>NW_006921547.1:486654-709399 GCF_000340215.1 Pseudocercospora fijiensis CIRAD86
CTGCCGGCTACGCTACCGGCTACGCTACTAGCTACGCCGCTAGGTTTTTTAAAGAACTAAAAGAAGATAGACATTCCGGTTGATTTGTATTAGTTTAGATTTTTATAAAAAGAAAACAGGCAAAAATAAGGAAGGTTAAAGAGCCTAATAGTTATAGTTATAGGCACTATCCCTGTTTTCTAGAGTATATTATATACCTGCCTTCGCAACTCTACCTAATACTCCCTCTAAATATCCTTATACTCTACCTACTAGAAATTCAACTAGGTACCTAGACCTACAGCTGCCTCTATATCTTTCACTATCTTCTATAGGTTGAAGGCCTCTTCTATAGCAGCCTCTACCTCCTTATACAATACGAAGTTACTACCTGCCCTACCCTTTATATCTCCTAAATAACTAAGAGTTCTAAGGAACGAACTAGTATTCGGCCTTAGTATAGCGAGTAACTAGTAGAACGTTCTATAGAGCTGCCTTATAGCTCTTTTATATACTATACCGATACCGAGGGAGGAGCTATCCTAGTACTTAATATTGTCGAATAGTTCGGTAGGAAAGTATATAAACTTCTTAAGGAGGAGGACTTCTAGGGAAATCGATAAGTTCTACCTAGATCTAGATAAAGACATTCTGCTAAGCAGTTAGGGAATTAAACCGTAAACGAAAGGATAAAATTCATACCTAAGGAGTACAGTTTCCGAACTGAACTATAATGCCTTATATATATATATATATGCTTTTGATTGGTTAGTGCCCTTAGCTAATTGTCTATAGATTTGAGGTTATATAAGTACCTTTATACAACTACGTAGCCTAAGTAGGATTCGAAAATTCTATAAGTACTAAGGACTAAAAATGCCGGCTACGCTGCCGGCTATACTACTAAGTCTTATAAAGGGCTTGCTTGAAGCTACGTATGCATTCGTACACTTCTTAAAAACCGATAAATTATATAGTTCGAACTAGCTACTTATATAGTTGCTTAGCAAACCAACCCAAACCAAACTAGAGTTTCGGCTTAGCAAACCAAACTAAACCAACCCGAACTACTGCGGGGTCTACCGCTACGCGCGAGTAGCTAGATTACGCCTATACTACTAACCCGGAACTACTCGCTAACCTACTTAAGGCCTATAAAGACGCTACTCGTTTCCTCTCGGTCCCTCGTATAAGCCTTAGTACTACTCTTAACGATACGAATACCTTTATTATAGAAAAAGAAGACGAAGTAGGCCGCCTCTAGTCGTAGCTCGCCTCTACTCGCTTAGGCGCCGCGGTACCCGCTTCTTACCTATTTATACCTTTTTCGAATAAGAATAAGAAACTTAGCGATCCTAAACGCTTTACCGGTAAGCGTAAAGTATACGAGGAATTTAAGATATAAGTTAAAATCCGCTTTCTCGCTAACGCCGACTACTATCTAACTAAAGCTTTAAAGACCGGATTTATATTCTCTCTACTCGGCGGCTCTACTCTCGATTCCTACTATAGCCTTTTAGAAGACGTAGAAACTACTATAACGACTAGTATCTAGAAGGCCCTCGACGCTAGCTTCGGCGGCCTAGACTATAAGTAAACCGCGCGCCTAAACTTAGATAAACTTAAGCAAGCAAACAAGACCTACTAAGAATACTACGCCGCCTTCTAATACGAGATTAGGTACGCTAAATACCCCCCGGACGTCGCTAGGTAGATCTTAGTACGCGGTCTTAGTAAAGAAATAATATTATAAGTCTGCGATAAAGATACGGAGACTCTAGATATTACCGAACTATATACCTTACTTATACGTATCGATAATACGACTCGAAACTTCGCGAAAATTATCGCTAACTGTAGAGGCGCTCGTACGAATACCGGCCGCTTTATATCGCCGTTCGCTACGCTACCGTCGAAGTTATAGATACCTTAGACGCCGGCTTTAGTACTAGCTCCTACTATAGCCCCGATACTACTAGGCGCCTAGCCTACCGCCGAACCGATAGATTTAAGCGCTACCTCGCTCGGCGCCCGTCTACGCGCGCCCCTAGTAAACGGTAAGCTTTCGGAAGAAGAGAAGTAGCGTCGCTATACGGTAGGAGAATATATCTACTACGGGGTAAAGGGATATATTACTCGCTTCTACCTATCTCTCGTCGGCCGGCTAAATACACTAACGATATAGCAAGTCGCCGCCGCGAATATTACGACTCTAGATACGCCTTTACCGGCTAGTGCTACTCTAAGCGGCTAGGGAAAAGCTTAAACCTTATATATAGTCGCTTATAAGGTTTATTAGTTCCGAAATTAAGAGTATATACTACTACCTTCCCTTTCTCTAGCTTAGCTATAGAGAAAGAGTTAGTTTGCTAGCCTTTCGTAGTAGAAACGTTAATAGGAAATTAAAAGAAATTATTAAAAACTATAGCTCTTATTAATAACGGCGTAACCGGCTACTCGTTTATAGATTACGACTATACGAGAGAGCTCGGCTTAACGTTCTAAGACCTTACGTACGCTCGGGAGTTAGAAATGTTTAATAGTATAACTACGGCCGCCGGTAAGGTAACCTAGATCTACTACTTATCTATTACTATCGTATACCGAATATATTATATTTTTTTCTTACGAAACTCCCGAAGACTTATCTAATTATTCTTAGTCTTCCTTAGCTTAAGAAGTATAACCTAGTTATCGACTAGGCTTCCGAATCTCTATCCTTTACGAGTAAGTATTACGTAGAGTTCTGCTTTAGCGAATTTAGTTCTACTACCGAAACTCCCCGAGATCGTACTATATTCGCTATTAGCGCGGCTACCTTCTCGCGTCTTGCCCGCGATAAACGTACTTAGATCTTCGCTATAATAATATAGGATATCGAGAAAGCTATCCGAAAGTTCGACGAAGAACTAACGGATCTAAGAACGAAACTACTAAAGGAGCATTAGTACCGACTCTACTAGTTTTCGAAGACGAACGTTAATATCCTACTACTATACTAGCTAGGTATCGACTATAAAATTAAGTTAATCGATAGTAAACTGCCGCCGTACGGCCCGCTCTACTCTATATCTCGAGATAAGCTTCTCGTACTAAAGAAATACCTAGAAGACAACTTATAGAAGGGGTTTATCCGCCCTAGTTCCTCCGAAGCTACCGTACTAGTTATATTTACTCGGAAACCTAGCGGAGATCTCCGCTTCTACGTAGACTACCGGGGCCTTAACGCCTTAACGAAAAAGAACCGCTACCTAATTCCTCTCGTAAACGAAACACTAGAACGCCTTTCGAAAGCCCGCTAGTTTACTAAGCTCGACGTAATCGCTACTTTTAACTCGATCTATATTACCGAGGGAGACGAATAGGTAATAGCCTTCCGAACCCGTTACGGCCTTTCTAAATACCTAGTCTTACCGTTCGGACTCTATAACGGACCTAGTACGTTCTAATTATATATTAACGATACGCTTAAAGAATTCTTAGACGCCTTCGTCTTAGTATATATAGACGATATCTTAATCTATAGTAAAACGAAAGTAGAACACTACGAATATATCGAAACCTTAGGTACTTTAGAAACTCGAAGAAGCTAGACTATATATCGATATCGATAAGTACGAATTCTATAAGTAAGAGGTAAAGTTCCTCGGCCTTGTTATCTCTTTAGAAGATATCCGAATAGATCCCGGTAAAATCGAGGCCGTTTTAAACTAGGGAGTACTACGAAACGTAAAAGAAGTCTAAGGCTTCCTCGGTTTCGCTAACCTCTACCGGAGATTTATATAGAATTTTAGCGGAATCGCCCGTCCTCTTATAGTACTTATATAGAAAGACGTTAAGTTCGAATAGTCTCTAGCCTATTAAGAAGCCTTCGACTAGCTACGATATAGTTTTACGACTATATCGATCCTATAGTACTTCGACTTCGATAAGGAAACGCGTCTAGAAACCGATACTTCTAATAGTACGACTAGCGCCGTTCTCCTTTAGCTAGCGACCCTAGAAGATATATAGCTACCTATAGCCTACCTCTCTAAGAAAATGTCCTCCGCGGAATACAATTACGATATCTACGATAAAGAACTCCTCGTAATCGTTAAGGCTTTCGAAGAATAGCGCCCGGAGCTCGAAGGCTCCGAACTACCGATCTAGGTTAGCTCGGATTATAAGAATCTCGTCTACTTTCTTAAAAGTAAAATCCTTAGCTATAGGTAGGTACGCTAGAGTAAGTTTCTTTCCCGGTTTAACTTTATAATCTAGTATACGCCCGGTAAAGCAAATTTATAAGCCGACGTACTTACGAGGCGTAACGGAGACTTACCTTTAGATCGAGGCCCGTAGCGTAAAGAATAGTCTATCCTTAAAGAGTATAACCTAAGCTAGGAGCTATACGAGCTCCTCGGAGACGACTTTGCCGGCCTAGAGCCTCTTATAGTATCCTTCGTACTAATAGCCGCTCCCGCCTTTCTCGGAGATAACGATAGCTCTAACGACGAAGATACGAGCTTAGAGAGCTCGGATAGCGACTAGGAAAGCGGAGAAGAAGCGTAGAACCTCCTCGAACCTACCTAACTCGAGTAGTAGCTTACGACGGCGTACGCCGAAGACGCTTTTACTAAAGGCTTAATTTATGCTTTATAGAACGCTAAACGAAGAACGTTTAGACGAGAATATTTCCCTCTCGGAGTACGAAGTCCGTAGAACTCTACTTAGAGCGCCCTATATAACGTTTATAAATGCCCTTTACGTTCCGGATTTCGAAGATTTACGCAATTAGATTATGCGTTCCGTATACGACCCTCTCGGAATAGTATATTACGGCCGAGCTAAGATACTATCCTAGCTCCGGAAGTAGTACTACTAGCCTAATCTATACCGAGATATCGACCGATTCGTTAAGAACTACGTAGTATACCGTAGAGTAAAAGCAGATATACGTAAGCCGCAAGGACTACTAAAACCTCTTAAAATCCCTCTACGACCGTAGTAGTATATTTTAATAGATTTTATTATAGGCCTACCGAAAGGATCCGACTTTAACGGCCTCTAGTTTTAAAATATACTAGTCGTAGTCTACCGCCTTACTAAACGTAAGAAGGTATTAAATGCCCGTAGCCTAATAGCGAAGAATACGGCTTAGGTATTCTACCGAGCTATATAGAAAGATATAGGCCTACCTAAATTAATAATATCTAATCGCGGCTCGAATTTCGTTACCCGTTTCTAGAAGCGCCTCTACGAGCGACTAAAAATTCAAGCGCGCCTTTTAATGGCTTACTACCTATAGACCGACGGGTAAACCGAACGGGCTAACGCTTAGATCGAATAAATTATTAGGTACTTCTATAATTACTATTAAAACGACTAGCTAAGATTAACGCCTTCTATTAAATTTGCTATTAACAATTAGCAATTAGCTACGACTTAGACTACGCCCTTCTACGCTTCGACTAGCTTTTACCCCTAAACTAGTATAGAACTAGCAGAAATCGAACTAGAGCCCCTAGTAAACGATCCGGAAAGAGACGCCGATACCTTCGCTCTTTAGATAGCCTAGACCTACTAAGAGCTCTAGGACGAGAGAAGATATACCTAGGAAGTATACGAGTACTACGCTAATTAGCGTAGACGCACCGCGCTAGATTACTAAGTCGGAGGTTACGTTTACCTCGACTTACGGTATATTAGAACTAACTAACCTTTAAAAAAGCTCGACTAGAAAAATCTAGGACCCTTCCGAATTGTAAAGAAAATTAGTACGTACGTATACGAACTAGATCTCCCCGAAAATCTCAATATTTACCCGGTTAAACACGTAATTAACCTAAGAACCGCCGGAGAAATCGCGAACCCCGAAGATATTCCGCCGATCCCGGAAGCTACCGAGGCTACTAATTAGACCGAAGACGAACCGGAATCTACCTTAGGTATAGTACGGGCAATTATCGGATAGAGCTTCGGTAATATAAACTTCGGTAATCTTAACCCTCCCGGACCGTAGGGAGAGGTATAATAGGAGAGGTACTTAAATAAAGATACGACCTAGGAACCTCTACGCTATATTATCTTTACCTACGAAGTAATCGAAGAATTCCTACGAGATTATACTAACTATACGACTATAGAAGGAGCTATCTCGGAACACTTCCTCCGAGAAGTATAGGAATAGAATTTAGAATAAGGTCGCCGACCCGAACTAGGGCAAGAATACTAGTACCTATTATATACGGATCTCCTTTAGCGTCGTAGGAACTCCGCATAAAACGAGGGGGGGGCTACTATTATAGTAGCTACCTAGAAAGCACCGACAAGTCCTATAAGCTAGCTACTATACTATAAAGTAATATCGGATTTAAGTTGCCTTAGTAGTAGGGGCCTCTAGCGAAGTAGGTCGCCTAGTTAGCCGCCTATTAAGCCGTATAACGTAATATCTTAGGGACTCCCGCGGAGGCCGTATATAGTAGAATAATACGTTATATATTAATATACGAACGACGGGACTATACTAAACTACGTGTACGCGTATACAGACGATAGCAAGCGAGATATATAAAGTTATAGGATAGATCCGAGTAGTAGGAAGGAACCGGAAGATAGGGAAGAGCTAGGAGAAACATATTTACTTAAGAGCGGTTAAACGAGTTCGTATACGCGCGCTACGTAAGTTAGCTAGAAAACAAAGGCGCTACGAGATAGCGGACAAGCGGAATACGCGCGCGCGCGCTTAGCGCGTAGGGAAGGACCTAAAAGTAGAGGTTTGCTAAGAAGTTAGTAAGCAGGATATATATACTTGCGCTTATACGTCGGACGCCCTAGACGCCCGTAGGGCGGGATACTAAAGAAGGGGCTCTCCCTCTAAGGTACCTTTCTTCCTTTCTTCGTAGTTCGTCTTATATAGATAGTAGCTATATTAATTTAGTATACCCTTTAGTTTAGTTCAAAGTTTAGTATACATTCTTACTACTTAGCCTCTAACCCTTATACGAGCTTTTAATCCCTAAGACCCCCTTCTAGTAACTCGTCCGATAAATTATATTAGATCTTTAGACTAGTATACGACTTACGGCTAAGGCGATTAGTACTCTTTCGGAAGCTACGGAGGCATTTCTTATAATAGAGTTTAAGCTTTCTAACCTCCTTACTATCTATACGAAGCGGGTTACTCTTTAATATAAAGATATATAGCTTCTAGCCTAAATTCGGCGTCGGCTTATAGCGGATTTATTAGAATTTATTTTAGTCGTTAGATGAACCTAGGAGGGGGCCTATTTTCGTATCCTTCTACCGGCTATAGGTACCGGCTATACCTCTAATTTTCTTTCTACGACGTATCTAAATCTAAGGTATAAAGTAGAAACCTAGCGGCTTATACTTACTCGGTTATTACGAAGACGAGCTATATTTAGACTAGTTTCTTTATATATCCCGACTTAGTAGGTAGTAAGCGAAAGGGCGATAGAACGTTTATAATATGTCTCTATTTAGACCTAAAATATAAAGATCCTAAGGAGCCCTAATATCCTAACTATAAGGAGATTCTTTAGTATTAGTACTTTAATCCGCTATACTACGAGGTAGATCGTAGGCCTACGAGAGGAAAGCTTTAACGAGAAACTTTCTATAATATATAGGGCTATTATATAGCGATAGATACGTACTAAGTATAGTAACTCGAAGAAGAATTAAGACATCCCGGCTTTACTCGAGAGTATTCGTAGTTTAACTACGCTAAGAAGTAGTAGTAGATATAACTAAAGAAGAAGAGAAATTGTCGTACGATCCGGATCTTATCGCTCGCCGCTACTCGTATAGCTAGGGCTACCGAGGAGGGGATCGATAGTATATTAGTAGAGTCGAGGTTTTATAAGCGAAGTACGAGATAATATAGGCTCTTAGTCGTTTAGAGTAACATACTATATAAGTAACTAGGCGTACTACTATTATTTACTTACGACCTATATTCTACGATACTCTTCTCGTACTTTTTTATATACTTTTTTAATACCCTACCTATAAGGGCTCTACGATAACCGAGTATATATAAGCTATAGGGTTTCTATTCTATATCTTAGCCTTCGAGATAGGGCGGAGTTAAATTTAGAGGTATAGCCGGCACTCGTAGACGGTATATAGAGAACGGTAGTAGGCCTTATCCTACTAAATACCTTGCTTCTTTAGTATAGCCTACTATAGTATAGGTGTTTATTATATTTCCTAGTAATAGACCTAGGTTACTTATAGGATTACTATAAGTAGTACCTCTAGCCGGGTCTTTATAGAAAGTTAGACGGTATATAGTAGTATTATAGTAATAACGGTAGAAGGTATCTAGATAGAATTCCCTAAGTTCTTCTTATAAAGCGAGTCGCCGTTTAACTACCTAGCGGATAAGTATTTAGACCTCTAGACGTAGAAGATAGTTTAGAATCTAATTGAATTACTAAAGAATATCTATACTATAGTAGGATACTATTATTACGGCGAATTCTTATTAAAAAGAGGCTTTCGTAGTATTACTATATCGGCTATAGAGGGCGGCTATATTTTAAAGTTTGCCCTACCTACCTTTTTTAGCCGTATCTGTATTCTTTTCTTACTCTAACGTTACTATAATATAGGCTTACATAACGCTTACTCTATAACCTAGCGATACTATAATACTACCTCTCTCGCTATATATAACCTTCGTATCGATACCTATATCTCTACGCTCTATATCTACTACTTCTACTATACCCTCGCTCCGCGCGCGCCTTCTTATACCTTCGTAACGTACTCTTTTATTAATTCGACAACTTTTATAATACCGAGTCTACTAAACTAAGTTACGACGTCTCGTAAGAAGGGACCTACTACTACTATAGGCCGTAATAAGACCGGACCTACTAGAAAGAGTATAGTATATCTATATAAGACGATTGTTACTACTATCGCTAGCTCTAGTACTATAAAGACCGTCGCGGGTAAGGCTCTACGTAAGACGACGACTAGCGCTTCTACTACTACTACTAACAATTATACGAAGCGTCGATAGCGCCTATAAAGTAACTTTTATCTATAGCTAGTAGCGAAGCCGGTAGCGTAGCCGGCATTTTTACTTTTTCTACTAATCTTTTTTTAGCTATAGCCCTTCGTAGACTTTAGAGGTATTAGAGTATTAGTAACCTCCTAATCCGTAAAGCTCCTTTCTAATAACTTATACGCAAAATTGCCTAATTTAGTATATTAGACTATCGCTTTTAAGCCTCCGTAATAGAAGCCCTTTAGGAGACTATAGAAGCCTATCTAGTTTGTATCTTCGAATATATATTTCTTATCTACCTCTTTTCGAACTATACTAATACTATTTTAGCTATTAACCTTATAGCTATCTACGCGAAGCGCGTTACAATTATAGATAAGGATTTTGAAACTCTCTATAAGATTCTTAAAGGCTACAATATCTATATTCGAGATAGTTATAGGTTAGATAGATAATCTAGTAGGATAGATATTCTTAGTATCCTCTATAAGCGTTTCTATATATAAGATATACCGCTATTATATAGCGCTATATAGCCCGCTCTAAATACTCTCTAATTATATATGTATATATATAGTATAATAAACTTTATTAGCTATACGGAATCAAAGTCTTCGAAAATTCTATTAGTACTAGGGAGGAAAAATACTAGCTACGCTACTAGCTACACTACCGGGTCTTATAGAGAACTAAAAGAAGATAGATATTGTTATTAATTTGTATTAGTTTAGATTTTTATAAAAAGAAAATAGGGGAAAAAGAGGAAGGTTAAAAAACCTAGACTAATATATATAGGATTTATCTCTAGTTCCTATACTATATTATATACCTGCTTTCGCAATTCTACCTAATACTCCCTCTAGATATCCTTTTACTCTACCTACTAGAAATAGAACTAGATACCTAGCTATAGTAGCCTCTATATCTTTTACTATCTTCTATAAGTTAAAGGACTCCTCGATAGTATCCTCTACCTTCTTATATAATCCGAAGCTATTTCCTACCCTACCCTTTATATCTACTAAATAACTAAGAGTTCTAAGGAACGAACTAGAACTCGGACTTAGTATAGCGAGTAACTAGTAGAACGTAGTATTAAGCTGCTTTGTAGCTCTTTTATATATTATACCGATACCGATAGGAGGAGCTATCCTAGTACTTAATATTAGAGAATAGTCTAGTAGGAAAGTATTAGAACTTCTTAAGGAGAGCTTTTAGGGAAATCGATAAGTTCTACCTAGATCTAGATAAAGATATCCTACTATATAGTTAGGGAATTAAATAGGAAGCGAAAGGAGAAAATTAAGGAGTATAGTTTCTAAACTATACTATAATAGCTTATATATACAGGCTTTTAACTAGTTAGTGCCCTTAGCTAATTGTCTCTAGATTTAGGGTATTATAAGTACCTTCCTATACCTAAAGAATACTAGATACGCTACCGGCTATACTAACGGGTCTAATAAAGGGCTTGCTTTAAGTTACGTACACATTCCTATACTTCTTAGAAACGGCTAAACTCTATAGTTCGAACCTAGTACTCTTATAGTTACGTAGTAAACCAACCTAAAGTAAACTAGAATTTTAGCTTAGTAAACTAGACTAAACTATCCCGAACTACTACGGAGTCTCTCCGGAAATATACTTAACCTCGAAATCGAATAGTCGGGCCTCGGCTATCTATCGGGCTATTAATACATTAGGGAGTTCCGAAGCCGACTTTTTAAGCTAGTAGATAAGAGTAGTAGTATCGATCTCGATTTAAAAGTACTTCCTAACGAGATACTTTTTAAAATTCTTTCCTAGTTTACGTACTATAAGGCATTCTTATTTACTAGTATCGTATTAGTCTTCGCTTTTAGTCTAAAGGCTATTTTCGTACTAAATAGGGTAACATTTCTTTATATTGTCCCTTTCGTATTAGTTTAGGCTCCTACTATACCTAGATCTACTTATATCTAAAAGGAGGTTAATTAATCTAGTACCCTTAGTATAATTAATCGAGATAAGAGTAGGTACTATAGTAAGTATAGCCTTTAAAGAGTCTGTACTTACTACAGTACCTACTCTTATCTCTAGGAAAAATCGATATTAGCTTTTAGGAGGTAGAAAAGGGGTCTTAATATTTTTACGAAGCCTTCTATCTAGATACGATAGTAGATATATACCCTAAGGAGGGCTCGAACGCCTGAGTAAATCTTAGCTATAGGCTAGGCGACAATCTTTATAACTTTCTCTATATTAGAGTATCTTCTAGAAATATCGATAATATAGCCGATATATTCTAACCTTTTATAGAGAAACTAGGATTTAAGGCCTAGGGTAGTATACCTACTACGATCGATATCCGTAAGAACGACGTCTATCTATTAAGTATATTTAGTTACGAATCTTCGTAACCTAGGCTTAACCTCTTTATTATTATATCGGGTTATTAGGCCCTTAATACTAATATCGTCGGCGAAAGGCCTTATACGGTAGGAAATATACTTAAAGAGGATCCTAGTAACGACCTAAATAAACTAGGTAACGGAGTTTATCGTATCCTACGGAAGGGTCGTTATTCGTACTAGGCTAGGAGAGGTATTAAAGGTAGTTATATCTCGATCGGCCTCGTAAAGGGGAATCTAGTCGTATCTAGAAAAGAAATCGATTAAGGAAGAAATAGTATAGTTAGTAAAATCCTTAGTAAAACTATAAGTATTAGGAGGAAGGTTTCTATCCCGTACTATATAGCGATTTAGCTCTAAAGTAGCGTTAGTTAGGCGATACTTCTTAGTTCCTTTCTTCTTAACTAATAACTAGGAACTTTAATATACTCCTTTGCTTACTTTAAGAACCTTATTCGTAATTCGCTTATAGATTATTTCTTCGACGATCTTTACTAGGGTAGGCTAAAGGCGGAAAGTTAGTTTTCTCTAAGGCTTACAAGGAATTGTTTATATCGGCTAAGGAGGTAATATATCCGCGTTAACTCTTCTACCTATAGTAAAACTCTAGGTAAGGGATTTTTCTCCGTTATAAAGCATTTCGTAGAATAGATTTAGTTTATTAGGGAGAAGTTCTATACTTATAGAAAGTTTCGATTTTCTTTCCTTAGTAAGTCGCAAGCCGCGTAGTATATCCTAGAATTTCTTATTTAAGTATATCTAGTCGTAAGGCCTAGTTACTAGAGGAAGTAGTATATCTTAAGTAAGCCGTTTCTTTTTCTAGTAAGGATCGCCTCTAGTTATAATACTCCCGGTTATTATAGTACTAGCTTCTACTAGCTTTACCCTATCTGCTTTCCTCTTATAGATTCTATAAACTCTAACTATAGGGGATATATTAGTACCCACATCTTCTCTAAGTATTCTTTTAATAGATAGTAGTAAGATAGGAAATCGTCGAAAGCTTTAAGACCTATAGTACTATTTATATAGCTCGTAAAATTAATTCACTTCTAATTACTAAAGTATAGCTGCCTAGTCGTCTTAGGTTATAGGTTTAAGAACCGTATCTTTACGATTAAGCCTAGTAAGGCTAACGGCAGGATATTAAGGAATAGTCTAGCTTCTCGAGGGACGACTAGCGCTATATAGCTAGGACCGGTACCTCGTCGTATAATCGCTCTTCGATAGAGATACTAGCTACGCGGCGTTTATAAGAGATTTTAGTAGAAGGTAGTTATAGGAGTATAGGAATACTAGGGAATACCGGAGCTAAGCTAAGCGAGGTCGGAAAAGGTAATAGGAGCGAGAGCGGGCTAGCTACCGGCCTAATTAATATATCCTAGCTAGCTGGCTAGGATACCTTATAGCTACTTATTTTAGCCCTATATACTATAGCACCCGTATCTTTTGTTAGATTGTAATCTATAATAGGATATATAATGCCTTTATCTAGCAGTTTCGAAACTAGGGTAGACTCGACGCTAGTTTCTCGTCCGCTATATAGTTTTTTCTATATAGTTTTTTAACTGCTAGGCGTCGTTACTACTAAGAAGATCCTTAAGTAGGATATAGTTCTTAGACCCGGTAAGGGTAGTAAAGGTAGTAGAGCGATCTCCGCGTATAGAAAATATCCCTTCCTAGGAGTCGTTATCTATATTTCGAGCAATAAGGCAGTTCTTACGAGCCTATAGGCGGCTAAGGATAGTAGGAAGGTCGTTATCGCTAGGGGGTATAATAAGGAAATCGGTTTCGTACCCAACGCAAAGGCAGAGACAGGAACGGAAGTACTAATACTAATAAACTTAGCTCTTCCCCTAGCCTCTCGCTTTAGTATAAGACTCTTTAAAAGAGTAAGGCTAGTACGCTATAGGAACTTCGTATTTAGAATATTGCCCTTAGACCCTTTATTAATAAGAGTACGGATATTACGGTACCTATTAATAGTAATAGTACTATATAGGCTAGGAATAAGGTCGAAATTATCGTCGACTAATAAAAGGCATATCTAGTAAAGGACGGAAACTAATACTACTACTACTACTAGTAGTAGCAATAGTATAGGCAACCGAGGGTAATATAACCTATAACAATATAGGCAGCTATATTTAGCGTAATAGGATAACAAGACCGTTGCTTAGGCTAATAACTAGAGCCCTATAACATAGGCATTATAGAAGTGTAATATAAACAATATACTATACGAGGTTAGTGCTCTGTCTATAGTGCTTAAGGAAGCCTCTTATATAGGCTTAAAACTTAGCCTATGTATATAGGGCCGGTTACTAGCTAATATCCCTCCCTTTCTTCGTATCTAACTAGACACGCTTTATATTACGCGCTAAAAACAAACAAACAGTTATATAGTTACCTTAGGCATCTTAGCTAAGGCTATTTCTTAGAAACTCCGTAACAATACCCCCGGGGTAGTATTGTTCCTAGATTCTATTAATATACAAAAACAACTTCCTAAGCAACTAATCTACTACGCCGACTTACTATTGCTTTAATATACCGTAATCCTTACTAGCAATAACCTTATTAGCTAGGCGGTCCTCCTGAACTCCTCCGTAGGTGTTAAAGCTGTTAGTACTAAAGTACTCGGCCTCGTAGTAAGCTTAATTAACGAGGAGGTTAGTAGCTTTGTCCTATATAGCCTTCTCCTACTCGCGTAGATATTCCTTAAGCTCCTCCTTACTAAACTAGAGGATTTGTTTAACTTCGTTCTAAATAACGTAACTTAACTAAGGAATTCTACCGACTAGGGTATCGGAAATGTAACTAAGGCCTTCGACTAAGATAGCCGTAGGGAAGGCGAATAGTACGAAGGTATTCGAACCTAGAAGAGCGGTTAGATTGCAGTACGCCTTAGCAACCTTAGAGACGGTTAAGTCGTAGCCCTTAATCTTAGTACCGTTAATAACGCGAGAGTAGCCTAGATCGATTAATATACGGTCGCTCTTAGGCTTTAGATTACTATATAGAAGGTATAGCATCTAAATAGAGACTTCGTATTTCTTTAGAGGGTTAAGGATCTACTAAGCTACCTCGCCTTCGTTGGGCTAACTATCGAATATATAGTCGAGGTCGTCGGTAGTAAGGTGCTTATTAGTAAGCTTACTAATCTTGTTCGGTAGAACTAGGCTACGGCTATTAAGCTTCTTAACCTAGTTCTCGAAGACCTCTAGTTCGTATATGCCCTTAATAATAGTTAAATAGGCGGTCTTATCTTTAGATGTGAGAGAAACCTTAATACGCAGATAGCTAGTACCCTTACTAGCTGCGAGCTTAACTATATCTTATCCGAGACGAGAAGTCTCCTTAGTAGGACAGTTCTTATAACTGCCTTTACCTACCTTAAAGTACTTAGTAGGCTTAGGGACGGAAATAAGCTTATATATGTAATTAGGTCGAAGGGCAACGGCTAAGAGCTATAAGGCAGGATACTAACGGACGATTTAGTTGCTTACTCTATAGGGTTAAAGAGTATTACGGCCTTCCTACTTAGACTTAGGCAGCTTACGTATATACTAAAAGTATATACGAAATTCCTCCTATATTAGGTCGACGATAAGAGAAAGATACGCTCTACGAGGCGATTATATCGAACTAAAGACTCGAGGGAAGATAGTATTACTAGTCTAGCGAAAGCGGTCGAAGGAGGTACCTTAGCCGAGAATACTAGCGACTAACTTGCTTTAACGATTAGTTAGCGTAAGATCGCGAGTAACAGCACTAGTAGGGTTAAATACGTACAGTCCTAAGGAGGTCGGGGAGGTAGTAGGACGTCTAGGAAACTAGTTAGTATAATTAGTCTTAAGGGTAGTAAAGGCATCCTAATTAGCAATCTCGCGCCTAATCTTCAACAGGCGGCCGACGAGGACACTCGCCTTAGCACTAGTACAGAGACTACAGACCCTAGCGGCCTTCTTAACACAGTTAGTATATACAGCAAACTGCTCTTTACCTAGCTTACTAAGGTCGTCGAGCTACTAATAGATAGATAGGGCGGCAGGAGCTCTGCCTATAGCGGCCTCAGGAACCACACCGATCTCGGTAATAAGGTACGTAATAGAGTCGCCCTCATAAGAACTATAGATATTCTTAGTTAATAAAATCGGCGAGAGGCCTCCATCCCTACGCTCGCTAAAGGAGCCTTCGGAGGAGATATCTTCTAGCGGCGTATCTAGTATATTAATAGCCGAGTTACCACAGTTAGTACCAGAAGGAGTGCTAAACTTCTTAGTAGCCTTACAAAGGGCCTAGCGAGCGTATAGTGCCTTCTTACGCGCTCCTTCGGCCTTAGCGCGCTCGTCTTTAACTTCTTAAGGGACCTTACGGTTACGGGTCGAGCGACGATCTTTAGCCTATATTTCTATAGCGAGCGCAAGACTAGTAGCCGTATCGGCCTCTATTTCTAGGCGAAGAGCTTTGCGTTTAAGAATATTAACGATAGGAGCCTCTTAACCTTTAATAATAAAACCTATACTATTAATACGATAGCCTTTCTCTTCCAGTAGATCCTTAGTAGTCTATATATTAAGATCGACCTAGACAATTGTATCGTTATACCGCTTCTAGTAGGCTATCGTAAAGTCGTTAAGCGCAAAGGACAAGTTAAGTAACTGCTTGCCTACCTTCTTACTAGCGGTAGATACACGATAGATTATAGTACGGGAAAGGTGCTTAGCGCCTTAGCGACGGACTCGATACTTATTAACGAACAAAGATACCTACTTAGTACGCTCTTATCTACCGTAGGCGAAGTTAACAAGGCTCTTAGGAAGACTACTCAGGCCTCCCTAATGTTCGAAGGCCTAATCGAGGGTCTTAAAGCGTAAGCGAATCTAGGTACTAGCTATCTCGAGGCTATAGACGATAGGAAAGGCTTATTAAATATCTATATCGTTAAGAACGTCGCGCTTAAAGATGCGCTTACCGATAGACTAACGTAAGTTGTTTATACCGTACGCAACTAAGATAGTAGCCTTCTTAATATTCCTATTAATAACGCGTAGTAGGGTACGAGCGTTCTCGATCTTCTTTTAAGGATCTTTAAAGGTAGTAACGATCTAAAGCAGTGCTCGAGACTAGTTGTAGTAGCTAAGGCGCTATCGGATAGGGCTTCGATCGGAACTAGGGCGGCTAGGCTTAGGTTAATAGGGGCAGGTAGGTCGCCGCTACTACTAGCCTCTAGCGGATTCGGGGCGCCGGAAGATATCTAGTTAACCGAAGCGGAAGTAGGTTAGAAACGAGTTTGCAAAACGTGTTCGTTACTTAATAATAATAATTAAAGGGCTTAGATAGAAGGGGGGGTTTAGGCGGTAGCGAGTTAGTTAGTAATCGAGTAGAAGAAAGAGCTTAGGAAGCTCGCTTTAAATAGGGTACGAAGGTAACGTAGTCCGTATATTCCGCGCTAGTAAAGCAAACGGATAACAGCGGTATGTGAAAATGAAGCTATATACGAGACTTCTTTATTATTAGGGTAGGCTAAAGTTTAACAATCGACCTAGCTAATTGCTAGTAGCGACTACGCGCCTTTATTAACCTTTAGCTATCGTAGATTCTCGCGCGCTCGAAATATAACTAGTTAATTTAAGTCCCTAGTAGGAATCTATAGTAGTAAGGCTAGCGGGACTAATAATATCCCTAGGGTAGCATTAGTTTTTCCTAGAGATACTCGGTAACGAGAAGCAAGTCGCCGAGGCCTAGCGTAGCTAATTCGTCGGTATATTAGCCTATAGCACTACCGTTATAGATGTAGTATTACCTTTTATATTAGCAAGCACGTAAAGGTAGTCCGTACGGTTACCTTCTTCCTTCTTCTAAACACTAAGCTTAATAGCCTAAGGTCCCTATTCTTAGAGGCTATAGGCCTAGGTTACTATATCTATCTAAGCGATAGGAAGGGAGAGGGATAGGGAACCTCCCTTTCTAAGTGTCCTATATAACTAGTACTAATTAGGGTAGGAATAGTCTTCTCTAGTAAAGTATCTTATTATAGTTAATACCTAAGGGTAGTTGCTAGAGTCTAGGAAACTAAAGGGAAATAGACTAATAGTCCTAGAGAGATAGGGGGTTAGGCTCGGCTAGCTTCCTAATACTGCCCCTAGGGTATTATTAGGAAGTTATACGTCGTATAGTTCTTTCTAAGGAAACAAAGCAAAGGAATAAAGTTATAGCAACATCTATCGAAGGTAAAGGCAAAAGCAAAAGGCAATAGCAAGATAAGCTAAAAAAACAACAAATAACAAATAAGAGTATAAATATTAGTAGGAATAGATAGCAGGTAAGGACTAAAGGTATAGGGCGGCACTATATTAATAGCGCGGAGAACAATTAATAAAAGCGAGGAAGCAACGTAGTAGAGGCAGATAGAGGCAAGGAAGAGTAAGCAATTATTTAGTCTTAGGGTCCTCTAATATCTATAATTCTAGGAGGTCTTCGTCGCTAGACTAGTTAAGTTCCTCCTCGGAGTTAGAGTTAGATAGCTAGAAGTCTAGTTTACTATCGGAATTAATATCGGAAATACTCTACGCGCAATTAATACGTATATAACCCTCCCTTTATTTATAAGTTATTCTTAATAGCTTACTAAGACGTATCTAGGGATACGCGTAGTTATTAGGCAAAACAGGATCTATAATCGCGGTAGGATCCTCTTCTCGATAGGTATCTAAGGTCGGTAGAGGGTCTATAGAGGCACTAACTTCCTCCTTAGTAGGGAGAGGGCGGGTAGGTTCTCTTAATTCGACGATCTTCTTTAGGTTAGCCTAAGGGTACGAGTGCTTTAAGGTAGCACTATTAAGTTCCTAAAGACGGTACGTAGAACCGTCGTAAAGGACCTCCTATACTCTATAAGGCCCTTTCTATTTAAAGGCTAGCTTATAGGAGTAACTATATTCTAGCTCGGACTAGTATAGGAGAACTATATCGCTAACCTTTAGAGGCTCCTAATTAATAGTATTATAGTTATTAAAATACTGCTTAGCCTCTTTACGAAGGCGACGTTATCGAGTAAGTCCCTTTTAAGAAGTAGTAGTTATCTCCTTAAGAGCCTTAGCGCGTAGGGTAAGAAGATCTACTCTAGCACGAATAGACCCCTAGTCGTAAACGTTATACGTACGGTAGGACAACTTAATCGGAAGAATAGCGTCTCTTCTAATTATAAGCTCCGCTAGTATAAGCCTAGTAGTATCGATAACGGTCGTTCGGTCTACCTAGAGAAGGGCTAGGACGTAGGTCGAGACCGCGACTAACCTATTACTACTATTAGTTAACCTAGATAAGGCATCGATTAAAGACCGATAGCCGCGCTTAACGATAGCATTAGATTAGGGATAGTACAGGGAGATGCGAACGTTCTTCGCCCTATACGAAATAAGTAGCGCTTAAACTTCTTTAGCTATATTAGTCGTAGCGTTATCTAAGATAATTTTATAGGGCGTACCCTACCGGAAATAGGAAGGTAGCTATATTATAGGCGTTAATAGCACTATAGCCCTTACGGAAATAATAGGCTTTAGGCTACTAAGAAAGACCTTCCCGAATAATATATAGGCTATTATTCCGGCTTAGATAAACCCTTCTACCGTACTACCGTTCTCTAGCCAACTAGGTAGCGGGAATACGTAGCTCGCCTAGCCGACGGTAGCTATTCCTAAAATTGCACTTAGGACAGCTCTTATAGTAGCGAGAGACATTAGCCTATACGCTATCCTACTAGTATCGTCGACAAAGGATATCGAAGGTGCCCTTCGCTACCCGGTAGCTAAGCTCGTCGTAAACTATACGAAGGATTTCCTGTCTTACTATAGGGTTATTAATAATACGCTAGAGAGGTGTATTAACTATCGCTTGTCGCTAAAGGATACAATCTTTAATAAGGAACCGTCGAGAATAGTAAATAACCCGATAGTATTAAGTCTTTAATAGACTAGGTGCTTTCTTCGTATAGATTAGGAAGTAGGCGATATAATAGGAGTCGTCGGAGTAGACCCTATTAAGGATATTATCCCTATCTAATTTACCCGCCTTAGCTTTAGCCTAGTCGCTATTAGTAGTAGGGTCCTCGTTAGCCTAACCCTTAGGCTACTCGCTAGGTTCGTTAGGTTAGTTATCGGGATAGTTATCGGTACTCGACGTAGTAATTGCTAGTATAGCATTAATATAGAAGGTAGTAAAGAAGGTATAGTTAATAACCGCGTCGATATCCTCTTCTTCTATTATTTCGGCAATATCCTCTTCTATAGTAGGCCTCCTAGAAAGGCTATCCGGTCTAGTATACTTCTTCCTAGTAACGTAGAAGACGTCGAAGTTAAACAAATAGATCTAGGCAACCTAACGAGCTATCGTAGAGTTTAGCAGGTCGGAGGCTGTCAGCATACGGCCAAGCTAACAGACTAGCGTCCAAGTATCGATTTCTAGACGAAAGAATATACTAAAGAGCTACGGTCGGAACTTCTTTAGAGCCTTATAGACTCCGAGGCATTCTCGCTTACTAGTATCGTATCGGGCCTCGATCGGTTTCTATAGCCCTAAGTCGTACTAGATAGGGTAACGTAAAGATAGCTCCTTACGGTTATGCTATATTAGTATCTCGCTATAGCCTTCCCCGCTCGAGTCGATAGTAATAACTAGCAAACCCGCACCCTCTAAGTAGTTAATAGATGTAAGTATAGGTACGGTAACGAGTACCTTAGTTACCGTATCCTTAGCTGCTTAGTAAACGGAGGTCTATTTAAACTTAGTATCCTTCTTAAGCAAGGCGTATAAGGGCTTATAAACTAACGCAAAGTTCTCGACCTAGATACGGAAGTAGGAGACTACTCTAAGCTAGGTTCGGACATCCTTCTAATAGGTAGGATCCGGCTAGGATACTATTTTTAGGACCCGTACGTTATTAGGATAGCGGCCGTTTTTATCGGTTACAAACCCGATAATATTTATTCGTTTATATAGGAGCTAAAGCTTGTCTCTATAGACTATTAGATTAGCTCGCTCTAGGTCGTAGAGGATACTATCGAGGTTCTAGATATATTCGAGAAAGAACCTACGGATACTAGGCTCTACTTCTTTATTATCGTACCTAGTTTTAGGGCCCTTAATACCGATGTCGTCGAGGAAAGGCATCGCTATATAGGAGATATAGGCCGCGAGGACTTAGTTTATAATGCGAACGAACTAGGCTACGGAGTTGGTTACCCCTTAGGGAAGGGTAGTTTGTCTATATAGCCTAAGAGGTATCTCGAAACTAGTAAGGTCGCGGCTATTAGGGTAAAGAGGAACTAGTCGTAGCCCGAGAAAACGTTAACTAGTAAGGCTATAATATAGTTAGTAAAGGCTTCCGAGAGCCTATTAGTCTCTAGAGGAAGGTTAGTATCTCTAATCGTAACTATACTAAACTTTTATATAGCGTTAATTAGACGGTACTTCTTTAGTTCCCTAGGAGCTGTCTTCTTTTAAACTAGGAAGTATAGATTGCGATACGAGGTATAGGAAGGCTCTAGTATACCGGCCTTTACGCGCTACCGTATTATATCCTTAACTATACCTCGTAGGCTTAGGTTTAGCTTAAAACCTAGGTAGGCCTAAGGCTTCTATTCGATCGTTCGGATCTTCTATAGAGGGGCAACCTCCGGATTAATTCTACCTAGGTAAGTGAAGTTATATACTAATACGGCTTCGCGGTTATATAGAAGCTCGTATAACAAGTCGAGCTCTCGATCCGAAAGTTCTATACTAGGTTTGATCTTCGCAAGCCTCTCCTCTATTAGCCTTAAACCCCTAGGAATAGTAGAGAACTTTTTAGTAATATATCTCTAATCGTACGGACTATCCCTAGGTAGCAATATTGCTTCCTAATTAAGACACTTTTGTCGCTAGTTAGGATTTCCGCTAGGATTAGACCTATCGGTAATATATACGCTACCCTTTACGGGCTTAATCTTGTTAGCAACCCTCTTATATAGGGTATATATACTAATCGCTTATAGGACCCGAGCTCTCTCTCTTTATCGCTAGGCCTAGAGATTAGCGTAATAAAACAGCGCGTAAACTTCTTTAGAAGTCTCCTTAAGTCGATAGGTATATAACTAGTAGTCCTAATTTATAACGCCGGCGAAAACGTAGGATTCGTAATAATACCCCCGGGGTAGTATTAGACTCGCGCTCTAATTAGTTAGTTCGGGTAGACCCGCCTCCGGTAAGGATACTTGCCGTAGTATTATTACCTTAACTCGCGCGCTAGGTAGTAATCGTATTATACCCGCTAGATATATTATACTCGCTATCGCTTCGAGCATTCGTCTCCTTAGTATAGAACCTAGAAACTTGCCTTAACGTACGGAGCGGCGTACCTCTAGGTATAACCTATTTAAGCTATACTAACTTATAGCGCAGATTGCCGGTCTTATAACCGCGCTATAGCGTTTCCCGAAGATCGTTTAGAAGTAGTAAGGATGTCCTCGTAGGACCTATAGCTAGTGTTTCTAATATAACTAGCAAATACGACTCGGTTGCCCTTCTAGTTAGCGATAGTTCCCTCCTAGGAGCTATCGTCGCAGTTGCGCTAGATACCCCGGGTTATACGAGACTATAGTCGTCTTAGAATAATTAGCGTGTTTAGGTTAGCGGCAATCTAGAAGGTAAAGGAAAAGCATATACCGAAGGCGTCTACTATAATATTATAGTAGGTACCTACTAGCGTAACCTCCCTATTTACTCCCTATATACCGAGGGAAATGTCTCTATTTATTAGTAGCTTAAGCTATTTAGCCTAACGCTTACTTATAATAAGTAACTCCGAACCGTTATTAAGCATTACTAGCATCCACTAACTACAGCTTCCGATAGTAACTTATATATAGATAGTAGGGACGACGGCAAAGGAACGGGTAACTATAGAAAGGTCTATATTATTAGGGATAGAGTAAAGTTCCTTAGGTCGAGGAGGTCCTACTCAACCGATTTATTAGCTAGCAAATCGGATAGCCTTAATAGAAACTAAAACTAAAATAGGATCTAAGGTATTATTACTATTCCCTCGGCCTATCTCCTTAACCCCCTCTTCGTTAGTATTATTAATAGTCTCCTAGTTTTTAAAGGTTACCGATTCGTCTTCTACTAACTCTCGAGTACCTGAAAATTTAGGAAGGAACTATAGGGAAGAGATATCGATATAGTCTTCTCGCCCCTATTTCCTTCGAAGGGTAGCGAGGTCCTTTATAAAGGTAGTATTATTAGGGATTCGGCTCTAGAATAGGTTAGTAGGCAAACCGTATACTAGTAGCTCTCCTATAGACACGTTAGACTTAAGGTCTAAGAACTATAAAGCCTAGAAGAGCGCGTTTACCTTTGTATCTAAGGAGTTAGTAGGGCTAGCACTATACTTCTTTATATACCTATTAAAGCGAAAGCTCTTTAGATCGGATAACTTCCGCTTATAGGCCGGTACGTGAGCTAGACCTAGGATACTACTAGTATTAGTAGTATTATCTTCTATATCGACCTCTAGAGTCTTCGGGACGACTAGGCTCTCTATAGATACCGTACTAGATCGGGCAGCGCGGTCTCTAGCTGTCTAGAGAGTCTTAGTTTTAGCGGTTAACTCCCGCTATTACTTAGCCTTATCGGCTGCCTTATTCTTTAGTACCCTAGTAGGGGCTGCCGTACTAGGGCGAGTAGGGTTCTACGGGCTCTTGCCCTTGCTTTAGGACTAGGTTTAGGACCTTATAGTAGCGTAGACATCTATACTATTCTTAGTAACCGCGTAAACATTAGCGACTACGTCTAGGTCCTAAGAAATAAAGTTGACTTTAACGGCCTTAGTAGTACCGTTACTACTTCGCTCCTTAACCTATTTAGCCCTAACCTTCTAAGTTTCTCGTTTAGTAATAGCGGCGAGGGTACTATTCCTAGTCTCCTTAAACTCGATCTTACCGCTATACTTCTTTTCTAGAAGGTTCCTTAGTTAAGGTAGCTTTAGGGCTCTTCGATCCTATTCGAAGTTAATCTTGTTACCGGTATCTACATAGTAGAACCGACTATTTACTTATATAATAAGCTTCCTATTAAGAAGCTCTTTCTAGATAGGGTAAGACGATTAGATATACTTAAAACCGCTATATATCTAGCACTTCCTATCTAAGTTAGAATAGATCTTCCGTATAGCGTAGATGTTAGCTAAAGGGGCTTTAGGGTAGTTAGGATCTAAAACCTAGCAGACTAGTAGCATATCGCCTAGTATAGTAGTATTAACAACTTCCCTAACTCGCTATAATGCTTTCGTATTTAGGTTAAGCTAGGCTAGGGATTTAGCTAAGTCCGCAACGTTTTAGGAGTGTTTAGTAGTAGTAGGACTTGCGGTCTTAGGACTACTTTGCGATTTAGGAAGGAACTTAGGTCCCCTACTTCCTATAGCTTCTTTCCTAGCCTACGCTAGGTTATTCCTATCTTCGCCGTAGATAAACTTCCTCGTATTAGCGGAGCTATCGATATCGGCCTTAATATATAGTAGGACCTCTTTATACCTCCTAAAGCTCTTAGGATCGGCCTCGCTAAGCTTATAGCGACGGAAGATACGCTAAGCCGTAGGCTACGGCAACCCCTAGAGGAGTAGCCTCGTTCTCTAAGAATTTTCGAGGTTATTCTAGTCGATACCGTCCGCGGACTCGATAAATTCGCGGATATACCTCTTTAGGTCGTTATCCTTAGTACGCCTTACTAAGTAGAGGGCCTCGAGCTACGCGCGACTACCTTTAATACGACGGCTATCGCGCTCCTAATACTCCCTTAGAAAGGCTAGCTTAAAGGTCTCCTAGTCGGTATTAGACTTGTCGTCCTTTTCTAGGTAGCTAACTAGGGTTCTAAGGGTTCGGTAAAGCTTAGTAATAGTAGTCCTCGTAAGGGACCGGATCTTATACTAGTCGGATTCTCTATCGAGCTTGTACTTAATTAAGCCTTCCTTAAAACGCTCTATATATACTATAGCGTTCTACCCTTCGAATAAGGGGTTTATACTACTTCCTAGTTTAGGCGGGCGACGCCTGTTTTAGTAGAGAAGCTTAGTTTGCTTCTCTATTATCTTTATAAGGACATTATAGAGCGCCTCTAGCGTAGAAGGCTTAACGGCCCCTAGGTCGACGGCGCTTATAATAACTAGTCGTCGCCTAATTTCCTCGATAATAGGGTTAGAGGCGTTTTCGGACTTAGAAGATTCCGCTAATTCTTAACGCTCGCTTTCGCTAGAGCTTATTCGGTTGTTTGTAAAATAGTTAAAATAAAATACTATATAACGGTGTTTTTAGTATATTTGATTTATTACAATGTTGCCGCGCGAGAAAATAGTATACTAGGCTGTTTTCTTCTAATATTACCCCCGGGGTAGTATTAGGATTTAGCCTCCTAGAGGTCGCCTAAACACCTCTAGGAGCTTAATTTAGTAAACTTAGACGAAAGCCGCTCGGAGGAAGGGACTACAATCTCTATTTATACCTAGATCCTAGAAACTAGCTCCTTTACTAACTCTCGTTATCTCCTTTAGCTAGGCGGGGGGGGCGGTATCCTTCTTTTCCTAGTAGAAGGCTAAGTACTATCCGAGCGAGGCTACGAACCTAGGAACAATCTATCCGATTAATAGAGGACTCCCCGGCTATCCGACCTATAATCTAGAATTTACTATCGATCGATAGTCTTAGTAAACTAAGCAAGGCCGATAGGTAATTAATCTATCTCTTCCTTAGGCGGGGCTTATCTCGAGCAAGCGGTACTAAATAGGTCTTCGACCTAGAGCCGAGTCCTTAAAAGCTAGCTATAGTCGTAGACTAGGCCCTAAGCTGTAACAGTCCTAAGGGTTTGTAGCTTTTCGGGGTTAAAGAGATACCCTCGTTAAGAGGTTTCTTCGCTTGTTGTAATAGCCCCTCGAGATACTTCTATATCGTCTATATCGTAGGCTCTTATCGTACCCTCGCTCTAGTTATAGCTATTCGTGCCCTAGGACTACCTTCGATATACCTACACTTATTAGATATAAAGAGATAGCCCTACCTTCGGCTCTAATAAAGGACAGAAACTAATACTACTACTACTACTAGCAGCAATAGTATAGGAAACCGAGGGTAATATAACCTATAACAATATAGGTAGCTATGTTTAGCGTAATAGGATAACAAGACCGTTACTTAGGCTAATAACTAGAGCCCCACAATATAGGCATTGTAGAAGTGTAATATAAACAATGTACTATACGAGGTTAGTACTCTATCTATAGTATATAAGGAGGCCTCTTATATAGGCTTAAAGCTTAGCCTATATATATAGGGCCGGTTACTAGCTAATACTAGCTAGGGTCGATATAGAGTATTTCGTTAAGAAGTAGATCTACCTCTAAGGATATAACCTATACTATATAGTACTTAAGCTAGTTCCTTCGGCTAATTAAATTAGGGTCTTAGATAACTTCCTCGTTAGCTTCCTTATACTCTTCTTAGTTCTCCTTATTAAGGCCGGTAAAGAATTCTCGGATAGAGGTAAGAACTAGAATAGGGTAGTCTTTAGATTGCCTAGGCCTAGGTCTTCTAGTAGCTAAGGTAGCTATCCTACTAGCTATTTCTATAATCTAGTAGAGGATCTTATCGGTCTCGTCCTTTTTAAGCTCCTAAATACTCGAGATAAGAGCGTTATTATTAGGCTAGCGGGCGACAAGCTTTTAGTATTTATAAATATAGGTACGGGACTTAGTATTACTAAGCTATATACTATTACTACTAAGGAACTTCTCTATCTAGAAGTTAGGATCTTTATAATACTTCTAAAGGTTCTTAATAATACTAGTCGTTTTAGGCTCCTTTCTAGGGGCCCTCTATCTATTTAGAGGGTCTATCCCTTTTAACGGCTTTTTAGGGGCTTTCGACGGCTCTTTAGGAATAGGTCTTAGGATAGGGAGGGATATATCGTCTATTTCTATATCGCCTTCTTTAGGTAGGCTAGTATTACTATTTAAGGAGTTAGTAGTAGGCTATCGATAGCTACTAGAAGGGCTAGTAGTAGGGGTATTATAGCTAACTATCTCTTTAGACTAAGCTATTAGAGGTAGTAGGCTTAGGGATCCTTTAATAGCTCTTCGAGGCTAGGTCTATTTTCGAAGTCGATCCTCTACTTTATAAACGCTAAGCCTCTAAACTATATTACGGATACTCTTAGTTTTTCTAGCTCCTTTCTATTTAGTAGTAGCCTTTCGAATCTAGTTTATATTAGCGGTAGTAGTAATAGGAAGACTATTCCTAAGCGGGATATCTTAGCTGCGAGTGTATATAAGGATATTACCTACTATAGCCTCTTCGTAGTTGCTAAAATCTAATTCTTTCTTAACTTCCTCGACTATACCGAGATTATAGGATCTCTAATACAGTATAATCCGGCTAGTAGTAATAGAGGTAGGAGGGGTAGGGATAGGAAGGCCGCTACGAGTATCGTTCGAGGCGACTCCTTTATAAGGGTTTACCGGGAATCTTATAGATAGAGAGGGTAGGGGAGAAGGAATTATTAGAGTAGAGGCTCGAGAGGTTAGAACTCGAGGGGCTAGTAAGGCTAGGATACTAGGGGCTGTAGTTTGTCTTAGTTACTAGGAGAGATAATTAAACTAGTTTCGAAGGGCTTCTATCCTAAACTTAGGTAGAAAGACGATCTCCTACTAGTAATAGGCTTCGAGAAGCGGGAGTATAATAGTAAGCTTTAGGAGGATAGTACTATTACGAAAGCGAAAGGGCGTAGTATGTAGGATACCTAATAGCCCGAAATACTATATACGGTCTCGAATATAGTAGAACCCTTAGTTTTATATATATTAGTAGGAGCTATAATTTAGGCGGAGGTGGCCTTAAAGCTTCCTAAGCCCTTTAGGAAGAGCCGACTCCTCGTAATATCGTTAGGAAGTCTCCTTAGTATCCCTTCGGCAATACTATAGAAGTTCTAGTAAGAGTAAAGGGCGTCGATCTTAGTTATCTAACTAGTATATAGCTATTTAAGATATTCGCGGACTTTAATCGAACTATAATATCCTAATAGGTAAACTTACGTTTAAATTTCTTTAATAAGGAATCCTGTATAAGGGCCTTAGTTCCTAAGAGCCGAATAACGCGAGGCCGAATACTAGGATTATACTTAGCGATAAGGAGTTTTATAGCCGCTATTATATTATATCTCGGGGAATATCGTTTAAGAATAGTAGAGAAGCTTTCGATAAAGTTAGTTACGTTCCCTCTAGTTAAGAGGGGGTTCTTAATAGTTTCTGGGAGAGGCATTTGTAGCTTTAGATCTAAGAAAGCCTAAAGAAGACCTTAGAGAAATTAAGGAGGTAGCCTAATAGCCGCTTAGCTAAACTACTAGGAGGCCTCTCGAGTAGTACCCTCTTAAGTAGTACCTTCTTAAGTGGTGCCTTCTTAAGTAGCTTTACTATTGCTAGTACTGGTATTTCTGTCGCTTTTAGAGGCAGTAGTCTATTTAGCTTTAGAATTCGTATCGAGGTAATTTCGAATAAGATTAGGAGGAGACTCTCGGGATATAGTAGTATCCGCGGGAGCCTATAAAAGTAGCTTAGCCGGAGGAGGGTTGTTATTATTATCTTAGGAGCTTATTTCGTCGGTAGAATAAACGATTTATAGTATAAGGGTTAGAGGCTAAGTAGTAAGAAAGTGTACTAAATATAGCTACTGTTTTACTATTAATTATAAAAGACACTTTATATGTAAAGTTACTACTCAAATAAGCGAATAGTATAGCAATTATAAAAGTAGTTAAATATATACTTAATATAATCTTACTATTAATCTAATAAGCTATATAAGTTATTATAGTCTTTAACCGAAATATTATTATAATATCTTAAGTTACGTATACTACCTTTAGAAACCAGATTATTTTTAGTAGCAAACTTATAAGGGAATCTAGATCTCTAAGTAGGAACTCTAAAATCCTTACCTACCTTAGCTAGACTAGTAGGGAATATAAAATAGCTATTATATATTTTAAGTTTACTACTACCTCTCCTAGTTTAAACGGAACTAAAGGGAGTACTAAATTAATATAGCTACTATATATATAAGACGAACTACGAAGAAAGAAAGAAGGGTACCTTAGAGGGAGAGCCCCTTCCTTAGTATCCCGCCCTACGGGCGTCTAGCGCGTCCGACGCGTAAGCGTAGGTATATATATCTTACTTGCTTACTTCTTAGTAAACCTCTGCTTTTAGGTCCTTCCCTACGCGCCGAGCGCGAGCGCGCGTATCCCGCTTATCCGCTATCTCGTAGCGACTTTGTTTCCTAGCTATCGTATATAGCGCGCGTACGCGAACTCGTTTAACCGCTCTTAAGTAAATATATTTCTCCTAGCTCTTCCCTATCTTCCTACTCCTTTCTACTACTCGGATCTATCCTACGACTCTATATATCTCGGCGGGAGTCCCTAAGATATTACGTTATACGGCTAAATAGGCGGCTAACTAGGCGACCTACTTCGCTAGGGGCCCCTACTACTAAGGTAACTTAAATCCGATATTACTTTATAGTATAGCGGCTAGGTTATAGGACTTATCGGTGCTTTCTAGGCAGCTACTAGAATATATAGAAAACGATAGATAATTAAGTAAATAAGAGAGATATAGTATCGATAAAATTAGATAGTATAAAGGGCTACGGCCTAGGGAGAAAGCGCTAGCCTTAGGCGTTCGGCCTACGCGACTCTAACCTACTACTTAGCGCTTAGTGTACCGTATAAAACTACTCGGATTTACGTAGATAGACTTAGCTCTTTATCGAACCTATTAAGTCTTATATCTAGTATCTACGTACGCGTTACTTACCCGTAATATTAGGTTCGATCTCTATTATAGGAAACGCTAAGGTTTATTAGGAACCCGAGTAAGATAGCTAGGGGAACGCTGCCCCTACTACGCTAGAATTAACTAGGGATAAGATTTATCGCGCCTTCGAGAGTCTCTATACTAGGTAATAGACAATAGAAGCCTAGCTATAAGCTACGCGCTCCGCGCTCTAATACGCGGAAGTATCTCGCTAGGCCGGGTCTACCGAAGCTAGTACGATACGAGACTAGTCTACAAACGAGATCCTAAAAGGACTCCTAGAAACCCTCTCGGCTACCGGCTAAAACGTAACGGCGTTACGCGAATAGAAGCTACTATCGTAGGACGGAAAGGCTAAGACGTTCCGGGACTACTTATTACGACTAAGAAGTTCGTACTAAGTTCGTTCTAGGTTGAAACCGAAGCTCTCTAAAGATTACTACTAGGATACTATTTACGATACCCTACCGGCGAAGGAACGCGCTAGGATACGCTATTTCTAGGAAAGAGGAAGCCTTATAAAAGGAAAGGACCCCGAGGCTTTCTTCTAGTAACTCGAGGACGTCTTCGCGGATAGTAACGAAGCTACTAAGGCGCTAGAGCAAGTCTACGCCCTAAGGTATACTTAGGGACAACCTTAGTACGACTACTAGCTAGAATTCGACGGCCTCCTACTAAGCGCGGGCGGAGACCGTTAGACCGACGATACGAAAATCGGATACTTAAAGAATACGTTCTCGAACGCGGCTAAGACCTATACCGCCGCCGTACTAAAGATTAAGGATTACTACCTCTATATAGAGGAAGTCGAGCGAATTATAACGAACCTCGAGATAACGGACTAGTTTAAATAGGCTACGAAACGCTAGTAAGAAAGGAAGAAGGAGGTCGCGAGCCCTACGGTAGTTATTCTACCCTATACGGCTCCTACGGCGAACCCGAAGGTCGACTCCGATAGAGATATAGTTATAAACCCCGCTTAAACGAACGCTTTTCGTAGAAAGAACCGCAGAGATTAATAAGGAATAGTAGGGAAGCCTAAAGCTAAATAGGTCGACTCTATAGAGAGAGAGAAACGTAAAGAGAAAAGGCTCTACTTCCGCTATAGAGCGAGGGGATACTATATTCGCGACTACCCGTATATACCGCCGGCTTAGCCTACTAAGATTAGGGTTACCTCTATATAACCTATTCTAGAAGACGCGGAGGATTAGTCGGACTTAAGCAGTTCCGACTCGGGAAAAGAGTAACTCTAGCTTATAGTTAGGGGTCGAGAGTAGATAAAGTATAGGTAAAGAAATAGGAAGAAGTTAAAAAGGATATAAACGGGAACCTTATATATACCGATATAGTCCTCGAAATTAACGTCGGAACTTCTACTCTTATCGATAAAGGATACTAGTAGTACGCTACTATTAATACGGGCCTAGCTAAAGGCCTCGGGCTTAGCTATATTAGCCGAGAGTTCCGAGAAGTAAAAGGAGCGTCGTCTACAATATAGGACGCGAAAATTATTAGAGTCGTCGCCTTTTAGATAGAAATTAACGGGTTCCGATAGACGGTATACGCTTACGTTATACCGGGATTAGCTTTCGCTCTTATCCTAGGGAACCTATAGAAGGTATATAATAAGGTTAGGACCGCGCCCGAGAAGCGATAGTACTATTATAGGAGGGCTCGGTATTAGGTTAAAGAAGGGCGTTATTACCGTAAATTCGATACGAGCGGGAATATCGCTACGATCGACGCCGTAAGAAGCCTACTTGCCGCTATAATCGCCGAGGATATTAAAAAGGCCTTAAAGACGAAGGAATACCCGACGATTAAGGAGCTGAAGAAGAAACTACCTCCGGAGGTTCGCGATATAGCCGCGCTATTTTATTAAAAGGAAGCCAATAAGTTAGCGCCCTATCGTCCTAGTATAGACTATATAATAGAACTCTATAAAAACCTAGACGGATCCTAGCTATAGCTCCCCTAGGGCCCGCTCTATAGTATATCGAAATAGGAGCTCTTAGTTTTACGAAAGTTACTTAACGAACTCTTAAAGAAGGGGTTTATAAGACCTACGAACTCCGAAGCGGCGGCGGCCGTATTATTCGTTAAGAAACCCGGTAGTAGACTCCGGTTCTACTACGACTATAGGGCGCTTAACGCTCTTACGAAGTAAGACAAATATTCCCTCCTACTAATCCCGGATACTATAAGGAACCTAACGGAGGCCCGATAGTTAACTAAGGTTAACGTAGTCTCGGCCTTTTATAAGATAAGAATAGTAAAAGGATACGAGTATAAAACGGCCTCCTATACTAGGCTACGCTCGTTCGAGTAGCTAGTATACCTGTTTAGTTTATTCGGAGCCCCGGCTACGTTTTAACGGTATATTAACACTCTCCTATAGGAGTATCTAGACGATTTCGCGTTAGCGTATATAGACGACGTAGTTATCTACTTAAGCGGGACGAGGGAAGACTATTTCCGTAAAGTAAGGGCCGTTCTTAAGAAGCTTTAGGACGGAGGCCTTTACCTTAATTTTAAAAAAGAGCGAATTCGCCTAGAAAAAGATTAAGTACCTAGGATTTATCGTCTACGCCGATAGAGGAGGAGTATTAGTAGATCCCGAAAAGGTAGAAGCCGTATAAAAATAGATAGTACCTAAGACCTAAAAGGAAGTTCGTCGTTTCTTAGGATTTACGAACTATTACCGTATATTCGTACCGAACTATTCTAAGATCTCCGTACTATTAGCCGCGCTTACTAGTAAAGGAACCCTATTCTCCTAGAAAGAAGAGTAGGACAAAGCGTTCGAAACGCTAAAGGACAAATTCTACCGTATCCCGGTACTTACCTAGTAGGACCCGTCCCTTCCTACTTTCCTTAAAATAGATTATAGCAGGTTCGCGATTAGGGGCGCCCTTATCTAAGAAAAGGTAGGAATCCGTCGACCGGTAGGCTTCTTTTCGAAGAAACTAAACAAAGCAGAGATTAATTACGATATCTACAATAAGGAAATACTCGTAGTTATATCTAGTATTAAGTTTTAGGACTCCGAGCTAAAATTATATAGCCCCTTTACGATTTAGACGGACTATAAGAACCTAGAATACTTTATAGTAAAGCGCTAGCTATCCGAGAGATAGATCCGATAGTAGGAAGAACTAGCTAAGTACTAGTTTACCCTAGTCTACTAGCTAGGAATCGAGGCTATTCTACCGGATACCTTATCGAGGAGAGAATAGGATACGTTAGGCTAAGACGATAAGCTTTCGAGGTTCCGGAGATTTCTAGAGCCGGACCTCTCTCTAAACTAGCCGGAAAACGTTTAAATTTCTAGCGCTACGATCTATAGCTTCCTACGTATAACCGAGGCGGGCCTGTTATCCCTACTTACAAACGAGACGGAGCCCGCGTAGCCTCCGCCGGAAAGCGCTAAACTATTCTAGGACCTAGAAATAAACGATATATAGAAGAGTGTTATCGAGAAGGATACGGTATACTAGACGGTATTACGGAAAGTCCGTAAGGGATATAGGATATTATAACCGGAAATTAAAGCGAAAATTTAGATCGGGAATTATACGATAGACCCTAAGGGATTCCTACGCTACCGCGGCAAGCTCTAGGTTCTAGGAGCCCTAGCTACGACAGAAGCCGAATATAAAGATATAGAGGCCGAAGAACTATAGTAGGATATACTACGTACGAAGATTATCTAGTCGATCTACGACTTACTACTCTACGGTTACCCTAGCCGGGATTCTACCGCTTCTATACTAGGTCGTAACTTCTACTAGCCGCTATAGTCGAAGCAGGTACGATAATTCCTATAGAATTGTAACTATTATAGATATAATAAAGTATAGAGAGAATACAAATACGGCCTCCTAAAACTACTACTAGTGCCCGACTGTTTCTTCTAGGAAATCTCGATAGACTTTATAACTAACCTACCGGAGTTAGATAGGAATCGATATCTTTAGGTAGTTAAAGACCGCCTTAGTAAATAGATTACCCTTATTAATACTCCCTCTATAAAAGCGGAGTAATGCGTAGTTTTGTTCCTAAAATAATAGGTTAGGTATTATAGACTACTTCGTACTATTACTAGCGATAGAGGTACGAATTAGATAAGTACTTTCTAGAGGGAGATATATCGACTACTTAGCGTAAAGTAGAGGTTAAGCTCCGCTTACTACCTACAAACCGACGGAGGTCCGGAGCGCGTAAACTAAGACATTTAAGCTTACCTATAGAACTATATTAACTAAATACAGTCCGACTAGAACTAATAGCTTCCTACGGCGGAACTAGCGTTTAACGGAACATACTAAGCGGGGTTAGGAATAAGCTCTTTCTTCGCGACTTACGGTTACGAATCTACCTCCCCTATTACGCTAGAAGAGGACCTAGCTATCGATAGGCGGCTAACTACGGCGAAACGAGCGGAGGAATTCGTAGATAAGATTAAGAAGATCTTAGACCTATACTAAGTATAAATAGCGGAAGTAGTATAGAAATAAGAGGATAGCGCGAATAAGACTAGGATACTAGCGCTAGTATATCGTATCGGAGACTAGGTCTAGCTCGACCTAAGGAATTACTAAACCGATAGACTAACGAAGAGCCTCGACTCGAGATACGCTAAGTATATAGTCGAAGAGGTATTATCGCCTATCTTAGTACAACTCTCTAGGATACCTAGTAATATTTATCCGGTATTCTATACCGACCTTCTAAGACTTACGAGTAGGGACCCCCTACTAGGGTAGGTAATCGACGACGAATAGCCGGACCCTATTTTATTCGAGACGTATAAAGAATAGCAGGTCGAAGAAATCCTATACGCCCGGAAAAGGAAGCGGAATAGAGGACGAGAAGCGCTCGTAAAATAGAGCAGATACTATAAACCTACGTAGGAACCTCTAGACTATATCGTAGATACCTTAGTACTAGACGACTTCGAAGCGAAATATAGATAAATCGAGGAGAACGATAGGCCTCTAGGAGACTAGGAGAAGAGAGGAAAGCGAAGGAAATAACGCGGTAACCTAGAGTTTTTCCGTAGAGCGACGATTATTAATTTATAGATTTTAGGGATTTTTACTAACTTTCGGAGTTTTTACTAACTTATTAGTTTTGTTTACGAAATATTTTAGTTTACTAGAAAGACTAGAGAAGAGAGATATAATTTAGGGTAGAGAAAATTTTTATTTAGGTATTTATAAGTAAGTATTAGGTCTCTACCCGAAATTAGGAGGTCCCCTTAGGACTAGAAAGAAAAATATAATAACACCTCTAAAACCACCTAGAGCCTACTAGAAAACCTACGGAAACCCTTATTAACCTAGCTAATCCGGCGGACTTTAACGATTGTTACTAAGACGGAGAGTAGTAGGAATACCCCTAAAAAGGAGATTAGTAAGAGAAAATCGAAGGGTAGGGAGGAACTTACGTCTAAGTCTATTAAGCTACGATATTAGCGACGGTATTCGTTATCTCCGAAGCGACAGCGCTAAAAGAAATAGTAAGCGAGGGTTTTATCGCGGGAAACGGGAAATCTTACCTGGATAATAATCCCTACGGCTAGAGAGACTTTAGAGCTTTCTAAACCTTAAGAACCTTAAGAAGCTCGGAGTGCTTCTCGGCGATAGTAGCGCGGGTCGCGCGGATATAGCTAGCGTAGGCTACGTAAGCTATTTAAGGACTAAGTAGTTAGCGAGGGTTTCGGTACGGGAATCGCGAAAACTTATAGTAGAGCGTAAGCGATTCTCTTACGAGCGTAATTAGCGTAGGCCCTCGAGCTAGCGGGCTTAAGAAAAGTTAGCGGACCCTACGATAAATAGGGCGGGAACCTTATAGATTAATCGGCGTAGTCCTCGCCGGAGTTATAGTAACTAATATAGTAGATTTAACGAGCTATCTAGGACAAGTTAATTTTACGAAGGAAATCGCGGAGGAAGGAGAGGGACTTACTATAGTAGTAGTAGTAGTAGTAGTAGTAGTAGGGGTATATATAAATAAAAGAGGAAGAAGAGGAAGAAGAGGGAAATATTAATACTCCTAGAAAGCGATACGGAAGTAAAGGTCGCGAAAGTAATAGAAAGCGCGATTATAAGTAAAGCGTTTAAAAGCGCAGTTACGGCGCGTTTTAGAAAGCGGTAAGTAGGTAAAAGAGCGCGGTTTACTAGTCGCGAAGAAAGTTATAGTCCTTAAAGCCTAGGATATAGCAACCCCGACCGGAAAGTAGCAGAAACCCTAATCGCAAAGGAGGAAACTACGAGCGCTTTACTTTAGAGAAGCTTAGATAAGTATAGATCTAACGGATAAAGTAATAGCGATAGAAACTACGAGGGGCTTTCTATCCCCGCTAAGGAAGGGGAGGAGGACGGGGGTAATATAAAGGGCTACGCCCTAGGTAGAAAGCGCTACCCTTAGGCGTTCGGCCTACGCGACTCTAACCTACTACTTAGCGCTTAGCGTACCGTATAAAACTATTCGGATTTACGTAGATAGACTTAGCTCTTTATCGAACCTATTAAGTCTTATGTCTAGTATCTACGTACGCGTTACTTATCCGTAATAGATAGACTAGTAGGTACTTTAAGATATAAAACGTATAAGTATTATAGTATATATTTAAGTATGCCTTTTAGTATATATTGCGTCTAGTTTTCGAAGTAAGGGGGTAAGTACTAGACTATATATAAGGGGAGTAGAGGGGAGGAGGTTTCCTAGCTAACTAACTACTATACCGACTACTTCTGTTCTACGGTTCCTTAGTTCCTCGCGACTAATATTTGCTAAGTCGTAGTATAAGGCCCGTAGTTTCGCGAAAGAAAGCCTAGTAGGGTCGTAGTAGTTCGGAAGGAGGCTATAAAACCCGTAGTAGAAGTTAAAATCCGGTTTGCCTCTATTAGCTAGAAAATAGGGCGCGGTATTAATTTTTCGAGGTTCTTCGTATCCCCTTCTTTTGTTTCTTACAGAGGGAGCCCCAAGCTCCCTCTAGTATAGCTCGTTTCTTATAAGCTTCCTCCTAATATAGATAGGTAGGGTTTACAATAGCGTATATCTCGTAAATAGTTGGCTTTATCCTTGTTAGTAATAGTGCTCTTTTTGCTTTATATCGGTTACGGTTTAATAATAGTAGGACGTCTCGATACTACTAAGGTCTCTTTAGTAGTACTATTATATTAGTAGCCTAGCTTTCGCTCTAGGCGAGGGCTATAATCGTTTCTTTATAACTATATATATACCTATACCTTAAAATAAATAAAGATAGCCCTATCTTCGGCTCTAGAAAATATAGGCGCGACGAGTAGGTCGTAGGTAGAGGTATATATATAGGGAACTATATACTATATGCCTTATATTTAGTATATATTAGGCAGCTACGAGGGGTCTATACGGTATTATACATCTTCGAAGGTTGGTATCGTAAGTATTTATAAGTAAAGAAGGGGGCCGTAACGAAGGCTATATTATAGTAGTATAAGGTATTATTCTTATATATATCTACCGCTATATTATTATCGTAGTTATCTATCTCCTTATATATATATATATTATTAGAAGAAGTAAAGTACGCGACTATACTAAGCCGAGTTTCCCTACTATAGTATAAGTCCGGCCTATAGAAACCTATCGAGGCTAGGTATAATACGAGTAAGCGAGAGTGCCTAAGAGTCTATAAAGCTTAAAAAGAGTTTAGGCCTTAGCTCTTTAGTATATTCTTCCGTCCACAAGTTAATACTTAGGTACTATTCTATTAGCTTAACTATACTGCCTTAAACTTACCTAACTCTACGATAGCTAGGTAGGTTATCTAGATCTATCTATTGAATTTCGACGTTTCCTATATTCCTAGGAGAAAATACTCTAGACTAGATAGCCTATCGAGAAGGCCTACTACTAAAGAAGACGTTGTAGAGACAACAAAAGAAAAGGACGTCGACGATAGTATTAACTATATATTCTTTACTATTTTCTATACTAATACTATACTAGTAATTAAAATATCCCCTCCTAAAGACTAAGATAATAGCCCTACCGCGAATAGCTAGAATAGTAATAGCTAGGCTAATACTACGGCGGATAAACAAAGTAGGGATAATATCTTTAATAGGGTCTGCTTAGATAACTTCTATTATATCGCCTACTTTCTAACCTATATTAGAGTATATATAAAAAGGTATATTATCGGCTAAGTAAAGCTGGGGTCTTAGTGCCTTAGATAGGGCTTAGCGCTTAGCGTTAGCCTAACTTCCTAACCTTCCTCTCCCTCCTTTATAGACCGTATCGAATACTATACGCTCTTAACTATATAATCTAAACCTATATTACAATCTATATAAAGAAAGTACCTATGCTATTAAAGAGCTAGTACTACTATATAGTTCGCTAATCTTAGAGGTTCCTAATTAAGGATCGTATACCTTAGCGATAGGCTATAACTAGTACGCTACTTTAGTAGGTTGTTTATAATCCGGAAGCTTAATAAGAAATCCTTTATACGTTATATAATAAACTTAGCTACTAGACGGCTAAGGGTACCTTCGATATTCTTCGCTAGCTATATTAGTAGAATAGCGTTTAGGCTAATGTTTCTCGCTATTAAACGAGCTATCCTAAGCGTAACTTTAGGGATAGATACCGTTTACTAGGTTAAATACGTATCCCTACTATATAGTCTATTAGGGAACGCTAGTTTAGCGATATAGTCTATCTCTCTAGTAGGAATAGCGTATTTATTATTCGGGAAGGTCTATCTTAGTAGCCGGAGGCCTATTATTTCTATAAGGGCTACAGATTAACTAATACCTACGGTTTTGCTGCCTTCCTATATAAGGACTTATTTTATAGGTAGGGTTTACCCTACGAAATTGTCTTAGATAATACTTACGCTAATATAGCTAAGGAAGTTAAGTCGCTACTAGCTTTATATAGGGCAGAGATTGTTCGTATATCGTCGTCCTATATCTAGTCTAATACTATTACTAAGCGAGGGTATCGGTCTCTACTTAGTAACCTACCTAAGATAACTAGTAGTAGGGATACTAGAATTGCTATATCTGACTATATCTTAGTACTTCTTTAGGCGGACTAGATAACGGTTATCGATACGAGTAGACTTATACTAAGTAGAGCTAATAACTAGAAAAGAAGCTATTCTCCTAACCGAGCTATCCTATTCTACGTATAGCGTTTATTACTAAGGGTCTATTTGTACTAGGGCTAATCTCCTTACCCTATAGGCGAAGGCTCTTAAAGAGACAACTACGATTTCTTAGGACGATCTTCCTCGATAACGCCGGCTTCGTAAGGAGGCGAAATAGTGTTTTAGTAACTATTATACTATTAATAAGGAGCCTCTTAAGGTCGGCAATATAGTTCTTTTTTATTAGTTATAGTTAGACTATAGCTATTTCTATAAGCTTGCCTTTAAGAAGAAAGGTCCTTACTAAATTAAAGAAGTACTTTACGATAGTTCTATATATCTACTTTAGAAGCTTAGTAGTTCGACCTTGAAATATTTGTATCCTCGAGCGAATTAAAGAAGATTAGTAATCTTCGGAAACCTATACTTCCTCTACCTTTAAGCGAGGAGGTTAGGGCTTCTACTAAGCCTCTTTTAACTATAGATACCTACCGAGAAGAGGGTCCTACTACTATTACAAATTCTATTCTACCCTTAATCTTCACGTATTCTTAGATTGGTTTTAGTAAGCTATTAGAAATAACTTAAGAATAGAGGGAGTATTATATACGGATTAGCTATATATAGAGCCTTTCCTATATAGGAAAAGAAGGAGACTTCTAGCTATCTAATACCGACTCTTAGAAAGAATCTAACTAGTTAAGCGATAAACACCGCCTATAACTAGAGCTTTTAGACGACTCCGAGACTAGTTAGTTACCTACCCTACGGCTACTAAATATATTTCTTACTTCTATACCTAATCTTCTTCTTATTTAGCTAACTATTCTCCGCGCTATCGAGAGCGATACTCTATTATCTATTTCTAATATAGATGCCCTTATTCGGTTGTTACTTTTTCTTATTGTTTCATATATTACTATTTCCCTATAATAAATATTACTATAATCCTACTCCTTTTATATTTGCTTAGAAAAACAACTATACGAGGTATAGTTTCTTAATAATACCCTAGCGATAGTACTAGGAAACTAACCGAATTCGAGGTTCCTTTTAAATCTGCCTTTTTATAAGCTACGGCTAAGATAACGGTATCTACGCTCGTAAGGCCTAGATACTAAATTAGTAAATATTAGCCCTAAGTAGAGCTATTCGCCGGGGAAGCGGTTAACCTTTACTAGGACTATTAGGAGTATACGCCTTCTTAGCCGAGTCGCTCTCTCTCTTCTAACTCTATAGTAGCTAGCCCTAGGTAGTAACGGTAGTAGGATACTCTACTATACGGTCTACTTCTAATTAGTATTAGATAGATAGGATACTAAGAAAGGGAGGTCCTCGGATTGTTCCCTCTTCCCTTCTAGCGCTTAGATAGATCCGATAAACTAGGCCTATAGCTTCTAATAATAGGAGACTTTAGGCTATATAGCTTAGTATTTAGAAGAAAGAAGAAGGTAAACGTAATATTACGTACGGACTATACCTACGTACTTACTACTACAAAAGCAAAGCTATATCTACTAACGGTAGTATTATAGGCTAATAGAACGGCAATTTAGCTATACTAGGCCTAGTTAATCTATCCTTGCTACTAGGAATCTCTTATTACCGAGTATCTCTAGAGAAAATCTAAGACTACCCTAGGGGTGTTATTAGCCCTAGTAGCCTTAATACTATAGATTACTAATAGAGCTACAAACTAACTAGTTATATTTTAAGTAGACGATAGCGTATTAGGCTAGAAATTACTAAAAGTACGTAGTCGCTACTAGCTACTAGCTAGATAAATTATAAAACTTTAGCCTACTCTAATAGTACAGAAGTCTTGTATAACGCTTTATCTTTAAGACTTATATATAGCCGGTATACTTTTATTTTACCGGAATAGGATATATAGACTACGTTATCTACGTACTATATTAAGGGCGAGTATTATAAGCTCTTTCTCCTATACTCGAATACTAACCTTCCTACTACTATCTACCCCTTCCCTATCTGAACCCCTTATGCCTTATTAGTAGGTAATAAGTACCCTTTATAAGAGCTCGATACTAACCTGTCTCCGCTCCGGGTAACTTTATATCTTCTAGCGCCTCTAACATACTAGGTACTAGTAGTAGTAGCGCGCCGTATATACTACTTAACCTAAATTAAGTAGCGCTCGTTCCGATTAGGGCTCCCTTAGATAGCGCCTTAGTTTCCGCTACTAGCCTTAAGTACTACTTTTAGATTATAACTAGGATCGCTAATTCGTAAGAGAAGATTTATAACGCTCGTACCCCCTACAGTTTATTTATAGAAATATTAAAAATAGCGCTATCTTATTAACTTGTGATGTCTGATAAGTAGGTAATCTCGGGACTAGTATTCTTCTTCGTTAAAGAAGCTGGTTTTGGCTAGAGGATTAATCGGTTCGGATTAAAGGATTCTCTAGAAGAAGTTACTATTAATTGTATTATTACTATCTACCTAGTTATTCCGCTCGGCGAAGTCCTCCTTAGTCGGATTGTGTTAGGGTAGCCTGTTAGCTATAGAATAGTTTCGTCTATAAATATACTTTAATTCGAAGTCGAATAGGCGAGTCTAAGCTATCTAGCGAGCAATTACTAAGCTAGGGAGGTCCGAAGTTAGCTTATTAAGTTATAAAGTAAGGGTACCAGCATTAATCTCGATCCTAGAGTACTATCTAACGAGGTACTTTTTAAACTTCTTTAGTAGCTTAAGTAGTATAAGATACTCCGGCCTACTCGTATTATACCGGCATTTGCCTTTAGTCTAAGGACTACTCTTATACCTCGTAGGGTAACGTTTCTTTGTACTGTCCCGTAAATGCTAGTTTAGGCTCTTACTATATCCGGATCTACTTATATTTAAAAGGAGGATATTTAATCTAGTACCTTTAGTATAAGTAAGCGAAATAAGAGTAGGTACTATAGTAAGTTTAGCCTCTAAGGAGTCTATAGTACCTTACTAAGCTAGTTTCTAGGAAAAGTCGATATTAGTTTTTAGGAGATAAAAAAGGGACTTTACTAGTATTACGAAGGCTTCGATTTCTATATAGTAGTAGATATTTATCCTAAGAAAGGCCCGAATTCTATACTAGTTCCTAGATATAGACTAGGCTATAACTTTTATAACTTTCTCCGCGTCTAGATATCTTCTAGAAATATCGATAGTATAGCCGATATACTTTAGTCCTTTATAAACAAATTAGGATTTAGGGCCTAAAATAGTATATCTAATAGGCTCGATATCCGCGAGAACCCTATCTATCTATTAGATATATTTAGTAACGAACCTTCGTAGACTAGGCTTAAATACTATATCCTTAAATTGAGTCTTTAGGCCTTTAATACTAATATCGGCGACGAAGGGTCTTATACGATAAGAAATATAGTTAAAAATAATCCTTATAATAACTCGAATAAACTAGATAATAGTGCTCTTACTCCCTATAGAATAATAGTAATTTGTACTAGCCTACGCGGAGTATTAAAGGTAATCATATCTCGATCGGGTTTCTAAAGCGTAACCTAGTCGTAAGCGGAGATAGAATCGATTAAGGAAGAAATAGTATAGTTAGTAAAATTCTTAGTAAAGCTATTAGTATCGGGAGGAAGGTTTCTATCCTATATCGTATAGCGATTTAGCTCTATAGTAGTAGTAATAAGCCGATACTTCTTAGTCCCTTTCTTTTTAGCTAGAAACTAGGGATTTCTATAGACTCCCTCGCTAATACTAAATACTCTATTTATAATTCGCTTATAGATTAATTCTTTAGTATAAAGCTCTATAGTAATAATAATTTTCGCTTTTCTTTAACTCGTAAGGCGAGATCTATATAGTATATCCGAGAACTTCCTAACTAGATTTCGCTAGTCGTAAGATCCTATTCTAGGAGGAGGTAATACTTCCTAAGTAAGTCGTTGCTTCTTCTAGTAGGGATTGTCTCTAGTCCTAATACTCCTAGTTATTATAGTACTCGCTTCTACTAGCCTTACTTTATCTACTGTTCTCTTATATATTCTATAAAGCGAGACTATATAGGTATTACTACTATTCGTATCCTTCCCTCTAATAGAATTTTCTCCGAGTATTTTCTTAATAAAAATAGTTTAGTAGAGAAGCGTTAAAAACCCTATCGGATCGTAGGCTTAAGAACTATATCGTCGCGACTAAGCCGAGTAAGACTAATCGCTAGGTTATAAAGGGCTACGCCCTAGGTAGAAGGTACTAGCCTTAGGCATTCGGCCTACGTAGTTCTTACCTACTACTTAGCGCTTAGCGTACTATATAAAACTTTTCGGATTTACGTAGATAGACTTAGCTCTTTGTCGAACCTATTAAGTCTTATATCTAGTATCTGCGTACGCGTTACTTACCCGTAATATTAGGTTTGATCTTTATTATAGAAAACGCTAAGGTTCGTTAGGAACCCGAGTAGGATAGTTAGGGGAACGCTACCTCTACTATACTAGAGATAACTAGGGATAATATTTATCGTACCTTCGAGAGTCTCTATACTAGGTAATAAACGATAGAAGCCTAGCTATAAGCTACGCGCTCCGCGCTCTAATACGTAGAAGCCTCTCGCTAGGCCGGGTCTACCGAAGCTAGTATAATACGAGACTACTCTACGAACGAGATCCTAAAGGGACTCCTAGAAACCCTCTCAGCTACTAGCTAAAACGTAACGGCGTTACGCGAATAGAAGCTAGTATCGTAGGACGGAAAGGCTAAGTCGTTCTAGGGTTATCTACTAGGACTAAGAAGCTCGTACCGAGTTCTCTCCGGACTAAAACCGAAGCTCTCCGAGGATTACTACTAGGATACTATTTACTATACCCTACCGGTATAAGAACGCGCTAGGATACGCTACTTCTAGGAAAGAGGAAGCCCTATAAAAGCAAAGGACCTAAAGGCTTTCTTCTAGTAACTTAAAGACGTCTTCGTAGATAGTAACGAAGCCGCGAAGGCGCTAGAGTAACTCTAAGCTATAAGGCATTCCTAGGGACAACCTTAGTACGACTACTAGCTAGAATTCGATAGCCTCCTACTAAGTATAAGCGGAGACCGTTAGACCGGCGATACTAAGATCGGGTACTTAAAGAATACTTTCTCGAACGTAGCTAAGGCCTATACCGCCGCTATACTAAAGATTAAGAATTACTACCTCTACGTAGAGAAAGTCGAGCGAATTATAACGAACCTCGAGACGATAGACTAGTTTAAGTAGGCCGCTAAGCGCTAGTAAGAAAGGAAGTAAGACGCCGTAAAGCCTACGGTCGTTATCCTACTCTATACGGCTTCTAAGGCGAACCCGAAGGTCGACTCTAATAGGGATATAGTTATAAACCCCGCCTAAACGAACGCTTTCTATAAAAAGAACCGCGGAGGCTAATAAGGAATAATAGGGAAGCCTAGAGCTAAATAGGTTAGCTCTATAGAGAGAGAGAAACGTAAGGAGAAAAGGCTCTACTTCCGCTATAAAGCGAGCGGATAGTATATTCGCGATTACCTATACGTACTAGCGGTTTAGCCTACTAAGATTAGTATCGCTTCTATAAAGCCTATACTAGAGGACGCGGAAGAACCGCTAGCCTTAGGCAGTTCCGACTTAGGAAAAGAGTAACTCTCGCTTATAGTTAGGAGTCGAGAGTAAATAAAGTATAGGCAAAGAAATAGAAAGAAGTTAAAAAGGATATAAACGGGAACCTTATATATACCGATATAGTTCTCGAAAATAACGTCGGAACTTCTAGTCTTATCGACAAAGAATAATAGTACTACGCTATAATTAACGCTAGCCTAGCTAAAGGCCTCGGGCTTAGCTATATTAGCTATAAATCCCGAGAAGTAAAGGGGGCGTCGTCTATAATATAGGACGCGAAAATTGTTAGAGTCGTCGCCTTCCGAATAGAAATTAATATATTCCTATAAATAGTATACGCTTATAACGTACTAGGATTAGCTTTCCTACTTATCTTAGGGAACCTATAGAAGGTATATAATAACGTTAGAACCGCGCCCGAGAAGCGATAGTACTACTACGGGAGGGCTCGGTATTAGGTTAAAGAAGGCCGCTATTACTAGAAATTCGACGAAGGTAGAAATATCGCTACAATCGACGCTACGAGAAGCCTACTTACCGCGACAATTGCCGAGGATATTAAGAAGGCCCTAAAGACGAAAGAATACCTAATAATTAAGGAGCTAAAGAAGAAACTACCCCCTAGAGTTCGCGATATAGCTACGCTATTTTATTAAAAGGAAGCCGATAAGTTAGCGCACTACTATCCTAGTATCGATTATATAATAGAACTCCGTAAAAAACTAGACGAGTCCTAGCTATAGCTCCCCTAGGGGCTACTTTATAGTATATCGAAATAAGAGCTTCTAGTCTTACGAAAGTTACTCGACGAGCTCTTATAGAAGGGATTTATAAGACCTAGAAACTCCCAAGCGGCGGCGCCTATACTATATATTAAGAAACCTAGGAGAGGACTCTAGTTCTACTACGACTATAGGGCGCTTAACGCTCTTACGAAATACAATAGATATCCCCTTCTACTAATCCTAGATACTATAAGGAACCTAAGGAAGCCCGATAGTTAACTAAGGTTAACGTAGTTACGGCCTTTTATAAGATAAGGATAGTAAAGGGATATAAGTATAAAAGGGCCTTCCGTACTAGACTTAGTTTATTCGAGTAGTTAGTATATCCTTTTAGTTTATCCGGAGCCCCGGTAATGTTTTAATAGTATATTAATACTCTTCTATAGGAGTATCTAGACAATTTCGCGTTAGCGTATATAGACGGTATAGTAATCTACTCGAGCGGTATAAGGGAAGACTATTTCCGTAAGGTAAGGACCGTTCTTTAGAAGCTTTAGGACGGAGGCCTTTATCTAGATTTATAAAAGAGCGAGTTTGCCTAGAAAAAGATTAAGTATCTAGGGTTTATCGTCTACGCTAATAGAGGAGGGGGATTAGCCGACCCCGAAAAGATAGAAGCCGTATAAAAGTAAGAAGTATCTAAGATCTAGAAGGAAGTTTGTCGATTCTTAGGATTTACGAACTACTACTATATATTCGTACCGAACTACTTTAAGATCTCTGTACTATTAACCGCGCTTACTAGGAAAAGTATTCCGTTCTCTTAGAAAGAGGAATAGGATAAGATGTTCGAGACGCTAAAGGATAAATTCTACCGTATCCCGGTACTTACCTAGTAGAACCCGTCCCTCCCGACCTTCCTTAAAACGGATTATAGCGGGTTCGCGATTAGAGGCGCCTTTATCTAAGAAAAGACTAGGATCCGAAGACCGGTAGGCTTCTTTTTAAAGAAACTAAATTAAGCGGAGATTAACTACGATATCTATATAAAGAACTACTCGTAGTTATATCTAGTATTAAGTTTTGGGACTCCGAGCTAAAGTCGTGTGGTCCCTTTACGATTTGGACGGACTATAAGAACCTAGAGTACTTTATAGTAAAGCGCTAACTATCCGAGAGATAGATCTAATAGTAGGAAGAACTAGCTAAATGCTAGTTTACCCTAGTCTACTAGCCGAGAGTCGAGGTAATCCTTTTGGATAGCTTATCGAGGAGAGAATAGAATACGTTAGGCTAAGACGATAAGCTTTCGAGGTTCTAAAGGTTTCTAGAACCGGATCTATCTCCGAACTAGCCGGAAAACGTATAAATCTCTAGTACTATGATATAAGAAAATAGGTATATAGTAACGTATAGAACACCCGCTACTAATCGTAGTAGTAGATAGTAGAACTAAACCGTGCCTTTCTAAGAATAGGGCAGAGCGCTTACTATTAAGTAGACTACGTACGGATAGTATATCTACCGAGCCGGCTACCGAGTATATCCGTACGAGCGACCGAGCTTCCTCGCGTATACGCTAAGTAGGCTTCGCGCTAGCGGGGTAGTATCGTGGTATACGTAATAATATTATATAATTGTTATATAGCCTTACTAAGGTAGGATAGGAGACTTTACTTACTTAGGTTCTTATAATTATCTCCTTCCCCTAGTATAGCTATCCTAGCTATAGGGCAATATAGTAAATTATACTATTTCTTATACTCTACGCTTTATATACGTATCTCGTACGCGCCTATCGCTAGGCTATAGTTGCTAGGCACGTTATAATTTGCCTCGTAGTTGCTATTTGTTTGCGGATTCGAAGCGTAGCTACTTCTAGTACTAGTTAGAGGTTGCCTAAATTTCTAAGAACGCGGTAGCTGCGCGAGAACGTAAGCTATCCGAACGCGAGGCGAGTATTTAAAGTATTCGAAGCCCGCTTAATAACTTCTTCTTTTTCTAAGCGCTCTAAATACTACCCGCCCGCGCCCCGCCTACTCCTCCCTCGCGCCCCCCTAGTATTACTTAAAGATTTTTTCTTTTCGAATATCTGTTGAAAAACATTACTGGTATATCTACCCCTTCGCGTACTATAGGCAAGCGCGCCGTAGGCGCTAGCCCTGCGATACCTACTACGCCTACCTAGCGCCTACTAAAAGTCCTAGAGGGCTATACCTATTACTTTAAGTATATTATAGCTAATAGTACGTTTTCTCGCTACTTGCTACGCGTATACGCTTCGTAACTAACTCGCTTTAGTAGACCTAACTAAGCTTTATATAGGCGGCAATATAGACCCTACTACTAAGCGTAACTATAATCGCTACCGTAGTAGCTACTATATCTATACGTCTATTACGGCCCGCGCTCTCGTATCGCTACTAGTACGTATCCGTACCGTACGCGCTACGCGCGACCTATACGACCTAGACGGCTACAACTCTATCGAGGAGTCCGACGAGGCCTTAGAGGCACTCTAGGCCGATCTAGACGCCGTAATCGCACGTATGTTTCTTATACGCTTCGCTTACGCTTTAAATACTAACCTCGATATTAGTTATCCTATCTACGCTTAATATCTTCTATACTAATAAGAATAAGGTAACCCTAGGCGGCAAAGCCCTAGCCCGTAAGAGGGCCGCTAGCAGGTCCCTTACGGATATTAACCTCCTAGATACCCTCGAGTATATCGGTACTAACTTAGCCGGCTTAGTAGAGATCGGTCGTTAGGTATAGTTTTTTCTATAGCCTCGTTTTACTTACGCTTCGTATACTAACTATACTAGAACCTCGCTTAGCGCGTCGGCGCTAACGCCGTCGCTACTATCGATACTGCTATAGGTATTAAGGAGGAAGATAAGGAGGAGGATTCTAAGGATAAGTAGGGTAGACGGCCCGCCGTCGCCGCGCCTACGCGGCGCTACCTTTATATATACTAGCCCGATAGGCCCTTTTTAGTAGCGAAACGAGTATATATCTACTATTTTTTCTTAAGTTTTATTTTATTTTATTTTAATTACTACCTACGCTTACGCTTCGCTTAAGCTTCGAACTCGTCTAACGCTATAGAATCTTTAATATAAATAGCTAGCTCCTAAGTATTATATTCTTTAGGCTAACCTCGCTATTTAATAAGGTAGTACGCCTTCCGCTTTTTTATCTTCTTCGCTACGATAGTTTCTACCTACTATACGTTACCTTTAGCGATAGGTATACTTATCTTATACTCCTTACCGTCGCGCTAATACTAAAGCTCGAGGAGGAAAATATAGAAAACATTATAGATCTTCGTACTTAACGGTAGCGCTAGGCGGTACGCCTATACTCCGACTATATCGATAATACGAAAAGGCCCTATATACTTCGGGCTAAGTTTCTTCTTTAGGATATCTAAGCTAATATTCTTTGTCGATAGTAAGACTAGGTTACCTATACTATATATCTTAGTAGTATAGTATATATTGTATTGCTTAGCCTAGTATTCTACTACTTTCTACTAGCGTTCTATAAGCGTTTTATATACTTTCCGTAGTCGCTCCGTAGCGTCGATAGCTACTAGTACCCTTCCCTTAGTTAGCTCGTCCCGAGCTAGTAGCTTATTCGCTCTTAGTATTAAATTAGGATTAAAGCCGTAGAGTATCCTAAAGGGGCTTATACGTAACGTAGGATAAACGCTATTATTATAGGCAAACTCCGTCTAAGGTAATAGTTTAGCCTAATTATCCTAGTTCTTAGAGCAATAGTATCGTAGGTATTACTCGAGGGTCTAGCTCGCGCGTTCGGTTTGCCTATTAGTCTAAGGATAGAAGGCTATACTAAGCCTACGCTTTATATACGCTTCGAAGTAGAAGTCGCTCTAAAACTAGCTAGTAAATAGCGATCTACGATCGCTAACAATGCCTAATAGTACTCTAAAACGCCTAATTACCTCCCTTTAAAGGATATCCGCGAGTTCTACTACTATATACTTCTTCGTCGTTAGGATAAAGAGGCTTATCTTCGTATAGCGGTCGACTATTACGAGGATCGTAGTATATACGTAGGTACCGAGCTTGCTCGGCGGGAGATCGGTAATAAAGTCTATTATTAACTCTTACTAAGGTCGGGTCGGTATAGGTAGAGTAGCGAGCTCGCTATATAGGCGATAGCAATTAACGCGTTAGATATACTAATCAAAATAGCAGCGAACAATCAGAGACGAAGGGAAGACAGTTAAGAAGGAAGGGAGGACGAATAGAAAGCACTATATACTAGGGTAGAGGAGGTGCTAAAGGCGGAAGATAGAAGAACCCCTAAGAGGGTATATAGGATAATAATCTTAGAACTCCTTAGAGGACTAAAAGCAATCTACAACCAGGCAAGCCACGTAATTACAAAGGTAGCTAATATAGTCGTAGCAAAGATTACGAAGAAACAATAGGAGACAAGCCTAAACTACCGCACCTAGGCAGTAGTAGCTAGTTAGGAGGCGCTAAAACCCCCGAGGATAGTAGTTAGAGTCTATATTACGGACCTACAGGAGCAAAAGGAAATCTAAGGACTTATAGGGAAAGAGATTGTAGAAAGAATTGCAGTTAAAGAAGTAATTAGGGCTAGGAACGAAGGTAAAGGGGTAATTAAGCTGTTTATAGTATAAGAGCAGGACAAAAAGAAGCTAGAAACACAAAAAGAATAGACAACCAAGATAGGGAAAACAGCAAAGGTCTCCTAATAGCAATTTATAATCATAGCCTATAGTATAATAAGAAGCTTTAAGGAAGAACAGGATATTAAGAGCCTATAGAGACAAAACCAAGCTATATGCCTAGGCCTAAAGATTACAAAAGTGGTATAGATTAAAAGGAAAATTGAAGAGACTAAGAAGCAGTCTTCCCTAATTATCTAGGTAGGGAGTATAGAGCAAGCCAATATAGTACTAGACTAGGGGTTGTTCTAAGACTTTAAAAGATTAGAAACAGAGATACATAGAAGCAACTATAGGATAATATAGTGCTTCAAATGTCAACACTATAGACACTTAGTAGCTAAGTATACAAAGACAACTAATACCTGCTCCTATTATATAGGGGATTACTAGGTTAAAGAATGCAAAGCATATAAGGGAGAGGCAAGATATACATACTGTACTAAAAGACACCCCTCTTAGGCGAAGGAATGCCTAGTAAGAATATAGGCAGCTAGGAAGGCAAAGGAAGCTAGAATCAATATACTAAAAAGATATATAACAAGCTAGGGCAGCTAGGTATAGAAGCAACCTAGCTAAGTGCTACAAAAGAGGTCTAGACAAGATAATAGGTTCACATTCAGGGCCTTACTAGTATAAGAGAGTTACTAGTAACTAGGGAGACTAAGATACCTTAACATTATAGGAAAGGAAGCAGGGCAGACAAAGCTTAGTTAAATGTTAGTCTAAAGTAAGGGAAGACTAAAGGAAAACTTATAGGGAAATAATATAGATAAAACCTAATAAACATTGCAACATTACTAAACATTATATAGTACAATGTTAATAAGAGTAAAGATAAAGTGTAGAGGAGCTTCCTTTAAGCACTAAACCTAAAAGAACATCACATTATTGCAATCTAAGAGCCCTAGCTCAACCTATATATAAAGAGACTAGCAATAGTTAAAGACCTAAAATACTACCTAATTATCTATAACTAGGGAGCCCTAAGGACATACATCTATATTAGTAAGGAGATAGATACAGAAACCTAGTAGGCTATACTATAGGAGGATAGGGACCTAATATTAGTTTAAGTAGAGACAACCTAAGGTATACTCTAAGTCTACTATATATACAACCTACTACTAGACTTCAGAAGCAGTACCTAACTAAAAACCCTAGAAAGACTACCTAGAGTTATCTAGGGGAATACCTACTAAATCCTACTTAGGGATTTCAACCTCTACTACCCCCTCTAGGGCTTAGACTTTACCCTAGCTTACTACTTCCTAGTAGGAAGACTAATTAATATATTAGAGAGGGAAGGAATAGAAATTGTTACCCTAAAGGGACTAATTACTTAGGAGGCAAGAGGAAGCAGTAGCATACTAGACCTATGCTTTACATTACATTAGATTAGGAATAGGATTACAAGATATAGGGTTAACTAGGAGCTAGAAGAATTATTAGACTACTTCCCGGTACAGATTGAGCTAAATGTCTAAGCTAATTAGGAAAGGGAACTAGAGGAGAAGCTTAACTAGAAAGGTACCTAATAGGACAAGATTAGGGAGGAACTAGAAAGGGACCTAAAACTAGAGGAACTCTTAATAAAGTACCTCCTAAGGCTAGAGGACATTAACAAGGCAGTAGAAGAACTAATAGGAATCCTAAAACAGGTAGCTAGAAAGCATACCCTAGCAAAGAAACATTTACTATACTAGCAACTATACTAGACTAGTAAGTGTATAAGGAAGGTTAAAGTAGCAAGGAAGGCTAGGAGGCAGTAGACACAAACCTATACCTAGGAAGTATAGGATAACTACAATAAAGCCTGCTAGGAAAAGAAGATCTAGATTAAGAAGGACAAGATGCAAGAATAGAGATCTATAATAGGAATAATTACAAAGAAACTAGAGGAGATATAGAGGATAGCTAAATAAACAAAGAGACCTAAATAGGACAAAGATATACTACTATAATTCCCGGATATTATAGACTAACAAGGACAAATACAGACTACAATAGAAGGGAAAGTAAGAGCCCTAGGCTAATACTTCTTCTATAGAAAAGTATAAGCAGACCTATTAGATATAAAGGAGAAAGAACAAGAGACTCTACTACTAGGCATACTAAGAGACACCTAGGTCAAACCCGAAACCATTAAAAGGATCCTAAAGAAAATTCTAGGCAATAAGGCACTAGGAGAAGACAAGATCTATAATAAACTTCTAAAAGCATATAGGAAGGGGCTAGCCCTAGCACTAGCCAATATCTTTTTATAAAGCCTAGCACTAGGACACTACCTAAGACTATTTAGGAAGTCCCTAATAGTAGTGCTAAGGAAGCCCTAGAAGGAAGACTATACGCAGCTTAAGGCCTATAGACTAATAGCCCTACTTAATACAATAGGCAAGGTGCTAGAAAAAATTGTCGCTAAAAGGCTAATAACCTTTACCGAGGAAAGGAACATCCTTCCTAAAGGCTAGATAGGAGGAAGAAAGAAGAGGTTAACACTAACAGCTATAGAACTAATTATAGAATAGATCAAGCATATCTAGCACTATAGTTAAAACTAGGTAGCAACCCTCCTCTCCCTTAATATCTTAGGAGCCTTTAACAATGTCTCCTATAAAAGGCTCCTATATATACTTAGATAGAAGGCTATACTAAACTGGATAGTCTAATTTATCTAGTCCTTCCTATAGGAAAGGTTAACACAGCTTATTCTAGGCAAATTCAAATTAGACCTAATGCTAACTAAAAAGGGAATCCCCTAAGGATTAATACTCTCCCTAATCCTCTTCCTTATCTTTATAGCAGACCTACTCCTACTCCTAGAATTAAGAAATACATTAGTATTAGGGTTTGTAGACGACACAAACATCCTAGCCTAGTCTAAGACAACAGAAACCAACTGCAAGATCCTAGAAGAGAAGCACTAGGAGTATAAAAAATAGGTAAAGAGACATAGAGCAAAATTCGCCTTAGAAAAATACTAGCTCATCTACTTTAGTAAGGCTAAATCAACCTACAATATAAAGTAATCAATTACTATCTAAGGCTTTGAAACCTAACTATTAGTAGAGCTTAGGGTACTAGGGATCTAGCTAGACCTAAAACTAAATTAGGGACTATAAGTAAAGAAGGCAAAGTAGAGGGCAGATGCTAATATACAATCTATTAATAGGCTTATAGCCTCTATATAGGGGGCTACATTCGAGAAAGCTAAAGTTATATACAAAGCAATTGTCAAGCTAGCAATGCTATATAGAGCATAGATATAGACAGCCTAGGAGAAAACACTAAAGAGGATCGAGCAACTAGTTAGCAGGTCCTAAACCCAAGGCCTAAAGAAAATCCTAGGAGCATACAAAACTACACCTATAAGGGTAGTAGAAATGGAATTAGGGATCCCACTAGTTAAACAATACTTTAAGGGACTAAGACACCAATATATAGCAAAGACAATAGAATACCTAGCCTAACAGACTATCTAAAAGGCACTAGACAAGATAAAAGCCTAGTGTATTAGGACTAGGAGGCGAGACAGACTACAAATAACTCCCTAGAAGGTTAAAGACCTAGAGTACTATAGAGTCTTAATAAGAGAAATGCTAGAGAAAGAGCTTTAGGGACTAAATACAAGGCTAAAGGAAGACAAACTAAAGAGAGAGAAACAAAGCCTAGCAGAATCAATAGCTAGATACCTATAGGAGTAGGAATAGAATAAAATACAAGTTAGACTAGGAACCCTAAAGGCACTAATCAAATTTAGTCAATACAACTACTAGCTCTATAAGGACCTAAATAGGGCCGAGGCAAGCCTAGCTATCCAAATTAGATCTAAACATATTAGATTCAGATCTTACCTGTTTAGAAGAAACGTCCTAGGAATTGAAAGCAGGGCTTGCTAATGTAGCTACTAATCTCAGAACCCTAAGTATATGCTACTAGTCTACCCTTAATAGTTAGAAGGCAGAAGTGATTAGAGACTAAAAGCAATAGAAAGGGAATACGATAAGCTAATCTAGAGCAAGGAAGACCTAAAGAGGATAGTAAAGTAGATTATTAAACAGGGATTTGTATAACAATTCGCACTAGTAAGGGAAACTAAGGAGTAGATAAGAAGGAGGGAAGAAGAGGGGGAAAGAAGGGCAGGGTAGCAGGCAAGGTAGTTAGAGGGTAACAACTATAACACTAGTATACCCTAGAGGAAGGAAAACAAGGAAACGAGGAAGATTAACACTTATAAATAGGATAGGAGGGAGGTTTTTACCAACTAAGTTAGTTTCCGACCTAAAACAATATATAGAAACAGACCTGCATAGGCCGAAAGGCACTACAACAGGCAAATGAAATATCTATCTATCTATATAGGCGATAGCGCTTCGCCTTCGACCGTTAATAAATTCTATAGGTACGGACATAAGCCGTAATATCCTCGGCTATCTTCGGCTAGAAGTACTTTCGGTATATTAGGTCTATAGTTTTAGCTATACTAAAGTGTCTAGCTAAAGGGTCGTAACTCGTCGTAGTATATATATATTAGCTATATACGTAATACGTAGTCCTTAGGGATATATAGCGCATCGCTATAGTAAATAAGGTTACTACGACGAGAATAGCTAGGCGGGAGGTTAGAGCTACTTAAGGAGGCTAAGCTACCTAACGGTAAGCTTATCTCGTCTAAGCCTCCTCCTCTCGCTTACTCTAATCGTTATAAAGCGCGTACGAAACTAAGGATTATATTAGGCGTCTCGTAGTAGGGCCTATTATTCCTAACGATAGTAATATAGGCTATAGGCTTGCAAGCGATTTAGGACCTTTCTAATAGCCGTCTAATAGTTAGTACTATTAGGTAAATTATAATAAATTAGTATATTATTAATATAGATAATATATAGGTAGTCTACTACGATATATAGAGCCCTATTAATATAGGATTATAGAACTTTAGAGGTATTAGCTAGCCTAAAAGGCATTACTAAGTATTTAAAATACCTATAACGGGTACGGAATATAGTCTTCTATTCGTTATCTTAGTAGATACGGATACTATAGTATATATCCTTTAAATCTTACGTAGTATAGAGATAGGTACCTAATAGGCGGCCTAATATCTTATTAATAAGCGGAAGTAAATAGGGATCTTTAATAGTAATAGTATTTAGTCTACGATAATTAATATATAGATATAGGGTACTATCTTTTTTAGAACAAATAGGGTTAGTATACTAGTAGGACTGTTACTATATCTTATCCGCCTATTAGTAAGGTTCTTATCTAGATATTTACGAAGAATAGCTAGCTCTCTTTTACTAATAATATTTAGTAGGCCGAAAGGAACCTCCCTACCCTCTATTACTTTAATCTTATAATCTATCTCTTTAAATAGCGCAAGTATTTCGGCTAGATAGTACTTAAATATATTAATATAGGTCTCTCGGGTTATTAAGGAATACGCTCGAGTTATTTAGGCTCGATACTATTAGGTAGTTCCTCTTCTTCGAGAAAGTTAGTACTATAGGCGGGTCGAGTAGGTCGTCGGTAGAGGTATATATATAGGGAACTATATACTAAATGCCTTGTATTTAGTCTATCTTACGTAGCTACGCGGGGTCTACGCGGTATTATCTACCTTCTAAGGTCGGTATCGTAAGTATTTATAAGAAAAGAAGGGCCTTAACGAAGTCTATATTATAGCGGTATAAGGTATTATTCTTATATATATCTACCGGTATCTTATCGTCGTAGTTGTATATATACTTATATATACTTTTATATATATATATACTATTAGACGAAGTAAAGTACGCGACTATACTAAGCCGGGTTTCCCTACTATATTTTCCCTCCTAGACTAAGAAGTCTAACCCTAGACTAACGCTTCCTCTACCTCCCGGACTAAGAAGTCCTAAATATATAAAAGAACTAATCTAATTACACTACGAAGGTATTCTAGCTCGCTAGCTACTATACCTTTAACTTATTTCTCCCTACTATAAGCTACTCCTCTCCCTTAATTTCCTTTACGACCCTATCCGCCTTAGTTCCTACTACGACCCTACTAGTTAAACTAATTTATAAGAGCCTAGGTTCGTATAGCTTTAGCTCGTATATATACCTATATCGGTAGTTAGGTAGTATATTCCTCTTTTTAGTAGGAAGGGTAACCTATTCTCTTCGTATTTACTAGGGCTAACGGAATATAGTCGTATGCCTATACTTCCTCTAGCTAGTATAGTTTAATAATAGAAATTCGTAGGGAGAGGTAAGGTTTCTAGGCCTACTCCGTAGAACGGTTTCTATTTTATAGGGCTTAGAACGGCGTAGAATCTCTAGTAGGTCCTTTTTACTAAGTTAAATTTATTTACTCGCTTCTTAGGTAGGCTAGTACTTAGACTACCCTAGGAAGTAGGTCTAGGATATTATTAAGGACGGTAGCTCCTTACTAAAGCTACTATCCTCGTCGGCTATATAGAATAAGAGAAGACAGAAGTTCGAAGGTAGTACTCTATCTAGCTACTAATATATATAGGGATAAACGATCTTAGTATACCTCGATAATCCGTATTAAATACGTAGGTAGGGGTTCTAGTAAGTAAAACATTAGGGTAAAGCGAGTAAACGCCGTTGTTTATAGCCTTAATTAGTAATTTAGTAGACTTACTAAGGTAGTAGTAGGTCTTTCTCGTTATAGTCTATAGCCTACTCCGCTTCTAAAGGTTAGTCGTAAATTCTCGGATTCGATCCTAGGTCCTTAGTATTACTAGTATAGCGGAGTTCCTCCTACTTAGTCTAGGTAAGCCGAACCCTATCTCGTATTCTTATTAGGGGTAGTCTATATTCGTTACTCCCCTAGTTAATAACGTTGTCTATAGCCTCCTAGGTAAGGAACCTAATACCTCGCGATCTATATAGGTTAGCGTATATTAGGGTAGTAATGCCCGTTTCTATAAGGGTCTTAAGAAGATATAGATTATTCTCGAACTTTAGTATATTTATTTTATCGTAGACCTAATCCCCCTAGGCCTCCTACTAGTTAGGGTCTCGCTAAAGTACTAGGCTAAAGCTAGGATCCTAAGTAAGTGCTTAGAAGAGCGCTAACCTAGTAAGCTTGTTCGTATAAGTCCTATCTTCTATAGAGAGTTGCTATTTAGCCGAATCCGTAGTACTATACTAAAGGCTAAGTTATCCTATTCTAGGTAAATAGAGTAGGGTAATTAAAAGCTAGAAAGCTATTTAGCTTAGCCGAGCTATTAAAGATAATATAGTTATTTAACTACTCCTCGATAAGGGAAGCGCTAAGAAGATCTCGTATAAGATTTTTAATCTAAGAGATAGGGTTAACTTTAGGACCGACTCGGTATATAGCTATAGTATTAGCTTAAAAGACTCGCCTTTACTCCTCCCTAGGAAGGGATATAGTAGTATAGACATCTATATCCCTTTCTTTACCGGAGCTAGTATTAGACTAGCTATTACCCTTAGAGGCGGAGGACTTAGACTAGCTATCCCTATCTACTTCGACTTTTTTATTAATAGTCTCGTTATTTATAGTAGTAGGGGCGGTTTCCAAAAGCCGGACAGGTCGGAAAGGGGGTAATTCCTTTAGACGATCGCGTAGAATATTAGTATCTAGGTTAGCCTAATCGAGTTCGGAAAGGGATTATAAGGTTCTAGAGCTAGTAATTCTAGTAATACGAAAGGGACCTCTCTATTAAAATATAAGCTTACTAGACCTCGAGTGTTTAATCTCGTCTATAGTAATAAGCATAAGGGAGCTAATCTTAAGAGGGGCGTTTAATATAGCCCCTTTTCTATCGTACTAGCGAGTATTCTCTTTATCGGTCCTTTTTAGCCGTAATACCGCTCCCTCGTTATCGTTAGGTATATAGGCAAGCTACTAAGCCTAGTACGTAAATAGTAAACTAGTATCTTATATTATATCCTTATCGACTATTTAAAAGATTCGATAGGTAGCCTTAATAGGGAGGATTATATCGGCTCCTCTATATATAATTTCTATAGGCGTTTTTATAGTCGTTCGTCGGTACGTAATTCTATTAGCCTATAGTATAGTAGGGTAGTGCTCTCTCTAACCCTTTATAGTACTATTAGTAAGTTTAGAAAGAATAGAAAGGATAGGTCGATTTTCAGCTTTAATTAAACTATTCGCCTTTAGTTAGTATAGGAAAATTCGGACTCGGTAGGTAGCTATCTAGTCGAGTAAGTCTTTAGTATCTTTCCGGTTCTTAGTACTATTGTCTATAACGAATTTATCCGGGTAGCTATATTAGTAATAGACCTCTTTATATAGAAACTTAGCTATTTAGTTTATAGTAATCGATTTACTAGCGTACTTAAATATCCTCTACTTAAGCTAGCTACTAACTACTTTACGAGCTAAGGTAACTAATCCTATCTTATTAACACAGAGTATATCGGTAGCCTAGCGACGACTAAAAATCCGAATATAGGTAGGGTAAAGTGTTCTAGTAATCTTATATCCCTCTCGTATACGGTAGAGTTAATAGTACCGTACCTATATAGCGATTTAGGACTATATACTATACTAGAGGTATCGCTTAGATACTAGGTAATATACTACTTCTCGGCCCTTATAACTGTAATCCTTGTATAACGACTAGATAATTTCCTCTTAAACCCTCTCGCTATTAATTATACGTTAGAAGGGATAGTTCGGGTACCGCTAGTAGAATAGGAGGCGATCTTTAATTATATATTTCTAGGAAGCGCGTCGAATCTTTCGAGATTCGGTACGAGAAACGCCTAGCGGAAAGCGAAGGGTTAATATAAAATATCTAGTAGGTAGCGATTCTTAGGACTAGTATTCTTCTTCGTTAAGAAAGCTAGACTTAGCTAGGGGATCGATAGGCTTAGATTAGACTATACTATAAAAGAAGTCGCTATTAATTATTCTATCGTCGTTAATATAGTCGTCTTGTTCGGCGATATCTTCTTTAGTAGGGTTACGACGGGATAATCTATTAGCTCTAGAATACTTTCTTCTAGGAATATACTTAACCTCGAAATCGAATAGTCGGATCTAGGCTACCTATCGGGCTATTACTAAATAAGGGAGATATAAACCCGACTTATTAAGTTAGTAGATAAGAGTAGTAGTATCGATCTCGATTCGAAAGTACTACCTAACGAGATACTTCTTAAACTTCTTTAGTAGTTTAAGGACTATAAGGCATTCTCGCTTAGTAGTATCGTATCGGGCTTCGCTTTTAGTCTAAAGGCTACTTTTATACTAAATAGGGTAACGTTTCCCTATATTGTCTCTTTCGTATTAGTTTAAGCTACTACTATATCTAGACCTACCTATATCCGAAAGGAGGATAATTAATCCTATACCCTTAGTATAATTAATCGAGATAAGAGTAGGTACTATAGTAAGTATAGCTTTTAGAGAGTCTATAGCGGCCTATTAATCTTATCCCTAGGAAAAGTTATTATTATTTTTTAGGAGGTAGAAAAGGGGTCTTAGTATTATTACGAAGCCTTCGATCTAGAGACGGGAGTAGATATATACCCTAGGGAAGGTTCGAACGCCCGAGTAGTTCTTAGGAATAGGCTAGGCGATAATCTTTATAACTTTCTCCGATTTAGGGTATCTTCCGGAAATATCGATAATATAGCCTATATACTTTAAGCTTTTATAGAGGAACTAGGATTAAAGACCTAAAATAGTATACCTAGTACGCTCGTTATCTATAAGAATATCGTCTATTTATTAAATATATTTAGTTACGAATTATCGTAAGCTAGGATTAATCTATTTTTTATTATATTAGGTTTTTAGTCCCTTAATACTAATATCGTAGAGGTAAGGCCTTATACGGTAGGAAATATAGTTAAAAAAATTATAGTAACGACCCGAATAAACTAGGTAATAGAGTTTATTATACCCTATAGAGGGCTTATTGTTCGTACTAGGCTAAGGGAGGTATTAAGGGTAGTTATATCTCGATCGTCCTCGTAAAGAGAAACCTCGTCGTATCTATAAAAGAAATCGATTAAGGACGAAATAGTATAGTTAGTAAGATCCTTAGTAAAGCTTTTAGTATTAGGAGGAAGGTATCTATCCTATATCGTATAGCGATTTAGTTCTATAGTAGCGTTAATTAGGCGATACTTTTTAGTCCCCTTCTTTTAGACTAAGAACTAGAGATTTCTTTACTTACTTTAAGGACTCTATTCGTAATTCGCTCCTAGATTACTTCTTCGACGATATTTACTAAGCTAGGCTAGAGGCGGAAAGTTAGATTTCTCTAAGGCTTATAAGGAATTATTCGGATTCGCTAGGGAGGTACTACGTCCGTATCGACCCTTCTAATTTTAGTAAAGCTCTAGATAAGGGCTTTTTCCCGGTTATAAAGTATTTCTTAGAATAGATCTAGCTCCTTAGGGAGGAGCTCTATACTAATATAAAGTTTCGCTTCTCTTTCTTTAGTAAGCCGCGAGCCGTATAGTATATCCGAGAATTTCTTAATTAAGTATATCTAGTCGTAGGGCCTAGTTCTATAAGGAAGTAGTACCTCTTAAGTAAGCGGTTTCTTTTTCTAGTAAGGGTCGCCTCTAGTTATTATACTCCCGGTTATTATAGTACTAGCTTCTACTAGCTTTACCTTATCTACTTTACTTTTTTATATTCTATAAACTCTAACGATATAGGATTTAATAGTACCTATATTTTCTCTAAGTATTTTCTTAATAGATAGTAGCTAGTTAGGAAACCGTTAAAAGCTTTAAAACCTATAGTACTATTTATACCGCTCGTAAACTCGATTCGCTTCTAATTTTGAAAGTATAGCTACCTAGTCGTCGCGGTTTATAGGTTTAAGAATCGTATACTTATAGCCGACCCGAGTAAGGCTAACCGCCGGGTATTACTAGGAGTACTCTAGCTTCTTAAGGGAGGACTAGCGCTATATAGCTAGGACCGGTAGTTCGTCGTATACCCGCTCTTTAATAGGGGTACTAGCTACGCGGCCTTAGTAATAGTCTTTACTAGAAGGCAGCTATAGGATTATAGGAATACTAGGGAATACTAGGTCTAGGCTAAGCGAGATCGGAAAAGATAGCGGTAGCGGAAGCGGGCTAGCTACTAGACTAATGAATATTCCCTAGCTAGCGAGCTAGCATACCCTAGGACTATTATCTTTAGCTCTATATACTACTATATTTATATTTCTTATTAAGAAATAAGCCGCAACGGTATACATAATACCTTTATATAGCGGTTTCGAAACTAGGGCAGACTCGACGCTAGTTTCTTATCTACTATCTAGTTTTTTAACGGCTAGGTATCGTTACGACTAAGAAGATCGGTAAGTAGGATATAGCTCTTAGAGCTAGTAAGGATAGTAAAGGTAGTAGAGCGACCTCCGCGTCTAGAAATTGTCCCTTCCTAGGAGCTATTATCTATATTTCGAGCGATAAGGGGGTTCTTACGAGCCTATAAGCGACTAAGGATAATAGGAAGGTCGTTATCGCTACTACTCGCTAGGGAGTATAATAAGGAACTTAGTTTCGTACTTAATATTAGTAGTAAAGATAGGAACGGAAGTACTAATACTAATAAATATATCTCTTCCCTTAGCTCCTCGTATATTTAGAATATAACCCTTTAAAAGAGTAAGGCTAGTACGCTATAGAAGCCTAGTATTTAGATTATTTCCCTTAGACCCTTTATTAATAAGAGTACGGATTCTAAAGTACCTATTAATAGTAATAGAAATATATAGGCTAGGAATAAGGGCGAAGTTATTATCGACTAATAAAAGGCATATTTAGTAAGGGTCGATATAAAGCATTTCGTTAGGAAGGGTATATATCCCTAAGGAGATTATCTATACTATATAGTACTTAGGCCGGCTTCGTAGGCTAATTAAGTCGGAGTCTCGGATAGCTTCCTTATTAGCTTCCTCGTACCCTTCTTAGTATTCCTCGTTAAGGCCGGTAAAGAATTCTTAGGTAGAGGTAAGGACTAGAATAGGGTAGTCTTTAAATCCCCTAGGCCTAGGACTCCTAGTAGCTAAGGTAGCTATACTACTAGCAATTTCTATAATCTAGTAGGGAATGTTATCGGTCTCGTCCTTTCTAAGCTCTCGAATTCTCTAGCTAAGAGCGTTATTATTAGGCTAGCGGGCGATAACCTTTTAGTATTTAGGAATATAGGCAAGGGCCTTAGTATTACTAAGCTATATACTATTACTACTAATAAGCTTCTTTACCTAGAAGTTAGTATCGTTATAGTACTTCTAAAGGTTCTTAATAATATTAGTCGTTTTTAGCTATATTCTAGGGTCCCTTTACCGGCTTAGAGGGTTTACCCCTTTTAACGGTTCTTTAGGGGTAGGTCTTAGGGTAGGAAGGGATACGTCGTCTATTTCTATATTACCTTCTTTAGGTAGGCTAGTATTACTACTAAAGGACGGAGGGACTTCGAAGAGTAGGATTAGTTAAAAGAGCTATTAATTAGTTCTAGGTTTCGTAGTTAGACTAGGCCTAAGTATTTACTTATTAAGTACCTTACGCCGAAGGAGGATAAACTAAACCTAAAAAGGAACTAGACCCGCTCGTAGTTTAGTGTAGTTTAGTTTAGTTTACTAAGAGGCTATAGGAGTAGTACTAAGTAGGTTCGAAGTATAGAATTTGTCGGTTTCTAAGAAGTAGAAGATTATATACGTAATTTAAAGCAAGCCCTTTATAAGTCTAGTACGAATAGAAATTTTAAAAACTTTAAGTCCGTACTCCTAATAAAGTATATTATACTATATATATATACTTAGAGAGTATATAAAGCGCGCTATATAGCGGTATACTTTATATATAGAAACGCTTATAGAGAATACTAGGAATATCTACCCTACCTATTACTATCTCGAATAAAGATATTCTAGCCTATAAGAGTCTAATCGAGGGGTTTGAAATCCTTCTCTATAGCCGTAATAGGCTTCGGGTAGATAGCTATAAGTTTACTAGCTAAAATAGTATTAGTATACTTTAAAAAGAGGTAGAAGAGAAATATATTTTCGAAGATACGAATCAGATAGGCTTCTAAAGCCTCCTAAAGGGCGGAGATTATAGAGTATTAAACGCAATAGTCGACTATAGTATTTTAGGTAATTTCGCGAATAAGTCGATTAAAACGCGCTCTAGGAATAGGGAGTTTACTATCCTTCTAATACTTCTAAGTCTTACGACGGGCTAGGGCTAAATAAGGATTACTAAAAAGGAGTAAAAATACCGGCTACGCTACCGGCTACGCTACTAGCTTTATAAAACTTACTTCCTAAACGCTATTAACGCTTACTACGACTATTACTACTAGTAGTAGAAGTACTAGTTATCGTCTTACGCAGAGCCCCACTCGTAACGCGCTTTTAAGTACTAGCGTTAGCGGTACTAGGCTTCCTATATAGATATACTATACTCTTTCTAGTAAGTCCGGCCTTATTATAATCCGTAGTAGTAGCAGGTCCCTTTATACGAGGCTTCGAAACTCCGTCGAGTAGATTCGCTATTATAAAAGTCGTCGAATTAGTAAAAGAGTACGCTACGAAGCTATACGAAGGTACACGTAGAGTAGAGGTATAGTAGAGGTAGTAGGTATAGAACGTAGGGATATAGGTATTAATATAAAGATTATATATACCGAGAGAGGTAGTACTAGGGTATCGCTAGGTAACGAAGTAACCTTCGAGTAGGTCTATATTATAGTAACGTTAGAGTAAGTAAAGAAGGTAGGTACGGCTAAAAAAGGCAGATATAGCAAACTTTAGAATATAGCCGGTACCTATAGCCGGTATAGGAATAACGCGAAAGCAACCTTTTAATAAACAGTCGGCGTAATAATAATATCCTTACATAATAGAGATATTCTTTAGTAATTCGATAAGATTCCGAATTAGCTTCCTCGTCTAGAAGTCGAAATACTTATCCGCTAGATAGCAAAACGGCGACTCGCTTTATAAGGAGAATTTAAGAAATTGTACCTCGTAATACTATAATACTATTAACACTATTACTAAAAACTCTAATTATACGACTCTCTAAGTCGAGCTTCTTTAGTAAACGAAACTTCGCTTAATAAAGATATCCGTTTCTAACTTGTAAGTTTCTCGCTATAAAGAGTAAAAAGGATATTTATAGCGTTCGCGAACTTTACTATTTTACTTTCTATACGTTAATACGCTAAAACTATATTACCTATAATTTAGATAGACGCGTAAATAAAAATAAATAGCTTTCGAACTAAGCTAAGTAAGCTAGATACCTTCCGCCGTTGTTACTATAATAGTAATACTACTACTATATACCGTCTAACCGCCTATAAAGACCTAGCTAGAGGTACTAGCTATAGTTATCTAATAGGTAACCTACGTCTATTACTAGGAAATATCGTAAATATCTGTACTATAGTAGGCTATACTAGATAGTCTAGCTCCTTAGTAGGAAGAGGCTTACTTCCGTATTTATATACCGGCTACGAGTACTGGTTATACCTCTAGATAGACCCCGTAGTAGTTCGGTTTATAAACTACTAAATATATATAGTTTGGTTTCTTAGCGGCAAACTAGCGCCTTAGTTCTAGTTTGGGTTTTTTTAACCTATATAGATTCCTAGTTTAAACTAGAGACTATATTAGTTTTACTGTAGGGATACTCTTATTCGACTGCCGCCTACGATTGCCGGCTGTAATAGTATCTAGATTATATTTACTACGCTCGCGGTTGCCTTAATATAGCTACTACCGTTACTAGCGCGTAGTTACCGTTACTAGGGCGTAGTTACCGTAGTTACGAAAGCTTACCTTTATAACGTTACGTAGGCGGTAATAATTAGGGCTTCGCGATATTCTTATATCTTTTAACTTCTTCCTCTATACCTATATCTATAATAACTACTATACGCTACGCCCCTACCCCCTTTCCTTAAAATAATAAGAGAGAAGCGCGCCGCGCGCTAAATAGAAGATAGAACTAAAGACTACGAGTTTATTTTGCCTAAGCATCTAAAAAGAGCGTAAGACTTAAAGAGAAGTACTCTACGAAGAAGAATTCCGTACGAGACCGCGAGAGAAAGTAGAAGATAGATAAGGATAAAACATCGAAGGATAAGAGAAGAAAGGCTCGGAATAAAGCATTCTATCGATAGCTAGCGCCTATAGAAAAAAGTAAAGGTTAGAATAAGAAGACAACCTAAGAGAACGCTAAGAGGAGGAAAGAATTACGTCTAGTTTTCGAGCGTAAAGTTCTAGTAGCGTAAGTTGAATCTAGCTAACGGCCGTAGCTAGTAGCTATAGCCGGTAGCTGTAGCCGGTATATTTTTCTTTAAAACGTTAACTAATACTATTTAGACCTATAGCCGCTACCTCTATTAATACGGCTGGTAGTAACGGAGATATTTAGATAGCCGAGAACAATAATACTAGAGTTTAGGATGCCGCGAAAGACCTTAATGCTACGAATAAAGGGACTTAAAAAGCGAGGAGATACTATACGTCGATCTAGTAATAGGTATAGTCTTAGGGCCTAACGCTAAAGACGATAAGCGCTAGGAGTAGATCGAGTATAGTTAAAGAGACGAGGTACTAGTAAAGGGCTAAGGTATAAGTCCTATTAATCTAGAAAATTATCGTTAAAGCTACTACGAAAAGCTAGTAAGGGTAGAATCGAGACTAGTCGTCTTTATATCCTCGATATAGAGTAGAAATTTTGTTATTAGTATTAGACCGAAGCCTTTACGTCTGTAAAGGCAAAGTAGCTTACGATTAATATAATCGGGGCTAGGTATCTAGGGACGGCGAAAGAGTTACTAAAGGAGGAAGGGATATAGGTAATTATTCTATACTTAGTATATATAGCTAGCGTTCGTAGCCGGTAGATACTAATAGTTAAATAGAAAGCGTTTCTCGAAGGTAGAGTACTACTACTATATAAAATCTATACTAAGGTAGAGAGGGCTTATTTCCGGAATCTAAGCTATAAGTAGGATAGGTTAGCGTTAGAATTCTCTAAATCTCTATATAAGCCTTCGAATGATTACCTATTTTAGCGATACGGTTTTATCTCGACTACTCCGTAGGTATCCGACGAAGCTCGGGCGCTTTTACGGTCTTTACTAAGAAGCGGAAGGAGTTCGAGGATTAGGATTAGTTAACAAAGCTATTAGTTAGTATTAGGTTTCGTAATTAGACTCGGCCTAAGTATTTGCTTATCGAGTATCTTATACTAAAAGAGAATAGATTAAGACTAAAAACGAGCTTAGATTCGTTAGGTATACTAGCTCGGTTCCGTTAGTAGGAGAGAGCCGCCGTATAGAAGGCAAAATTTAGGGAGTTATAATAGCTAGGGTAGCTAGGAAAAAAACCCTAGTAGTTAGGCTAGCTAGGGTAGCTAGGAAACGAAAAAAAGGTAGCTAGCTATTTACTACCTAGCTATTCCTAACGATACGATACTATAAAAGAAAAGGTATTTCTCTATAGCTATTAGTATATATCTACTACTCCTTACCTTGCCGTACAAAACTTTAAAATATACCGACCGATATTATATATAGACTAGGCGCTATACTAGGAAGGGTAATAACGAGACGATAGTCGAAATAGTCTAGTATCCGAACGAGATTGCGATAACGTTAAAAGGAGGTTATATACTCGCTTTCGAGCCTATCGAGTACTAGACGATAATTAGGGCTAGATTTATCCTCTCCGAATTCTAGTAGTAGGAATTTATTATAGGGTACTACTACCTAGCCCTTACCTTTACGGAGTCTAAGTAGAAGGTTATTCGGAGATATAAGAATATCGAGTATTAACCCGGATATCTTCGAAAGGGCTAGCTAAGCGTATCTTTAGAACCCCGAGTATACCGAGTAGTTTAATTAATAGGTCTATAAGATTTAGTTCCCTTTATATTTGCGTTCGAAGGACTATAAACTACGGAAGTACTTAATACGATAGGGTAGTAAGGAGCGAACGGATATATTCTAGAAGTTGTTTACGGAGGGGATATTATACCGTTATACCACTTCTCGACTTAAAGGTTAACTAGTAATTGTCTATAACTTCTACGGTTTAATCTTAAAATACCCTAAACTAGTAGATAGGAACTTATCGCCTACTAACTATCTCTATTATAAACGGTATCGGGAATCTTAAGGAGAGATAAGGGTTAATATAGATAGAGCGTTCTAGAAAGAGGTACGTCTTCTAAAATGCCGGCTATAGCTACTAGCTATAGCTACCGGCTACTTTAATTAACCGTATAGATCTAGCTAATTATTATAGGCTACGCTTAAAGAAGCTTAAGGATTAAAGGGGACCGATTTCTCCCCCGAAGACTTTAAGTAACTAGTAAACGAAATACTAGCTATAAATAGTCTTCCGGAAGACTTCTACGAAAGGGAGTCTATATAGAAGATATACCTATATCTTATAAACTCCCCCCCCCCCTATTTCTCGGCGCGATAATATAGCGTACTATATTCGAAAAGAATAAAAAGGCTACGTTAAACGATATTCGGGAGATCCTCCGTAATACTCGCTAAGTAGCTATTACTATTAATAGCTAGTTAAGCCGGATTATAAGGGCCTCCTTCCTCTCGATTATACTATACTTTATTAATTCGGATTAGAAACTCTAGGAACTTATAATCAGATTCCCTAAAATTCTAGGTTCCTATACTAGTAAGTATATAGCGAAGCTTGTCTCTACGGTAATAGATAGGGTTAGCGTAATAACGAAAGTAATCTCGATTACTACGGACAACGCTAGTGATAATCGAATATTATATAAGGCGTTATATATACAATTTACTTATATATATCTTTAAGATTACTAATCGTATCGATAGGGTCGAGTACGGAGAGGAGATTATAAGGTCTATAATCTAGCTTAATGTTCTAAATGTTAAGCTCGCTACGATTCCGGATACGTACGATAATACGTACGATAATAACAATAGGGAGGAGCCTAGTAATAGCCCTAGCCCTATTAAATCGGAGCCGACGTCGCTACTAGTTATATACCTATAGAAGTTTCCCTACCTCGCTTATATAGTTTAAATCGCGATCCGAGCCCTCTTTAAGACGCTTAAAATTATACTATCGAACGATAACTAATAGAAGATCCTAGATAAGGATAAAGCAAAGTCGAAAGTCGAGAGACTCGTTATAGTAATAAGACGGGATAAGGTAGAGGGCCTCGCTCTCGTTTTATATAAGGTATAACTTTTATCTATAGCCTGCAACCTAGTATAGTTCTAACTCTTTTTCTCTAGCTTCGTCGTGTAGTAATATATACGAACTCGAGCTTATAGAAATATAACCGATTCGAGGCTATTTAAAAGAACCTAATCGAGCGCCTAAAAACTAATACCTAGAATATCGTATAGAATAAGCGATAGTAAAAGCGGCCTCCTTAGTGCCTACTCTGTTTTACCTAAGACGTAAAGACCTAGTTCGATTCGACTTTCTATATAGTTACGAGGGGATATACGTTATATACCGCTTTCGAGATCTATTAGAGTTCCGAGGATATTAAGTAGCTCGGGCTTACCGCCGCCGAATAGCGCTAAGTAGAGTATCTCGTAGATATTAGCAAGTATTACGCGAGGGTTGCTACTATAATTATAAGAACCTAAGGACCGACGATCTACCTTATCTTTATATACTATAACTAGCTCTTTAACGAGCTCGACGAAACCGTAGCTAAGCTAGCTAAGAAGAGCGTTCCCTAGAAAGTAGCTATAACAAAAGCTATAGACACCTCCTATACTAAGTTATATAAATATTATAGTACTACCTTTTAGTCGTTCGGGGATATCTATAGCGTTACGTACTTGCCTAACCCGGTAGAAAAGGATATATACTAGTAGAAGCCGGAATAGAAGCCTAAGTATTACTAGACTATTCTAGAAAAGATATTCTATAAGCGTCGGAAAGAAACTAGTGTAAATATAGCTCCTATAAAGAAAAAGAAGGCTAAGAAGGCTCCGATATTATACCTATTTTATAGGTAGGAAGTAGAGGTAGAAAAGAAAGCAACTACTAAAGTAAATAAAGAAGAGTTCGATCTCTATCGGCGCGTAAGTAAGTACTAAACCCGTAGGCTCGGAAAGAGGGCTAATAATCTCTAGATCTTACTAGTTCTCTAGACTAATTCGGAGACGATATTCTCGCTATATAGTAGCGGTTAGAGCCTAAGTTTCTAACGATAGCGTCGGTCGCTCGGAACGTCCTCGCTATACTAAGCGTAGGTATAGGCTATAAGAGGTCTTTTAGTATCGCTCGTTACTAGGGCCGCTTTAATCGCATATACTCGCCTACTATCTTCGAATCTATTATAGTATTCCGATACTATCTCCTCTTACAGAGCCGCTAAGGTAGGATACTAAAGATAATACTAAAGGACTTAATTAAGGAATTAGAAAACCTTAAGATCGAAGAAACCTAGTAACGCGAAGAGAATACGAAATTTAGTCTAAGCGAAACCTTTATTAGCGATAACGAAGAGGAGGAGGGCGGAGGTAGAAGGCGATACTAGATCGAGAAGCGGAAGCTTATATAGGCTTAGAGTAGCTTTAAGGAGACGAAGCGTTTATATAGAAAGTAATATAGCTAGTATATATAGCTAGCGTAGATAGCTAGCGTATATCCCTAATACATTTCGAATTATTAAATAGACTAGTTACTATAGTAGCGAAGCGCTTACGTAGAAGGTAATATAGCCGGCGTATATAGCCGGTATATAACCCTAATATATTTCGAATTCCTAAAAAGACTAGTTGCTATAGTAACCTACCCCGCGTACCTACTAACTATTTCTAATTCTCTATTCGCTCTTCCTCTCCTTCTTCCCTTTCCCTATATTCTTAAAGATAAATATACCTTAAGGATTCGGCTCTTCGGGCCTTACTAAGTCGGCTACTTTCCCTTCCTTTAGCGACTATCCTATATACGAATCTAATAAGGACCTACTAAGACGGTTTAATAGAAGACTATTTAATCTAGAAGGCAAGAAGTATAAATATCGCTTTACGATTATAGGCTTATTAATTTTCTAGGTCCTAGCGATATACCCTTATAGCCCGAATACGTATAAAGATACCTTTAGAGTCTAAAGGGCAAGGGTAAAGCAAGCTAAGTCTAGGAGGACCGTAGCGAGAACGAGATATCGAAAGAGTAAGACTATCCGTAGTATATATAAAGGAAGGGGATTCCTCGGAAAATAGTACCGAAAAACAAGAAGGCTTTAGACAGACAGGAGAAGGCTAAAGCAGCTAAAAAGAGTAGGTAGACGAAGACTATTACGAAGAAAAGTTATTCTTCTATTAAAAAAAGGGTAAAAGGTAGGACTTAACGATAAAGAAGCGGCGCTTTAAACTAGGTACTATTACCCTTTACTAGATCCGGCTATTCTAAGGCAAAAGAGGGACCGAGCGTTTAATCCCTAAGACTCCCTTTTAGCGACTCGTCCGAGAAATTATATTGGATTTTTAGTCTAGTATACGATTTACGGCTAAGGCGATTAGTACTCTTTAGGAAGCTACGGAGGCATTTCTCGTAACCGAGTTTAAGCTTTTGAACCTCCTTGCTATCTATACGAAGCGCGTTACTCTTTAATATAAGGATATATAGCTTCTAGCTAAACTTCGGCGTCGGTTTATAGTAGATTAATTAGAATTTATATTCCGTCGTTAGATTAACCTAGGAGGAGGCTAATTTGGTATCCTTTTACGAGGTGTAGGTACCGGCTATATTTCTAATTTTATCTCCGCGCCGTACCTAAATATAAGATACGAAGTAAAAGCCTAGCGCCCTATATTTACTCGGCTATTATAGAGACGAGCTATATTTAGATTAGTTTCTTTATATATCGCGACCTAGCGATAGTAAGCGAAAGGGCGATAGAACGTTTATAATACGTCTCTATTTAGACCTAAAATATAAAGGTCCTAAGGAGCCCTAGTATCCTAACTATAAGGAGATTCTTTAGTATTAGTACTTTAATACTCTATACTACGAGGCAGATAGTAAGTCTACGTGAGAGAAACTTTAACGAGAGATTCTCTATAATACGTAGCGCTATTATATAGCTCTAGAAACGTACTAAGTCCGGCAACTCGAAGAAGAAGTAAGACGGCGACCGAGAAGGAGATCGATAGTATATTAGTAGAGTCGAGGTCTTATAAGCGAAGCACGAGATAATATAGGCTCTTAGTCGCTTAGAGTAACGTACTATATAAATAACTAGGCGTACTACTCTTATTTACTTACGGCCTATACCCTAGGATACTCTTCTCGTACTTCTTATATACTTTTCTAATACCTTACCTACAAGCGCTCCGCTATAACTAAGTAAATATAAGCTATAGGATTTCCGCTAGGTACCTTAGCCTCTAAGATAGGGCGGAGTTAAACTTAGAGCGATAGCTAGCACTCGTAGCCGGTATATAGAGACGGTAGTAGGCCTCTTCCTACTAAATAGCTAGCTTAATTAGTATAGCCTACTATAGTATAAATATTTCTTATATTTCCTAGTAATAGGCCTAGGTTACTTATAAGATTACTATAGCTACTAAGGGAATTACTAAAGAATATCTATACTATAGTAGTATACTATTATTACGCCAACTATTTATTAAAAGGAGGCTTTCGCCTATTACTATACTAGCTATAGGTGCCGGCTATATTTCAAAGTTTGCCGTACCTGCCTTTTTTAGCCGTACCTACCCTTTTTAGCTATACCTACCTTCTTTCCTTGCTCTAACGTTACTATAATATAGGCTTGCGCGACGCTTACTCTATTACCTAGCGATTCCGCGATACTATCTCTCTCGCTATATATAACCTTCGTATCGATACCTATATCTCTATACTCTATATCTACTACCTCCGTAATACTCTCGCTCCGCGCGCGCCTTCGTATACCTTTATAACGCACTTTTTTATTAATTCGACGACTTTTATAATACCGAGTCTACTTAACTAAGTTACGACGCCTCGTAAGAAGAGACCTACTACTTCTACGGGTTATAATAAGACCGGAAGTAGTAGAACGAGTATCGTATATTAACGTAAGAAGGCTACTACTACTACCGCTAGCTCTAGTACTAGAAAGAGCGTCGCGGTAAGGCTCCGCGTAAGACGAAGACTAAGGCTCTACGTAAGACGACGTCTAGCGCTTCTACTACTAGTAGTAATAATCGTACGAAGCGTCGATAGCGCCTAGGAAGTAAGTCCTATCTATAGCCGCTAGCGTAGCCGGCAATCTTACTGTTTTCTTACTAATCCTTCTTAAGCCGTAGACCTTCGTTAGATTCGGATATATTAGAAGGACGCTAGACTCCTAATCCGTAACGCTCCTTTCTAACGACTTGTTCGCGAAAATACCTAGTATATTATACGAGACTATCGCTTCTAAGCCTCCGTAATAGACGCCCTTTAAGAGGCTTTAGAAGCCTACCTAGTTCGTATCTTCGAATATATATTTCTCTTCTACCTCTTTTCGAACTATGCTAATACTATTTTAGCGGTTAACCTTATAGCTATCTACGCGAAGCGTATTACGATTATAGATAAGGATTTTAAAGCCCTCGATTAGATTCTTAAAGGCTAGAATGTCTATATTCGAGATAGTACTAGGTAGGATAGATATTCTAGTAGGAAGGATATTCTTAGTATTATCTATAACCGTTTCTAGATACGAAATACGCCGCTTCTATACGGCGCTATATACGGCGCTCTAAATACTCTCTAAGTATATATATATAGTATAGTATACTTTATTAGCCGTACGGAATAGAAGTCTTCGAAAATCCCGTTAGTACTAAGAAGTAAAAAGGCCGGCTACGCTACCGGCTACTCTGCCGGCTACGCTACTAGCTACGCTACTAGATCTTTTAAAGAGGTATTATAGTTGATTTGTATTAGTTTAGATTTTTATAAAAAGAAAATAGGGAAAAAGGAGGAAGGTTAAAGAACGTAATACTTATAGTTATAGGTATTATCCCTATTTTCTAGACTATATTATATACCTGCCTTTGTAACTCTACCTAATACTCTCTCTAAAGATCCTTATACTCTACCGAAAACACAACATTAAGTACGAAGTTACCTATATACTTCTAAAACATTGTCTATTATATCCGCTATAGTCTATTTAGTTATTTAGTACGCGCGCTACTACGCTATCCCGCGCGATACCGCTAAAATCGAGTAAATAGCCTATAATCGGCAAAACGTCCTAATACGTATTAGTATACGCTACCTACCTCCTATCGGAGCTTAAATCGCTATAGTCTTACGCGATATCTAGCTAATCCCCTAAGGCTGTCCTATAGCAAATCTTTTAGTAGTTCTTAGAGTCTATTAAGGCTTACGTCGACGCGTTACGTATATAGGAAGACAAGTACGAAAATCTATCTAAAAGCATTAGCGACATCGCCGTCTCTACTAAACAAACCTATCTTATAGTCTCTAAGATAAGAACGAAACTAGGGGCCGCTCCCGCGGTCCCTCGAATATAGACCTATACCGCCGCCGCCTCTACCTACCCCCCTACCCCTATCCCGCTACTAGCCTCTATCTAGGCTCGAAATAGAATAGGAGTAGCTCGAATCGACCGATAGGAGCTATACGAGATTAAAATTAAGATAGGGGACCCCTAGGAAGTAGCGGTACTACGCAAACAGTCGACTCTAGAACTTAGTATAGTTAATACTATTAATAATACGATATTCTAATCGGGAAAGTTTATAAACGGTATACTAACTATCGCGCCGGGTAAGTACAGATAGATTAATAGCGCGAAAATCCTTTAAAGTAGAGATATAGTGCTTATAATAGTAAGCGGTTTAGTCGCTAAGCGCCTTACGAAGCTCGCGGTAGAATAGTAAGACTACTTAGGCGAAAAGGCGACCGTAATCTAGCCGGAATACGGAGTTATAATATAGGCAGTTAGAATAGCTAACTAGATACTAAAGGGTTCTAAACGAGGGATCGGATTAGATATAGAGAAACGACAACTCCGAATTAGGAACTTTAATATCCTAGGTACCGACGTTACCTAGATTAGTTAGCTTACGGTCCCGTAGAAGCAAAAAACTATAGGATCGCTAGTTATTAAATTCTCTACTATAGAAGGAGCAAACGCTACGCTAGCGGCCGGTAGACTCGTCTAGCAAGGACGTAGCTATAGAGTAATTAAGTACGATTACGAGTACCGGGTTACGTAATGCTAGGTTTGTAAATTATACGGTTACATTATACGCTACTACTATAAGCTATTCGCCTACGGATAGTGTAGTAAGAAGGCTATAGAATAAGACCTAAGAACGCCGCTATACTCCGAACGAGAGTGTTTAGTAGTATAACTAGAGGGAAAGTAGAAATATACCCTATACTACGGTCTATATAGCGCGTAGTCCTCTAAGTGCAAGTAGCGCAAAGCAGAGATATAGCGCATTACTTAAGCAAAGGAAAAGGTAAAGAGTAACCCGTTCTACCTAGAAACGGTAAAGGATATTACTCTAGAACCGTTAGCTATCGACGATTAAACCTCTACCGCTACGGCCGAGAAGTAGAAGAGGACTCCCGCTTCCCGTAAAGCTACCGGTATACGCCCTCCTACTTAAGTAAAGGAAGGCAACGATATAGCGGCTAACGATCGGTTAAAGGAGGCTCCCGGCAAAGAGCCTACTCCGAACCCTAAGACCTATTAATCCCCGTAGGTCGTTATACCGTAAACGAGAGATACGAACGTATAACCGTACTCCTAAAGCACTACTATAGATACTACCGCTAATAATACCGTACTACCTCTAGGAGCGCCTACCGTAGAAATGCCTATAGTCCCTCTAAGAGCGCCTACCGTAGGAAGCGAAGAGTAAGGCGATAGGTTTACGGTAGTTAAATATCGTAGGAAGAGAGGCCCGGGCTCGTTACTAGGCAGCCCTTATAAGAAATCGACTAAGAAGAGACCCTCTACGACTACTAGAGGCCCTCTAACCGAAAGAAGCGTAAACGCGAGAAAGATACTATAGATAGTATTACGACAGATCGACTTTAAGATAGGTAGAGTAGTTAGGCTATAGCCTAAGCTAAAGACGAGCCGATAGGATACTACGGAAGAAGATAAAGAAAATACCTCTCCTAAGGACGTAGCGGAGGAGGAGCTTACGTAGCACTAGCTAAGTAACGACTAGGATATCGATATAGAGATAAGTAGAGATAGCTCCGAATCTAATATCTCTAGTAACTCGGGAAGTAGAAGCGGCCGACGAAAGCCGGGGGGATATATAGCAATATACGACCTAGGTAAGAAGCCGAGAGCCTCGTAACGTAAGCGTATATAGAGTCTACTAGGCACTTATACCTAATATAAGTAGCGATCCGGAATGCCTACGAATCATATAGTATAATATACGGCGGTTATACGGAGTTATAGCGGAGTTCCTCTGTAACCTAGAAGTGCTATAGTATAACGTAATAGTATTCTAGGAGCCGTAGCTTAACCTATATAACGGCTAGGTTTATAACCCTCTTAAGGATAGATATTATACTATCTTACCGGAGGTAGAGAAACCGAAGATTTGTTAGCTTATCTCGCGCTAAATCCCGAAGGGAATTTAGAGCTCTAGGACTATAGGAGATACAACTCTTCGCTTACTATTACGTTAGACTAAGGTAGCCCGATTACTATCTATAACGTCTATAACCTACTACTAAGGCTACTATATAATAACCTCTTCTAGGGCTCCTACGGAAGAGCGTACTACCGACGCTAATAAAAGCGCTAGTAGTAAAGGAAGCTAACGACTATATCGTTATAGGCGATTTTAACTTATACGATACCGACTAGGAGGATAGACTAGATATTAGCGGCTACGCGGCATCGAATACGGTTTAGAAAGAAATCGCTTTACGCTTCGGACTCTCGCTATACCTAGAACTAGGTACGATTACAAGGGTCCCCGATTAGGAGAATAAATAAGGCACTATAATTAACCTTATATAGGCGACAGACCGGATTTAGGAGCAGCTTATAGAGTGCTAGGTCTAGACGGCGCTAGATAAGTACTCCGACTATCTACCGATCGCTACGGAGGTTAGAAGTACTATACTATAAGCGCCGTAGTAGGAGAACTACTACTACTATAAAATAGACAAAGCGAAGTACCTTAGACGCCTTAAGGAACTTCTACTAACGACTACTACTAGAGTAGGCATATAGTAGGACCTAGATAACCTAGTACTATAAATCGCAGAAGTAATTATATAGGCGGTCGCGGAGAGTACGCCGCTACTACGAGTTAGCCTACGGTCTCGACCTAGGTTTAATAAAGAATACTAGGAAGCTCTAAAAGTAACGAAGAGGGCGAAACGAACCTAGTAAGTATCCGGAAGAGTAGAAAACCTTATCGCCTACTAATAAGCTAAAAGGGCTAGGTATAAAGCAATATTCCTATCTAATAGGGAAAACTACTAATAGAGAGTCTCTTAAGTAAAGACTACGAAGGACCTCTAGGTACTCCGGCGATAGACGAAAAACAAAGACGTTATAATACCTACGTTTACGCTAACGCTAACAGATAACTAGGGAAGGGAGATAAAGACTACCGACGAGAAATTAGACTTACTCTAGTCGGTCTTCTTCCTAGAGCTACTAACGGCCGATAAGTCCGATATCGATAATATAGAATACGAAGCACTAGTAGCAATGCTACTAATTATAGAATACGAGGTTAAGGAAGCAATCCGATTTACTAGCATAGACAAAGTACCGGGACTAGATACGATCCGTAATAGAGCCCTTAAGATAGCGATCGGCGTTCTCGTACCGATCCTTACTAAACTATATAACCTCTCCCTAGCGCTATAGTACTACCTAGCGACCTTTAAGGAATCGGCTATAGTAGTACTATAAAAACTAGGGAAAGCTATAGACCGCGAGCTAAAGTCGTACCGACCGATAGCGCTCCTTAATACAGTCGGTAAGCTAATAGATATTATACTTACTAAACGGATCTCTTATATAGCCGAATACTATTAGCTACTCCTAGCAACTTACTACGGCGGAAAGAAAGCAAACTTAACCGAGTACGCCCTCTACCTAGTACTAGAGACTATCTATAATAGGTAGAACTAGAACCGAGTCGTTAGTACTCTATTCCTAGACGTCTCGGGAGCCTTCGATAATATTAGCTACCGGAGGCTACTTTATAACCTTAGAAAGCGTCTATTGCTACTAGAGATTATAGGATAGCTTTAGAGCTATCTCGTCGACCGTATAACGATACTAAAGATAGTAGTAGGCACTTTAAAGGAGTATAAAGTTAGTATAGGCATCCCGTAGGGCTTACCGCTCTCCCTAATCCTATACCTCTTCTATAATACAGATCTAGTAGAAATTAAGGGAGCCGACCTAAATACTAGATATATCGACGATATCTTAATAGTAGTCCTAGGAGGATTAGCGGCCTCGAACTACGAGACCTTAGCCGAACTATACGAAAAGGTAGAAGGATAGGTATATAGGTACGCCTCGGTATTTGCGCCGAAGAAGTACGAAATTATTTACTTCTACCTGTCCGGCTAAAGAAGAACGGCGGGAAGAATAACTCCTAAGGAAAGGAACCCCCCTCTCTAGCTTACTCTCCTAAGCGGAGAGGAATATAGCATTTAAGTAATAGAGTATATACGCTACCTAGGCGTTTAGCTCGATACCGAGCTAAAGAGAACGTAATACCTCGATAGAGTCTATAGCTAGTTAGTAGCAACAGCTAGCGCCCTCGGATTAATAGCGGGCTTGTTATAGGGAATAATACTCGAACAAATACGTACGATCTATAGGGTAGTAGTCCTACTAAAGATCCTCTACGTAGCGTTAGTAAAGTACCTACTAAAGCCTATCCGAGGAGAGAAAGGTATATAAAGTAAGATAACTATAAGGATCTAGGCCCTATAGAAGAGGGTACTATATTTAATTACCGGCGCTCTACGTACTACTTCTAGGGAGGTCCTAGAAGTAGAGGCCGGTATTAAACTAGTTACGACGGCAATCGCTCGGTTAGTTAGCAATACTTTTATACAAATCCGGGCCTTACCGATCTAGCCTAGGATAGCCGATCTCTAGGACAATCTACCGACTATCGTTAGATACCCGAGCCCGCTCCGACGCTACGGCGAGTTCGTATAGATATAGCTTAACTACTTCTAAGACGCTATAAGGAAGATTAAACTAATTAGATTAGTTATTACACTACCGTAGTAGATGCTACCTAGCGTCTTCGTTATAGTAGATAAAGAAACGATAGTTAAAGCCTACGATAATATAGTTAAGAGACGAGGACCTAGACGACTCGTCTTCTATACCGATAGTAGCGCTATCGACGGCGAAGTAGGCACCGCCGTAGTACTACCTTCCTATAAGTAGTACGCTAAACGCTATATAGGACTATTTACGGAGAGTAACGTATACGTAGCGGAACTCTTCGGTATCCGCCTAGTACTATAAAAGGCTACGGCACTTAGTAGCAACTATCGGATACTTTTTAGCCCGATTATAAAGGTTATCGTATTCGCCGACTTATAAGGAGTAGTCCTATCTTACCGTCGACTACTCGGCTAGTTAGGATAATAGATCCTATAGGAGATCGTTTAGTTAGTCGAAACCCTAGACCGAAGAGATATCCCGATCGAGTTACGCTAGATAGTAGGGCATCTAGATATACCCGGTAACGAGTAAGTCGACCGGCTAGCGAAAGAGGCTATAGGGTAGAGACTACTAATTAATAGCGAACGATAACGAGGACCTAAAGTAGAAGGCCTCCGAGTAAGATTCCTACTACGCTCCGTATATAAGAGGCACTTTAAATTCTACGCTAAGGAATTGTAGTCTCGGAAGTACGCCGCGAGTAGCGTAGGGCGTAGATATAAGGAGATATACGACGAAGAAGAAGCCCTAATACTCGCTAAGACACTACGGAAGCTCTATAGTATACCGAAGATATCTAAGGGAGTCTTATTAATTATATACTAGATAAGGACGGGCAGGATAGGCTTAAACGCTTACCTAATATCGATTAAGGTCTATACGGACAATACCTACTATTTATATAACGGCGAACCCGAAACGCTTACCTATATACTATACGAATACCTAGACCTCTAACTACTCCGGAAGGAAGTCCTCGGTAGTACAATATTATATACTATAGCGTAGCTAGTTTACGAACTTCTTACTATACCGAAGACCGCAATTTAAGTAGCCGACTTCCTATACTATATAGGGCTCCTAGCGTAGTTTATAGGGGTAAAGATATAGTTTATCGCTCCTCCCGAAAAAGAGGAATAAGCTAGTAATACTAGCGTATATTAATCGGATAGCCGTAGGCTAGAGCAGGTTATAAGAACGTATAAAGATATAGTACGAGACAACTATACTACGAACCGCTCCCTTTTTCTACGACAACGATTAAGCCCTACGATCTCTATACTATCCCGAAAACGCTATAGGAAACGATATACCGAAAGATGCTTCCGCTACTAGATATATCTCCGCTCTCCGCTAAGAGTATACGGAGTAAAGTCAAATCCGACTAATTAGAGAAGGCTAAGCTAGCCTAAGCTAGTACCGATACTAAAAGGCCAAAAATATTATATATAGACACTGTACTAAAAAGCTCTTAACAGATTCTATATCGCGCCGAAAAATGCTATAGAACGGACATTGTTTTATAGGGGATAGTATAGTAAACGTACGAGTTTGCCCGTATTAGAAGGCGGCTAGAGAGGCTTAGTAGGCAGGATACAAAAGGAGGCTATATGCCTACCTTTCCTAAGATACTATATACTACCGAGCACTTCCGAACGACCGAGTAAACGCTACCGCGAGCGCCCGCTAATATATCTATTTTATAGTTAGTACTCCTCGAACTATAGCTACTACTATAGGCTAAGGGTACCTATATCTAAGAGCGCTACTTCCCGACCGCCTTTATCTTTAAGCTAGAATCTACCTACTAAGACATCTAGCGGGTATACCGTAGGGAGAGCGCCGAGGACCTTACGGCAATATTAGTTCTCGAGAGGTTCCTCGCGCGTATCTAGGAAGAGGCAACAAGGAGGCATAGAAAGGAGAGTATCTATATATACCTACGTAACCTTAGCTTTACTATAGGAAAGTAGAAGGGACAATATAGTAGAAACGAAGACCCGTTAGAATCTAACTAGATAAAGACATTTAAGGACTTTATAAAGGCAAAGATAAAGAGACCGGATAGTAGTATACTAATAGTAAGGATAGCCCTCTTTACGAATACTACTATAAACCTACTAGGTAGGCGGGAGGCGTATAACTAGGATAAATCGTACGTATAGGCTTGCGCGATAGTATAACTATTAGGTAAGCAAGACTACTATTTAATAATCTACGACTGCAACGCTAGTAACGAACTAATTAGACTAAAGCCGGTAGAGACCTTCCTACTATATATATAATAGGCGTTCCTTAAGGCCCTAAAGGAGAAGCGTAAGGTACGCGCCGTCTACTTCGGGGATATATACGATAATAGCAAACTAGTATATAATATTTAGCGCAAGTCCGGGACCTTCTACTTAGGAAAATACCTTATAGACGCTCTGTTTTAGATATATAGGATAGCTTACGTAAAAGACATACCCTAGGGAGACCTTAAGGACCCCAGATAGTTTAGCTTCTAGAAAATCGAGGGTATAGATAGATACCTTCGGAAGACTAGGAAGTAATATAGACAATAGGCGGAAGGGTAGAGAGCGAGGGACTTAGCGTTTATTCATTTACTTAATCTCGTCGGTTATAGTTAGCTAGGCGCTACTAGCTAGTATAAAGAAGTAAAAAGGACAAAAACATAGTCTATATTTAGCGTTAGAATAGTATTAACTTTAGGAGTAGTAGCATTAGTATATAGTTAGTCCGCCGATAGTTAGAGCCTAGTATAGCGTCCGTAGTAGACAGCTAGCGGCCTTAAGCCGCACTCGGATTAGCTAAGGAACGGGCTAAAAATAGAATTAATAATAATAATAAAAATTATACTCTACCTACTAGAAATTCAACTAGGTACCTAGACCTATAGCTGCCTCTATATCTTATACTATCTTCTATAGCTTAAAGGACTCCTCTATAGTAGCCTCTACCCCTTATATAAGACGAAGTTACTACCTGCCCTACCCTTTATATCTACCAAATAACTAAGAGTTGTAAGGAACGAACTAGTATTCGGCCTTAGTATAGCGAGTAACTAGTAGAACGTAGTATAGAGCTGCTTTATAGCTCTTTTATAGATTATACCGATACCGAGGGAGGAGCTATCCTAGTACTTAATATTAGAAAATAATGTAGTAGGAAAGTATTAGAACTTCTTAAGGAGAGCGTCTAGGGAAATCGATAAGTTCTACCTAGATCTAGATAAGGACATTCTACTAGGCAGTTAGGGAATTAAATAGCGAGCGAAAGGATAAAATTTATACCTAATAAGTATAGTTTCTAAACTAAACTATAATAGCTTATATATGTATATGCTTTTAATTAGTTAGTGCCCGTAGCTAATTGTCTATAGATTTAGGGTTATATAAGTACCTTCCTATAACTAAAAAATACCGGCTACGCTACGGGCTATACTCTCGTCTATTATACAGGGCTTGCTTCGAGTTACGCAGATATTCTTATACTTTATAGAAACCGATAACGTCTATAGTTCGAACCTACTACTCCTATAGTTGCTTACTAAACTAAGCCAAACTAAACTAGATCTTCGGCTTAGTAAACTAAACTAAACTAGCCCGAACTACTATAGGGTCTAGAGAACACATTAACTAGGGAGGCTACTATACAGTTAGCAAAGGCTTCTAAGACCCTATTAGTCTCCGAAGGAAGGTCAGCATCTCTAATCGTAACTATATTAAACTTTTAAGTAGCGTTATTTAGCCGGTACTTCTTTAGTTCCCTAGGAGCTATCTTCTTCTAAACTAGGAAGTATAGATTACGGTACGAGGTACAGGAAGTCGCTAAGGTGCCTGCCTCGATACGCTACTATATTACATCTTTAACTACACCCTATAAGCTTAGGTTCAGTTTCAAACCTAGGTAGGCCTAGGGCTTATATTCGATCGTTCGGATCCTCTATAGAAAGGCAACCTCCGGTTTAATCCTACCTAGGTAAGTAAAGTTATACACCAATACGGCTTCGCGGTTATATAGAAGCTCGTATAGTAGGTCCTACTTAATATCCGAAAGCTCTATACTAGGTTTAATTTTCGCGAACCTCTCCTACGTTAGCCCTAGACCCCTAGGAATAGTAGAGAACTTTTTAGTAATATATCTCTAGTCGTATAGACTATTTCTAGGTATTAATGTCGCTTCTTAGCGGGATTTCCGCTAGAATTAGACGTATTAGTAATATATATACTACCCTTTATAATCCTTAATCTTATTAGCTACCCTCTTATATAGGGTATACGTATTAATCGCTCGTAAGACCGGAGCCCTCTCTCTTTAACGCTAGGCCTAGAGATTAGCGTAATAAAATAGCGTATAAACCTTATTCAAGGTCTTCTTTAGTCGGTAGGTATATAGCTAGTAGTCCTATTTTATAATACCGGCGAAAATATTAGATTCGTAATATTACCCCTAGGGTAGTATTAGACTCGCGCTCTAATTAGTTGGTTTGGTTTTAGGTAGATCGGAGGTAGTCTCTACCTCTAGCGATAATATATACGATAGTATTATTACTAAGACTCGTATACTAGGTAGTCGTTATGCTATTATACTCGCTATCGCCTCGAGTATCCTCCTTCTTAGTATAGAGCCGAGAAACTTGCCTTAGCGTACGGTTCGGGGTACCTCTAGATATAACCTATTTAAGCTATACTAATTTCTAGCGTAGATTGTCGGTCTTGTAACTGCGCCCTAAAGTTTTCCGAAGCCCGCTATAAGGTATTAAGAATGTACTTGTAGGTCCTATAGCTAGTATTACTAATATAACTCGTAAAACAATTCGATTGCCCTTCTAGTTAGCGATAGTTCCCTCCTAGGAGCTATTTTTATATTTGTACTAGACGCCTCGGACTATTCGAGACTATAGTCGACCTAGAATAATTAGTATATTTAGGTTAGCAGCAATCTAAAAGGTAAAGGCAAAGCATATACTAAAGGCATCTACTATAATATAATAGTAGGTACCTACTAGTATAACCTCCTTATTTACTCCCTATATACTAAGAGAGACATCTCTGTTTATTAGTAACTTAAGCTATTTAGCTTAAAGCTAACTTATAATAAGTAACTCTGAACTATTATTAAGAATTGCTAGCTTCTTCTAACTATAGTTCCTAATAGTAATCTTAATATAAATAGTAGGGACGACGGTAAAGGAACGGGTAACTACTAAAAGGTCTATATTATTAGGAATAGAGTATAGTTCCTTAGGTTAGGGAGGCGCTACTTAACTAATTTATTAGCTAGTAAATCGGATAGCTTTAACTAAAACTAAAACAGGCTCTAAGGTACTACTACCTCGGCCTAGTTCTTCTACCCCTTCTTCGTTAGTATTATCGATATCCTCCTAGTCTTAAAGGAATAATAATTCGTCTTCTACTAGCTCTATAATACCTAAAAATTTAAGGAGAAACTATAGGGAGGAGATATTAATATAGTCTTCTCGTCCCTATTTCCTTTAGAGGGCGGCAAGATCTTTTATAAAGGTAGTATTATTAGGAATTTAGCTCTAGAATAGGTCAGTAGGTACCCCGTACGCTATTAGGTCTCCTATAGACACATCAGACTTAAGGTCTAAGAACTATAAAGCCTAGAAGAGAGCGTTTGCCTTTATATCGGAGGAATCGGTAGGACTAGTACTATACTTCTTTATATACCTATTAAAGCGAAAGCTCTTTAGGTCGACTAACTTCCGCTTATAGGCTAGTAGGTTAGCTAGGCCTAGGTTACCACTAATATCGGTAGTAATATCCTCTATATCGACCTCTAGAGTCTCTAGTATCTCTAGAATAGCTAAGCTCCTAGTAGATATAGGACTAGCTCTAGTAGCGCGGTCTCTAGCTATCTAGAGACTCTTAGTCTTAGCGCTTAACTCTCGCTATTATCTAGCCTTATCGGTAGCTATACTCTTAAGTATCCTAGTAGGGGCTACTATACTAAGGCGAGAAGGATTCTATAGGCCCTTACCCTTACTTTAGGACTAGGTTTAGGACCTCGTAGTAGCGTAGGTACCTATACTATTATTAGCAACTGCGTAAACGTTAGCGACTAAGTCCTAGTCCTAAGAAACAAAGTTAACCTTAACGGCCTTAGTAGTACTAATACTACTTCGCTCCTCGACCTACTTTACCCTAGCCTTCTAAGTCTCTCGTCTAGTAATAGCGGCGAGGGTACTATTTCTAGTCTCCTTAAACTCGATCTTGCCGCTATACTTCTTTTCCAGAAGTGTCCTACGTTAAGGTAGCTTTAGTACTCTACGATCCTATTTAAAGTCGATCTTATCGCCGGTATCGGTATAATAGAACCGGCTATTTACTTATATAACGAGCTCCCTATTAAGAAGCTCTTTCTAGATAGGGTAGTCCGATTAGATATATTTAAAACCGCCGTATATCTAGCACTTACTATCTAAGTTAGAATAGATCTTCCGTATAGCGTAGATATTAACTAAAGGAGCCTTAGGATAGTTAGGGTCGGGGAACAAGTAGACTAGTAGTACCTCCCTTAGTACACTAGTATTAATAACCTCCCTAACTCGCTATAATACTTTTATATTAAGGTTAAGCTAGGCTAGGGATTTAGCTAAGTCTACTATTATAAAGGGCTACGCCCTATATAGAAGGCGCTAGCCTTAGGCATTCGGCCTACGCGACTCTAACCTACTACTTAGCGCTTAGCGTACTATATAAAACTATTCGGATTTACGTAGATAGACTTAGCTCTTTATCGAACCTATTAAGTCTTATATCTAGTATCTACGTACGCGTTACTTACCTATAATATTAGGTTCGATCTTTATTATAGGAAACGCTAAGGTTTATTAGGAATGCGAGTAAGATAGCTAGGGGAACGCTACCCCTCCTATACCTAAGATAACTAGGGATAAGATTTATCGTACCTTCGAGAGTCTCTATACTAGGTAACAAACGATAGAAGCCTAGCTATAAGCTACGCGCTCCGCGCTCTAATATACGGAAGTATCTCGCTAGGCCGGGTCTACCGAAGCTAGTATAATACGAGACTAGTCTACGAACGAGATCCTAAAGGGACTCCTAGAAACCCTCTCGGCTACTAGCTAAAACGTAACGGCGTTACGCGAATAGAAGCTACTATCGTAGGACGGAAAGGCTAAGTCGTTCTAGAACTACCTACTACGACTAAGGAGTTCGTACCGGGTTCGTTCTAGGCTAAAACCGAAGCTCTTAGAAGATTACTACTAAGATACTATTTACGATACCCTACTAGTAAAGGAACGCGCTAGGATACGCTACTTCTAAGAAAGAGGAAGCCCTATAAAAGGGAAGGACTCCGAGGCTTTCTTCTAGTAACTCGAGGACGTCTTCGCGGATAGTAATAAAGCTATAAAGGCGCTAGAGTAACTCTAAGCCCTAAATTACTCTTAGGGATAACCTTAGTACGACTACTAGTTAGAATTCGACGGCCTTCTACTTAGCGTAGGTAGAGACTATTATACCGACGATATAAAAATAGGATACTTAAAGAATATCTTCTCGAACGCGGCTAAGACCTATACCGCCGCTATACTAAAGATTAAGAATTACTACCTCTGTATAGAGGAAGTCGAGCGGATTATAACGAACCTCGAAACGATAGACTAGTTTAAATAGGCTACGAAACGCTAGTAAGAAAGGAAAAAAGAGGCCGCGAGCCTTACGGTCGTTATCCTACCCTATATAGCTCCTACGGCGAACCCGAAGGTCGACTCCGACGGAGATACAGTTATAAACCTCGCTTAAACGAACGCTTTCTATAGAAAGAACCGCGGAGGCTAATAAGGAATAGTAGGGAAGCCTAGAGCTAAATAGGTCGACTCTATAGAGAGAGAGAAACGTAAGAAGAAAAGGCTCTACTTCTACTATAGAGGGAGCGGATACTATATTCGTAACTACCTATACGTACCGCCGGTTTAGCCTACTAAGATTAGTATCGCCTCTATATAACCTATTCTAGAAGATATAGAAGAATAGTCGGACTTAAGCAGTTCCGACTCGGGAAAAGAGTAACTCTCGCTTATATTTAGGAGTCGAGAGTAGATAGGGTATAGGTAAAGAAATAGGAAGAAGTTAAAAAGGATATAAACGGGAACCTTATATATACTAATATAGTCCTCGAAAATAACGTCGGAACTTCTACTCTTATCGACGAAGGATACTAATACTACGCTACAATTAATATAAGCCTAGCTAAAGGCCTCAGGCTTAGCTATATTAGCCGTAAGTCCTAAGAAGTAAAAGGAGTATCGTCTACGATATAGGACGCGAAAATTATTAGAGTCGTCGCCTTTTAGATAGAAATTAACGGGTTCCGATAGACGGTATACGCTTATATCGTACCGGGATTAGCTTTCCCTCTTATCCTAGGGAACCTATAGAAGGTATATAATAAGGTTAGGACTACGCCCGAGAAGCGATAGTACTACTATAGGAGGGCTTAGTATTAGTTTAAAGAAGGGCGCTATTACCGTAAATTCGATATAAGCGAGAATATCGCTATAATCGATACTATAAAGAGCCTACTATTACGGATCTAATTAGTTAGAGTCCTTATATAATCTTAGAGCGACGCTAAGACTAGCGAGCTAAGCTATCGCTCTATCTTACTAGGAGCGATAGGAGCGGTCGAGAGCGATAGCGTCGCTTACGTCGCTTACGACTATAGACAAAGATGTCTCCTTTGTATTTAGGAACGCCGGGATACTCTTATAGCTCGAGGCGTTTAACTTATATTACCTACTTACTAATTAGAATTACCTTTATACTAATTATTCTGTCTTAGCCTCCCGCTTATATTAGCCTCTCTAAAGAAGCCTCGGCTTGTACGTAATAAGAAGTTACCTAACGATCTGTCGCGAGTAACCGTAACACTTTAAACGCCCTTAGGATAAGTGCCTTATTACAAGTCGGAAGGGGAACTCCCGCCCCTAGCGAGATAGGCAGTACTCGACGTACTACCTCTAGTATTAGTAGTATACTAGGAACCTATACCGGAAACGATTCCCTTAAGATCGGAAAGCTAGACTTTTATTATAGCGACCGAGACAAGTTCGATACCTAGGTTAACTAGATAGATATATATTTTATGTTTAACTAGGTTTAAGACAACTTAAAGCTAGTCTTCGCAATAACGTTTATACAAGGTAGGGCTTAGCATTAGGTTAAACTATTTCTTAGGACCTATCTAGATAGTAACGGGACCGATAATTCGAATAGAATCTTCGCAAGCTACGAACATCTTAAGCGTACGATAAAGAAGGTCTTTAGATCTTCTAACGAGGTTGCTACTATAGTTAGGGTTATCTAATACTTAACTTAGAAGGGGTTATATACCGATTACGCCGCTAAATTTTAGGAATACGCCTAACTTACGGATTAGGACGACGAAGCTCTTATAATAACATATCGGCGAGGTCTTAAGGATAACGTTAAGAACGAGCTTATACGCGATAGTAGAAAAATAGATAATATAGGAATATTAGTTAAGATTACGATCGATCTCGACGATAGGCTCTATAAACGAGCTTTAGAACGACGCTACGATTCTAAGACTTCTAGAAAAGCTAGTTATACTCCTAGATACGATAATAGACGAAACTATAGTACCTACGACAAACTAAAGGGAAACAACTACTATAGCGCGTAACTAATAGAGCTAGACGCTACCTAGAAGGGTTAAGCATTTAAAGGAAGAAAGGGCAAGAGTTCGCCTAAGAAAGCAGGAAGATTAACTTACTATATAAATAGTAAGGAAGGCTATATAGTATAGAACTGTCGCGGCAAGAATATAGTGCGACGCGAACAGTTTAATATAATATAACGAAAGGACTCGGGCAGAGGAGGCTACTAAATAGTAGTAGGGCTATACTCTATTAATAGTACGCCGAGGACCTACGTAGAGGTCGTAAAGAAAGAGCTACGACAAATCTATATAATAGTACGACGATAAGAACCTATATATAGAACCCTTTACTAGAGATTCTATTACGACGACCGATACTAAATTTATTATTCTACTAAGATAGATATAGTATTCATCCCTTAGAATAGGCGACTCGTACGAAAAGACACGAAATCCTAGGCAGAAGAAGAAACGATTAATAAATCTTACTTAGATACTAACGACGAAGAAAACCGAGATCCGGAAGCTTTATTCCCTCCTAGGGAGGAGTTAGGAGCTATCCTAGAAGTACCGGAGTCCCCTTAGTAAGAGGAGGAATAGTAAGAAGATTTAGAGGAAAGTCTAGATACCGAGGAAGAAACTACGAATAAAGAAAGTAAAGACGAATTCGGGATTAACGACGATACGATCCTTACGTTTATAACAGATATACCTACAGTAGCGCGAACAATCGCCTTATATCTAGTACGTAAATACGAGGAAATGTTTCTAAAGGTTAATAGATAACGGAGGGTTAATCTTATCTAATTTAATTATTTCTAGATAAGCTTATAGGCAAAATTCTAGAATTACCCCTAGATACCTATAGACTATACGTACTATAACTTTATTATAGAGCGAGTACCGATAGGAAGTATAATTACGCCCTACGGATACGTCCTACCCGACGAGAGGACGATTATTACTTAAGATATACGTTAGGCAGTCTAGCGACTAAATTAGCAATACTAAAAGGCTATAGTAGCGCAAGGACGATATATATATAACGATACCCTCGAAGAAAAGTTATATACCGAAGAAGCACGAACGGTAGGACTACGGATCCGTAGCTAGTTAGAGCGACGTTAGGCTAATAACTAGTCGGAAAACGGACTAACTCTCTAGATTAGAGCGTTCTAAGAGAGTTCCTTAATACCGAAAGCGCTTAAGCATTAATAGCAGTCTTCCGTACAAAAATTATCGTTAGCGGGCACCCGAAGAGTATATTAATAGATTCCGGAGCGAGCGGGAACTTTGCCTCCGAATTATTCGTTAAAAGCCGAGGGATCGTAACCCGAAGTAGAAGAGAAGGAGCGTATAAACTTATAGTAGTAGATAGGTTACCGCTACCTAGTATAGAACGAGAGACGATACCGTTACTACTAGCTATCTAATAGCACTACGAGGAAATTGTCTTAGATATTACTAATATAGCTAGTTATAATATTGTACTAGGTATACCTTAGTTAAGAAAGGATAACCTAGTCGTAGATTAGAGGAGAGGAGTACTTACATTTAAGGAATACGACTATATAATCGGCATTCAACCTATATAGCGGTAGCGTTCGTAGACAGATAAGATTAATAAACGTAGGGCGACTCGTAAGACGTTTACGTCGATAGGAATTACGGAGAACCGTATTTAACCCGGATCGATACTACCGTTAGGTTAGGAGGGTTATAACGATAATTACGGGAAGGATAGAAGTTATACGCTATCGAAGAATAAAACTAGAATCTCGGACCTAGACATTCCTAAAGAGTATAGTAAGTAGAGGCGACTCTTTAAAGAGAAGAGAGGCAAGGCGGCCTTACCTAAACACTAACTATAGGATTATAAGATACACTTACAGCCTAGGAAAGAGCCTCTATAGGGACCCTTATACGTAATATCTAAGAAAGAGCTTAAAACCCTAGATAAGTAGCTAAAAGAGAAACTAGAAAAAGGCTAGATACGGAAGTCGACATCCTCGGCAGCCTTACTAGTAATGTTCGTTCCGAAAGCCGGATTAGACGAAGGACGGCTAGTAGTCGATTTTAGACGACTTAACGACATTACGATTAAGAATCGGTACCTATTACCGAATATCGAAGAAATACAAGACCGATTAACTAGATTAGACTAGTATACGAAGATTAACCTATACGATACGTTTTACGCAATACGTATAGCAGCTAGATACGAGTAGATAACAGCATTCCGAATAAGATATAGGCTTTACGATTTCTTAGTTATACCTATAGGACTTACGAATGCCCTAGCGTTATATTAAGACCTTATAAACGAAGTCCTCCGAGACCTCCTAGATATATACGTTATCGTATATATAGACGACATCTTAGTCTATACTAAGGAAGCTCTCGCGGACTATATACGAATAGTATAGGACGTCTTTAAACGATTCACTTAAGTAGGATTTAAGACTATACCTAAGAAATACGAATTCTATAAGAAGGAAGTCAAGTTCCTAGGATTTATTGTTAGTACTATAAGAATTAGGATCGATCTAGAAAAAACCAAGTTAATATAGGAATAGCTAACGCTAATATACGTTAAGGACGTATAATCATTCCTAGGACTAGCTAACTATAATAGGAAATTCATCGAGGGCTACTCTAAGACAGCGGTACCCCTTACGGAGCTTATAAAGAAAGATAAGAAACAGAACTAGAGCACGAAGGAAGATAAAGCGTTTAGGTAACTAAAGGAGCAATGAGCTTCTACACTAACGCTACGATTATTCGATAGGAATAAGGCGGTCTAGATAGAGACAGACGCGTTAGATAGAGCTATAGGAGCATGTCTTACACAAGAGCATAACGGGAAACGATACCCGGTAGCCTATTACTCGAGAAAGATATTACCCGCGGAATAGAACTACGATATCTATAATAAGGAGCTACTTGCAATAGTTATATTACTATAATACTAGCGAGTATACGCGGAAGGAGTACTAAGTCTTACGATTCTTTCTCATTATAAGAATCTAACTTACTTTACTATAACTAAAGTACTAACCCGAAGATAGGCCCGCTAGTCGGAGCTACTAGGATAGTACAAGTTCGAAATCCGCTATACCCTAGGACGCGAGAACGGACGAGCCGACGTACTAAGCCGCTATAGCGACTATATAGAGGGTTACGAACTAGTATAGCAACAGATATTAAAGGTAAACTAAGACGGAAGCCTTAGTACTAATATAAAGGAATTCAACTATATTATACGAGTTCTTTAGGATATAGAAGAACAGTTCCTAATCGAATATAGGAAATACTAAGTACCTAAGGAACGAGTTATAGAGTATATACGATAACACTACGACGGACTAGAAAATAGACACCCTAGAGTTTTAAAAACAAGAGAACTAGTTAAGCGAAGCTTCGGATTCCTATATATACGACAACGAGTTCTAGAATATATTAAGAAATGTCTACAATGTTAGCGTAACAAGGCTAATAGATACGCTAAGTATAGATATATCTAATTTAGGACGCTACTAGATAAACTGTAGGACGAAGTTACAATAGACTTTATTACGAAACTACTAAAGTCTAAGGATCTAGTTATAGGACATAGCTACGATATAATACTTGTTATAGTCGATAGGCTTACGAAATATATATACTTCATTCCTACTAACGAAGCAAGTATAGTAGAGCAACTCGGATACCTCGTACTAGATAGACTTATACGATACTATAGATTTCTAAAGACCTACATTACGGATAGAGACAAGCTCTTTACGTCAAACTACTAGAAGACGCTTATAGCGACACTTAGAATTAAGTATAAGCTATTTACGGTATACTACCTATAGACAGACGGCTAAACGGAAATTAAGAATTAGGCCTTAGAGGTATACTTACGACACTACGTTAATTACGTACAAAACAATTAGGCATCGCTATTGCCTATAGTATAACTTGCACTAAACAATTAACAATCTAAGACTACGAAAGAAACACTATTCTTCGCTAATTTTAGGAAATATCCGCAGCTATTCGGGGAATAGTATTTATAGTATCTATATACGGATAAGGCGATAGTCGCTTTAGAAGACTTAAAGTAGGTATATAAACAATTATAGAGGGCAATTGCCGAATCCTAAGAAAAGATTACGGGACCGTATAATACTAAACGAAAAATAGTACCTTAGCTAAAAAAGGGGGATAAAGTCTACCTCCTAACGAAGAATCTAAGAACCCGGAGATCGACTAAGAAACTAGACTACGTTAAAGTCGGGCTATTTTTAATCAATAAGCCTAAAGGACTAGTTAATTACCGACTTAAACTACCGGACGACGCAAAAATCTACCTAGTATTCTATATAATATATATCTCTATACTAGAACCTATAGACGCCGAAACACCGTATTAAGAAACATTTCACTTTTAACCTAAGGAAGGAAACGAGTTTAAAGTCGAGAAAATCCTAGACTAGTAAGGTTAGAAATACCTTATTAAGGAGAAAGGCTACCTATATTTAGAAAACACTTAGAAACTAAAAGGAAACCTATAGAACTGTTAGTAGATAATTAAAAAATACTAAAACTAGACAAAAAGAAATAGCTAGTATAGGAATTAAATCTACGACCTCTTAGACCCTATCGATTGTAGCGCCTTAGAGTTCTTAGGACCTAGGGCAGTCTAGCTCGAGGAGCGGGGACTCTAATAGCGTACCTAGCAACTATGTCTTTTATAGCTAAGAATTATACTACTAGACTAACTAGCTAGAATATAAAATAGACAAGAAATACTTAGAATATATACCTTTAGGATACTAGATTCTCGGTACTCCTACTAGGGATTTTAGAGATAGGCTAGGATGTCCTATCTAGACGACTCTAGTTATAAGGAGACATCTATAACCGGCTATCTAGGGGAAACGGCTCGTTAGTAGGCAACGAGAATAGTATCGGCTCTATAGGTAAAGAACCTAGCTCTCTTTCGAGCTCCTCCGCCTATTAGATAGAGGCTTCCTCTACCTTAAGAGCTTATGCCTCCCGATCTTCCTTTATACGTAGCGACTTACGTAAGCGACGGACCTTTACGCGATACTCGAAGAGCCTCCGCGTAAGGAGGTCCTCCTCCTCTTCGGCCGCTTTAAGATCTTTAGCTATCTTTAGGCGCGCCTTCCGGATTTTCTTATACTCTATACGAGTAACTTATATATTATAGGACTAGCTATATAGGGCGTACTCGGAGTAGTAACCGGAACGAAGATCGACCTTATAGGGTTTACCGGCCTATTCGTAATAAAAGTAGCGGATCGGTATTTCGAAATAGTCGGCGAGGATATTGTTTGCGATATTTTCCTTACGCTAGCGAGAAGACAAGTCCTTCGATAACTTTAGTATAATAAAGAAGTTAGGAATTAGAAAGTTCCGGAATAAGGGACTATTCCGCTTAAGGAGGGGGATAGTATTACGGATCTAATTAGTTAGAGTCCTTATATAATCTTAGAGCGACGCTAAGACTAGCGAGCTAAGCTATCGCTCTATCTTACTAGGAGCGATAGGAGCGGTCGAGAGCGATAGCGTCGCTTACGTCGCTTACGACTATAGATAAAGATATCTCCTTTATATTTAGGAACGCCGGAATGCCCTTATAGCTCGAGGCGTTTAACTTATATTACCTACTTACTAATTAGAATTACCTTTATACTAATTATTCTGTCTTAGCCTCCTGCTTGTATTAGCCTCTCTAGAGAAGCCTCGGCTTATGCGTGATGAGAAGTTACCTAACGATCTGTCGCGAGTAACCGTAATACCTACTTACCGCGATAATCGCCGAGGATATTAAAAAGGCCCTAAAAACGAAGAAATACCCGACGATTAAGGAGCTAAAGAAGAAACTATCCTTAGAGGTTAGCGATACCGCCGCGCAATTTCATTAAAGAGAAGCCGATAAGTTAGCGCCCTATTGTCCTAGTATCGATTACATAATAGAACTCCGTAAAAAACTATATAGATCCTAGCTATAGCTTCCCTAGGGCCCGCTCTATAGTATATCGAAATAAGAGCTCTTAGTCTTACGAAAGTCACTTAATAAGCTCTTAAAGAAGGGGTTTATAAGAGCTATAAGCTCCGAAGCGGCGGCGCCTATACTATTCGTTAAGAAATCTAGGGGAGGACTCTAGTTCTACTACGACTATAGGGCGCTTAACGCTCTTACAAAGTAAGATAGATATCCCCTCCTACTAATCCTAGATACTATAAGGAACCTAATAGAAGCCCGATATTTAACTAAGATTAACGTAGTCTCGGCCTTTTATAAAATAAGGATAGTAAAAGGATACGAGCACAAAACGGCCTTCCGTACTAGGCTAGGTTCGTTCGAGTAGCTAGTATATCCGTTCGGTTTATCCGGAGCCCTAGTAACGTTTTAACGGTATATTAATACTCTCCTATATAAGTATCTAGACAATTTCGCGTTAGTATATATAGACGACGTAGTAATCTACTCGAGCAGAACGAGGGAAGGCTATTTCTATAAAGTAAGGACTGTTCTTAAGAAGCTTTAGGACGGAGGCCTTTACCTTAATTTAAAAAAAGAGCGAATTCCCCTAGAAAAAGATTAAGTACCTAGGTTTTATCGTCTACGCCGATAGAGGAGGGATATTAGCCGACCCCGAAAAGGTAGAAGCTATATAAAAGTAGGTAGCGCCTAAGACCTAAGGTTCGTCGTTTCTTAGGATTTACGAACTATTACCGTATATTTATACCGAACTATTCTAAGATCTCCGTACCCTTAACCGCGCTTACTAGTAAGGGAACTCCGTTCTCCTAGGAAGAGGAGTAGAATAAGGCATTCGAGACGCTAAAGGACAAATTCTACCGTACCCTAGTACTTACCTAGTAGGACCTGTCTCTTCCTACCTTCCTCGAAATAGATTATAGCGGGTTCGCTATTAGGAGCGCCCTTATCTAAGAAAAGGCTAGGATCCGACGACCGGTAGGCTTCTTTTCGAAGAAACTAAATAAAGCGGAGATTAACTACGATATCTACGATAAGGAGTCTTAAATTGTATAGTAGTAGTGTAGGCTAAACTGTGTTGTATTCGTTGTATTCTGTCTAAACTAGTAACTATCCTAGGTATATATATATTTAGTCCTTCCTATTATCGAGTATCCTTACTATTGTCGGCTACTCCGACAATAGTATCGGTATATCCGATAGTTCTAGAGGCGCCGTATTACGTCTCGTAATCTTATTTCTTTATATATAAAGGCTGTATATATATAAAGAAGGATATAAGGACAAAGCAGCCTAAAATTAGTATTTACTCGCTTTAAGGCTAACAAGGCTTATTTCTAAGACACCCCCGTAAGCGGTAGATAGCCGATAAACAATCCTATTATATAGAATCGTAGGTTTTGTCGTACTTCGAGGGAATAAAGTATTGTTTAGTAGATTTTTGGTTTCCCTAGATTTCCCCGGACTAACTAGGCTTAATCCGGTAATTTTCCGCAAAGTCTCTTCCGACGTTACCTCGTCGTTTTATAGAAAGTCTTTTTCGACCGTTAGTTTAATACTATTAGATAGTCGTATAACACCCTAACTATATAGATCTAGGAAGTTTTATACGTAGAATCGAATAGTATACTCGGTTTTGTTCTAGGGTTAGGAGTTCTATAGTAAATAGAATATAAGTATACGTACTCTTCTATAGAGTATATTACGTATATCTTTTTATTTTCTAGGGCAGTTTCGATTCTAGACGGTTGCTTAAGTCCTTATAGGCCTAATAAATCCTTTAGTCTAGTAAATATAGGTGCCGATAATGCCTTAGTTAGTAGATCGGCGATTTGATCTTTTGAATTTATATATACTAGAGATATTACTTTGTTTTCAAGTAGTTCTCTTATATAATAATATCGTATATCGATATGTTTTGTCCTAGAGTGATGCTCTAGATTTTGTGCTAGTGCTATAGCACTTTAGCTATCGGTAGCTATAGTATTTCCTTCTAGATTTACATCTAAGGATACTATTAAATTAGATAGGAATTGGTATTCCCGAGTAGCTTCCGTTAGAGCTATATATTCAGCCTCGCAACTACTAAGCGCTACAGTCTTTTAGAGCTTACTAACCTAAGATACCGGTGCCTTATCGCCTAGCGTAAAGATATACGCCGTAGTTAATTTTCGGTTATCTAAATTGCCCCCGTAATCGGAGTCGTAGTAACCTTTAAGAAGCGGCGGACAATTAGCCCGATAAACAAGGCTATTCTGATTAGCATTAAGATATTTCTAAATCCTATCTAGGGCTCTAAAATGAGTCCTATCCAGATTAGATATATATCTTGCTACTTGTCCTACCGCGAAAGATAGGTCGGGTCTCGTTTGTATAGCTAAGTATATAAGAGACCCTACTTGTTTTTAATACTTAGATAGGTCCTCTATAGACGCTTTAGCCGTAGACTGTTTTAGGATTACTCCTTGCTTCGTAGGAGTAGCTACGCTAGCGCTAGTTTCTTTATTAAACCTCTTTAGTATCTTTTTAATATATGCCTTTTAGGAGAGTTCTACTACCCTATTAGGCCTATCCCTAGATACTTCTATACCTAGATAGTATCTTATAGGACCTAGATCGGTAACTTCTACCGTCTTAGAGAGATATTCTCGTATAGAGTCGATATCGTTTTTATTCGGACCGAATATAAGTAAGTCGTTAACGTGGCACGTAATTCGGATATTAGTTTCCTTATTTATAAAGGCAGCCTCGTCTTTAGGTATCGGTTTAAAACCTATAGTAGCTAATAGGCTACTTAGCTTCTTAAACCATTGCCTAGGAGACTGTTTTAATCCGTATAATGCCTTATTTAGACGGCATACCTTATTCGTATTGTCCGTATAGCCTATAGGCTGTTCGACGTATATTTCCTTGTCTATTTCGGCATTTGGGAACGCGTATTTTATATCCCACTATTCTATTTCCTAATTAAAATAAGCCGCTAAGTAGAATAACGATCGCCAAGTTTCGGGCCTTGCCGTTTAGCTAAAGGTTTAATCGTAATCAATCCCTTTTACTTGGTTATACCCTTTTACTACCTATCGGGATTTATGTTTTACTACCTCGCCTTTCTCGTTTAATTTTTATTTATAAACGAAGCGTCCTTTTAGCGCTTTTCGGTCCGGCGGTAGTTCTACTAGTTCCTAGGTGTTTTAAGCTTGTAGATCGGTTATTTCTTTAAGCATAGACTCTTTCTACTTCTCGGAATTAGGACTATTAATAGCATCTTTATACGTATCCGGATCGGTAATATTATCGTCCGCTAAGTACGCTATTTCGTCGTTGTTTCTATATCCTTCGTATAGATCAAACATATCCCGTATTCGGGTATTATTATAGTTTCCTTACTACCCCATTTAACGGGTGTATTCCGGGTAGTATAGGTCTTAAAATAAGCCCTTTCGTTTATAATATACGAGGTACAAGCCGAATCCAATAGAAACTGGACGGTTCGATTCGTGTTTTTAGCCGATATATCGCGAATATAAGACGTTAGGTTCGTATTCGAGTCCTTAGGTTGTTCGTTAGTAGCCTCGTTACTAGCGTAGAGTACTACTTCTTCGTTTAGGTCTCGGTCGGTATCGAGTATATCTATATCGGGATAGCTTTGATTCCTACTAGATAACTCGATATTATACGCGTCCTTAGTCGTATTTAGGTCCCTCGTATAGTAGGCTTCTTGTTCGGTAGCTCCTAAGTCCTTATTCTTAAAGTAGCTTAGTTTTTCCTCCGAGTATTTAATCTAACACTTATTTTCTAAGTGTCCTATACCCGTACGACCTTTTCCGATACAGTAGGTGCATTTTAAATGCGGATTCCTTAATTTGCTAACTCGATTATTACTAATAGGGGCTGCCGGAGTAGTCCGAAAACCGCTATTAGTATAAAGGACCCTAGCAGTTTTATAGGTTTCTAACCGTCGAGATTGGTCTAAGAGGCCGTTTACTATATCGTCTAGGTATAGTATATCTTAGCTATCGTCTCTAGATCGATTCGTAATCGTAGTAATAAAGGTAGAGTAGTTTTCGTCGACTCCGTTTAGTAGTAGCGAAACCGATAGCTTTTCGGGCACAGCTATTCCTCTAGCTTCTAGGGCACTTATAAGCCTAGTATATTCGTTTACGTAGGTCTCTATAGTGCTAGCAATAGCTAGGTTATAATTAAATAGCTTGCAGAATAGTTAGTATTCGGCGGCGAATCCCTTCGGAGAGTACCGTTTTTCTAAGATATTCTAAGCTTTAGCCGGCGTCGTAGCGGTTTTTACTTGTAATAGAGGCCCGTCTTTAAGGGTTAACCTTAGTATAGAGAGTGCCGATCTTAGGGTTAACTCGTTATTACTAGGATTCTCTTCTAGGGCCCCTTCGTATCCTTTATAAGTTAAGATATTCTTAACTTTTTCGGACCAGATCTCGTAGTTACTACTACCGACTAGCTTATCGGATTCCGGTATAAGTCGGTCGGCCATTTTAACAGATATAGGTTGTCTTTTTCTAATAGTTATAGTTTAATTACTAGTTTAATCTGTAGCTGTTTATCCTAAACCGTATATTCTTACTTAAGAAGCTATCTTAAGTAGAGTGAGTATAAGGAGTAGGTTAATTCTTTAGATTCAGACTAGTAGCGTAGGTGTTTCTTATAGATTAATAGATTAAACTATCGGTTTTCACTACCTTCGGTAGCTTAAGTTTCTCTTCGAGGGTCTTTTGAAACTATAATAGTTTTAATAGTAACCGTTGTAATTACGAAAGAGTCGTTTGTTTCGATTTTTGATAGTAGTCGTATATCCGTATTTAGAGTATTTGATTAGTATTGTTCTTGTCCGCCGTTATTGTCTTCGTATAGTAGTATACTCGGGGATTGGTTATATAAGTCGTTTATATATCGATAGTTGTCTAGATTAAAAGTATCCGTTATCGATATATAGTAAGATCGGTAGGGTATTTCGAATAGTAGTCGATAGCGAGTAAGGCTTAGTATCTTAGGTTAAGAGCTAGCCGGGCTTATAACCTCTTAAATTGTATAGTAGTAGTATAGGCTAAACTGTGTTGTATTCGTTATGTTCTGTCTAAACTAGTAACTATCCTAGGTATATATATATTTAGTCCTTCCTATTATCGAGTATCCTTACTATTATCGGCTACTCCGATAATAGTATCGGTATATCCGATAGTTCTAGAGGCGCCGTATTACGTCTCGTAATCTTATTTCTTTATATATAAAGGCTGTATATATATAAAGAAGGATATAAGGACAAAGCAGCCTAAAATTATTATTTACTCGCTTTAAGGCTAACAAAGCTTATTTCTAAGAAGGAGATACTCGTAGTCGTTTCTAGTATTAAGTTTTAGGACTCTAAGCTAAAGTCGTATAGTCCCTTTACGATTTAGACAGACTATAAGAACCTAGAATACTTTATAGTAAAGCGCTAGCTATCTAAGAGATAAATCCGATAGTAGGAAGAACTAGCGAAGTACTAGTTTAGTTTAGTCTACTAGCCGGGAATCGAGGCTATCCTATTAGATAGCTTATTAAGGAGGGAATAAGATACGTTAGGCTAAGACGATAAGCTTTCGAGGTTCCGAAGATTTCTATAGCCGGACCTCTCGCTAAACTAGCTAAAAAACGTTTAAATTTCTAGCGCTACGATTCGTAACTTCCTATATATATCCGAGGCGAGCCCTTTATACCTACTTACGAACGAGACGGAGCCTACGTAGCCCCCGGCGGAAAGCGCTAAACTATCCTAGGACCTATAAATTAATAATATATAGAAGGGTATTATCGAGAAAGATACGATATACTAGACGGTATTACGGAAAGTCCGTAAGGGATCTAGGATATTATAGCCGGAAATTAAGGTAAAGATTTAGATCGGGAATTATACGATAGACCCTAAGGGGTTACTACGCTACCGCGGTAAGCTCTAGGTTCTAGGAGCCCTAGCTACGACGGAGGCCGAATATAAAGATATAGGGGCCGAAGAACTATAGTAGGATATACTATATACGAAGATTATCTAGTCGATCTACGACTTACTACTCTACGGTTACCTAGGCCGGGATTCTACCGCTTCTATACTAGGTCGCGACTTCTACTAGCCGCTATAGTTAAAATAGGTACGATAATTCCTACGGAATTGTAACTATTACGGACGTAATAAGGTATAGAGAGAATATAAATACGGTATCCTAAAACTACTACTAGTATCTAACCGTTTCTTCTAGGAAATCTCGATAGACTTTATAACTAATCTGCCGGAGTCCGACGGGAACCGATATCTTTAGGTAATTAAGGACCGCCTTAGTAAATAGATTGCCCTTATCGGTACTCTCTCTATAAAAGCGGAGGAATACGCGGTTTTAATCCTATAATACTAGGTTAGGTATTACGGACTACCTCGAGCTACTACTAGCGATAGAGGTACGAATTAGACTAGTATAGTCTAGAGGGAGATATATCGACTACTTAGCGTAAAGCAAAGGTTAAGCTCCGCTTACTACCTATAAGCCGACGGAGGTCCGGAGCGCGTAAATTAAGATATATAGGCTTACCTTCGGAACTATATTAACTAAATATAGTCCGACTAGAACTAGTAGCTTCCTATAGCGGAACTAGCGTTTAACGGGAGATATTAAGCGGAATTAGGAATAAGCTCTTTCTTCGCGACTTACGGTTACGAGTCTACTTCCCTAGTAGCGCTAGAAGAGGACCTAGCTATAGACCGGCGGTTAACCGCGGCGAAACGAGTAAAGGAATCTATAGACAAGATTTAGAAGATCTCGGACCTATACTAAGTATATATAGCGGAGGTAGCGTAAAAATAGGAGGATAGTATAAACAAAACTAGGATACTAGCGCTAGGATATCGTATCGAAGACAAGGTCTAGCTCGACCTAAGGAATTACTAAACCGATAGACTAAAGAAGAGCCTCGACTCGAGATACGCTAAGTATATAGTCGAAGAGGTATTATTACCTATATTAGTACGACTCTCTAGGATACCTAGTAACATTTACCCGGTATTCTATACCGACCTTCTAAGACTAGTAAGTAAAGACCCCCTACTAGGGTAGAAAATCGACGACGAATAGCTAGACCCTATTTTATTCGAGATATATAAAGAGTAGCAGGTCGAAGAAATCCTATACGCCTAGAAAAGGAAATAGGATAGAGGACAAGAAGCGCTTATAAAATAGAGCGGCTACTATAAACCTACGTAGTATAGTAGGGAAGCCCGGCTTAGTATAGGTATATACCTTTATATCTTTTCTTTCCTCTAGCGTACCTTTTTAGATAGATATATATACAGATAGAGAGAATATACCTACGACAATATATAGAAGGATAGATATAAGAACTATATCTTGCCTCGCTATAATATAGCCCTCTCCGTAATTATTCTCTTCTTATTAATATTTACAATGCCTTATCTTAGAAGTATATAATGCTACGCCGACCCCTCCCTAATATCTAAGAGATATTAAATACTAGGCCTATAGTATATAGTTCCCTATATATATACCTCTACCTACGACCTACTCGTCCTACCTATATTTTCTAGAGCCGAAGATAGGGCTATCTTTATTTATTTAAAGGTATAGGTATATATATAGTTACGAAGAAACGATTATAGCCTTCGCCTAGAGCGAAAGCTAAGCTACTAATACAATACTACCGCTAAAGAGATATTAGCAGTATCGAGACGTCCTACTAGTATTAAACTATTACCGACCTAAGGCAAAAAGGAAAATACTATTACCGATATAAAGCAAAAGGATTAGTATTAACGAATGTTACGAATCCCTACCTAGCTATAGTAGGCGGGACCTTATAAGAAACGACCTATATAGACGGGAGCCTAAGGATCCCGTTATAAGAAACTAGAGATAGGGATATAAAGAACCCCGAAGAATTAATAACGCCCCCTTCTCTTCTACTAATTAGCGTAGACCTAACTCGAAACCTCCTTCTAGACTACTACGACCCTTCTATAAAACTATAATCGGCATACTACGAGTTAATAGAAATTAGTAGCGAGGAACAAAGGGGGTTTAGAATAGGTATAGCGGGTATAGTAGCTAGCTAGCTAGGAAACCTTCGCCTCCCCCTTTTATTTCCTATATATATAGGCTACCGCCCTCCCTCTCCTTACTTCGAAGACACGGACGCGATACGTACTATAAGATACGCTATAATATACTTACGTTCTTTACCCTAAAAACGCCTAATAACCTATCTAATTTTATTAATACTGTATCCTTTCTATTCCTTCTACTTATTTATCGTCTTCTATAAATCGTTTATTCTATCGACGAAATAAGCTCTTAGGAGAATAGTAACAACCCTATCCCGGTAGAGCTACCTTTATAGGCTCCCTCGGATACTACTACCTACCGAGACCTACCTCTAAATTTTATTCGTAGCTACCTCGATACTAACTCTAATACCGAGAGGACTACGGCCTTAGGAAGCTATAGAGACACTAGTATAGACAATAGTAAAGCGGCTTAAGGAGGCATTGCCTAAGAAGGCGGTACTCGAGAAGTTCCCTAGTAGCTTACCTAAGCAACCGGAGGGCTATCCCCTTAACTTCTCTAAGGTCTTCTTTAGGCCTTCTTAGACTTAAAGCCGCAAATGCCTCTCCTAGGGACCGTTAAGAACCCCCTCTTTACTAGAGAAAACGCTAATAACTTTGTTAAAAGGTTCTCTACTATCCTTAAGCGATACTACCCGAGGTATAAAACTGCTACTACGGTAAAACTCCTTATCGCTAATTGTAAAACTAGTATCCGACCCCGAGTTATTTAGCTCCTAGGAACTAAGCCTCTTAAGTAGGAGACCTTTTTAAAGAATTTAAGCGCGAGTTTGCTAACTAGGATATCGCGGTTTAGTTAAACTCCCGCGAATACCTTAAGTAGCTATATACTAGACAAACGGCTAAGAGTAATACCCTTCGTTTTTGCTAGGACTTCTATAGTATCTTAGAAGGGATACCGAAGAGACTTCTTAATAATATTACGAGGAGCCGTCTATTTCTAAAAGGCCTAGGAGGCTCTATACCTACTATTATACCTCGTATCTACGAAAAATATATTATTTACCCTTACGATAAGGAGTCCTATACTAACTTCGAATAGATTTATCGTACTTAGTACGATCTAGCTCGTAGCTAATAGGGCTTCTCGCTCCTTACTAGTAACGATAGCGGCTACTTAAAAGAGCTACGAGAGATAGTTAAGAAAAGAATACTAAGTACGCGGCCTACCCTAGATATCTAACGATAAGAGGTAGCTCTTAAGCCTATTGCTAAGCCCGGTATCGACGACCTTATTAAACAATTCTAAGATCTAAAGCTTTACGTCCTCTTCCGAGATAATTAGAAGGGTCCTACTATAGGCCCGGTTAATACTAATACCGATTCGTATACCCTATAGCGCCCTTACCCCTTCTAGAACGATAATGCTATTATAGTTTAGCTATATAATAACTAGTTTATATAAGGGCCTACTATTAATGCTTTTGCTTTTTAGTCTATCCCTAGTATAGAGGGTCGCTATTACTATTACGGAGCTAAAGGCTACCTTCGCCTAAACTATAGACCCTATTAGTATATATAGGACTAAGGGTTCTACTATATTCGAGACCGTACGTAGTACCTCGGGCCCTTAGGTATACTATACGCTACCCTATTCCGCTTCCGTAATAGCCCTACCCTCCTAAAGCTCGCTATTATACTTCCGCTCCTCGAAGCCTATTACTAGTAGGAGATTGTCTTTCTACCTAAATTTAGGATAGAAGCCCTTCGAAACCAATTTAACTATCCTCCTTAGTAACTACGGCGAACTATAGCTTCTAGTATCCTAGCTTAACTAGCCCCTCGAGTTCTAACTACTCGAGCCCTAGCTCTAATAATCCCTTCCGCCCTACCCCCTCTACCTTTAAGGTCTCTAGGGAACCCCTACGGAGGGATCGCCTCGAACGATACTCGTAATAGTCTTCCTATCCCTACTACTATCCCTACTACTACTAGGCGGGTTATACTATACTAGAGGCCCTATAATCTAGGTATTATTAAACAGGCCGATAAAGAACTAGATTTTAGCAATTACGAGGCGGTAATAGTTATAGATACCCTTTCCTATACTCGTAGCTAGGATACCCCGCTTAGGAATAGTCTTCCTATTACCGCTATTGCCGACGTAAACCGAATTCGGAAGGCTACTACTAAGTAGAAGTATACTACGAAGACTAAGGGCATTCGTAATATAGTTTAAGGACTTAGTATTCGAAAGGTAGAGGAGCGAATTCGGAAACAAACCTAGCCTCGAAGAGCTACTTAAAGGTTCCCGAGCCTACTACCTCTAAGAGCTTAGTCTAAGGAAAAGGTTAGTCGTAACCCTCCTACTACTAGCCCTTCTAGTACCTATAGGTAGCCTACGGCTAAATCCTTAAATAGTAACGCTAGCCTACCTAAGGATAGTAACTTAGAAATAGATAACATACTACCCCCTACCCCGAGACCTGCCGCTAAAGAGCTATCGAAAGGGATAAACCCTCCGAGCCGGTAGCGAGCTACGAGAAAGGAGCCTAAGATAACTAATATTATAAAGAATCTTTAGAAATATTATAAGGACCCCGACTTTTAGGTAAAGAAGTTCCTTAGTAGAAATAGTATATAGCTTAGTAATACTAAGCCCCTCGCCTATATTCTAGAATATTAAAAGCTCGTTACTCGTTAGCTAAACGATAACGCGCTTGCCTTAAGAATTCGAGAGCTAGAAAAGGATAAAAACGATAAGATTCCCTACTAGATTATAGAGATAGTAGGTAGGGTAGCTACCTTAGCTACTAGGAAAACTAGACCTAGGCAACCTAAGGACTACCCTATTCTAGTCCTTACCTCTACCCGGGAATTCTTTACTAGCCTTAATAAGGAAGAGGGTTATAGAGAGTACGAGGTAAGAAGTTATCCGAGACCCTAATTCGATTAGCCGGAGAAATAGACTTAACTACTATGCGGTATAAGTTATTTCGTCCGGGGTAGATACCCTTCCTAATAAAATACTCTATATCGACCCTAGCTAAATACGCCTTTTATTAGTCGACGACAACTTCGCCCTTATTCCTAGCCCGTATATTACTATTACTATTAATAGGTGCCTTAAGATCCGCGCTCTTATTAATAAAGGCTCTAAGGGGAATATATTAAATACGAAATTCCTATAACGAGCTAGCCTTACTCTTTTAAAAGGTCTTATTCTAAATATATAAGGGGCTAGAGGAAGGGCTAAATTTATCGGTATTAGTACTTCCGTTCCTATCTCTACCTTTAATATCGAGTATAAAACCGACTTCCTTATTATACCCCTAGGAGATAACGACCTCCCTATTATCCTTAGTTGCCTATAGGCTCGTAAGAACCGCCTTATCGCTCGAAATATAGACGATAGCTCCTAGGAAGGAACTATTTCTACGCGCGGAGGCCGCTCTACTACCTTTACTATCCTTACTAGCTCTAAGAATTATATCCTACTTAAGGAGCTCCTTAGTCGCAATAATACCTAGTAGTTAAAAAACTAGGTAGCGGACGAGAAACTAGCGTCGAGTCTGCCCTAATTTCGAAACCGCTAGGTAGAGGTATTATATATACCGTCGTAGGTTATTGTTTAATAAGAAATATTAATACGATAGTATACGGCAAAAAGGTAGGTAGCTATATAGTATACTAGCTAGCTTGCTAGGGTATATTAATTAGTCCGGTAGCCGGCCCGCCCCTACTTCTACTACCTTTTCTTACCTCGCTTAGACTAGCCCCGGCGTCTCCTAGTATCCCCGGCATTCCCGTATCCCTATAACTGCCTTCTAGTAATAACCTATATAAAGGCCGCCTAGCTAGCACTAACGAGCTAAAAGGCCAGTATCGGAATATAGGCTAGGAATAGTATCCGGTCGGTACTCTTAGAGTACGCTTAACCCTTCCCTATCTTCTATACGGCGCTTAGGTATTACTAAAGAATACTAATAGGATAACTATACTCCCCTAGTTCTACCGATACGACTTAATAACTAGAAAGCTCGATTACGAAGCTAGAGGTATATTCTAGGAACTTGCCGCCGCCTACCGAGACCTTCTTCCTAGCCCTACTTCGCCTTCTAGTCTTATAAATAAGTATAGTGCCCCTCTATACGCGTTCCTAGCTATAGTGCGCCTACGTAATAATAACCTAATCTTAGAAGCCCTCGTCGGTTAGTTAAAGTAGGATAATACTATAGTATAGTAGTATATTCGAAGACTCTTTAGTAACCTTAATTAGGAAGGCTCCTCTTATATACTTAAGAAGTATTTAAAGCAGTATCGCAAGGATATAGCGTCGGTATACTCTAAAATAATAAGTAAGGTTATTCGGCTCGAGTAGGAACGTTTTAGAGAGAAATTAGTCTTTAAGGCTCTTATATAGTCTTTAAAAGATTAGAGCTATCTCCTAAATAACGGCAAAGATCGGTATATACGCCTAAACTAGGATAACTTCTGTAGATACTAGCCTGCGCCTAACTCTAGGGAGGAGTTTAACTAGGGAGGGTAGGGATTTATATACTAGTAGGAGCCTAGTAAGGCGGACCTTCCTCCTAACTAGCGGCAATCTAGCGCTCTCTTAGCGAAGCCTACTATCTACGCTTCGAAAGTCTCTACCCCTAGTAGAGTGCTCCCGAACGTTAACCCCTAATAGCTTAGTACTCCTAGAAGGCAGCCTCCTTAGCTACCCTCGTTAAAGTAGCCTATAACCCCTATAGCTAATCCGAATAAGCGATAGACTCGCTAGGATATACGAGCTAAGGCTACGCGGACCTAGGCTTTTATCGATTAGTTTAACTAGTAAGGGCGTAGCGGCAATTATAGTAGCTAAGGTCGTAGAGGAAACTATAGTAGACTAATAACTCGCGGTAGGAAGAAATAAGTAGGGGGCCTATAGTAGCTAGCTAGCTAGGATACCTTCATAGGATAATTAATTTAGTTTCTTTATATATTTAAGGTTTCTTAGTCCGGGAGGTAAGGAAAACGTTAGTCTAAGGGCAGACTTCTTAGTCCGGGAGGGAAAATATAGTAGGGGAACCCGGCTTAGTATAGGTATATACCTTTGTATCTTTTCTTTCCCTTAGCGTACCTTTTTAGATAGATATATATACAGATAGAGAGCCTATAGCTACGATAATATATAGAAGGATAGATATAAGAACTGTATCTTGCCTCGCTATAATATAGCCCTCTCTACGATTATTCTCTCCTCGTTAATATTTATAATGCCTTATCTTAGAAGTATATAATACTACGCTAATCCCTCTCTAATATCTAAGAGACATTAAATACTAGGCCTATAGTATATAGTTCCCTATATATAAACCTCTACCTACAACCTACTCGTCCCGCCTATAGTAGGAACCCCTAGATTATATCGCGGATACCTTAGCGCTAGATAACTTCGAAGCGAAATATAGACAAATCGAGTCGAACGATAGACCTTTAAGAGACTAGGAAAAGAGAGGAAAGCGGACGTAATAAAGCGGGAACCTAGAGTTTTCCCGCGGAATAACAATTATTAATTTATAGATTTTACGGAGTTTTACTAACCTTTAGAGTTCTTACTAACTTATTAGTTTTGTTTACGGAATATTTTAGTTTACTTAAGAGACTAGAGAAAGGAGATAAAATTTAGGATAGAGAAAGATTTTATTTAGGTATTTATAAGTAAGTATCGGGTCTCTATCTAAAATTAAGAGGTCCTCTTAGGATAGAAAAAAAATAATAATACCTCCGGAACTACCTAGAGCCTACTAGGAAACCTACGGGAACCCTTATTAACTAGCCACCTACTCCGCCGGGCCTAGACGATTGTTCCTAAGCCGAAGAGCGGTAGGAACCCCTCTAGAAAAAGAGATTAGGGAGAGAAAATCGACGGATAGGAAAGGAACTTACGTCTAAGTCTATTAAGCTACAATATTAGCGACGGTATTCGTTACCTCCGAGGCTATAGCGCTAAAAGAAAAGGTTAGCGAGGGTTTTATCGTAGAAAATAGGAAAACTTACCTAGATAATAATCCCTACGGCTAGAGAGACTTTAAGGCTTTCTATACCTTTAGAACCCTAAGAAGATCGGAGTGCTTCTCGGCGATAGTACTACGGGTCGCGCGGGTATAGCTAGCGTAAGCTACGTAAGCTATCTAAGGACTAAATAGTTAGCGAGGATTTTAGTACGGGAATCGTAAAGACTTATAGTAGGGCGTAAGCGATTCTCTTACGAGCGTAGTTAGTATAGGCCCTAGAGCTAGCGTGCTTAAGAAAGGTTAGCGAACCCTACGATAAATAAGGCGGATACCTTATAGATTAATCGGCGTAGTCCTCGCTAGAATTATAGTAACTAATATAGTAGATTCGACGAGCTATCTAGAATAAGTCAATTTTATAAAGGAAATCGCGGAACATAGGGAGGGACTTGCTATAGTAGTAGTAGTAGTAGTAGTAGTAGTAGTAGTAGTAGTAGTAGTAGTAGTAGTAGTAATAGAGGTATATAGAAAGAAAAGAAAAAAGTAGAGGAAGAAGAGGGAAATATAAATACTCCTAGAAAGCGATATAAAAGTAAAGGTCGTAAAAGTAAAGGAAGGCGCGAATATAAGTAAAGCGTTTAAAAGCGCAGTTACGGCGCGTTTTAGAAAGCGGTAAGCAGGTAAAAGAGCGCGGTTTAGCAGTCGCGAAGAAAGTTATAGTCCTTAAAACCTAGGATACGGCAACCCCGACCGGAAAGTAGTAGAAACCCTAATCGCGAAGGAGGAAACTAAGAGCGCGTTACTTTAGAAGGCTTAGATAAGTATAGATCTAATAGATAAAGTAATAGCGCTAGAAACTACGAGGGGCTTTCTATCCCTACTAAAGAAGGGGAGGAGGACGGGGATAATATAAAGAGCTACGCCCTAGGTAGAAAGCGCTAGCCTTAGGCATTCGGCCTAGCGACTCTAACCTACTACTTAGCGCTTAGCGTACCGTATAAAACCATTCGGACTTACGTAGATAGACTTAGCTCTATATCGAACCTATTAAGTCTTATATCTAGTATATACGTACGCGTTACTTACTCGTAATAACTATATTCTAAGAGGGTTTAGTAATAGTAGGAGTTACGGGCTTAGGCCTATTATACGACGTAGAGAGGAACTTAGGTCCTTTATTAATTCCTAAGGGATCGTTTCTAACCTATACTAGGTTATTCCTACCTTCGCTATAAATAAACTTCCTTATATTAGCGGAGCTATCGATATCGGCCTTAATATACTCTAGGACCTCTTTATACTTCCTAAAGCTCTCGGGATCGGCCTCGCTAAGCTTATAGCGACGGAATATACGCTAAGCTATAGGCTACGGTAAGCCCGAAAGGAGTAGCCTCGTTCTTTAAGAATTCTCGGGGCCCTATTAGTCGATACTATCGGCTAACTTAATAAATTCGCAGATATACTTCCTTGGGTCGTTATCCTTAGTACGCCTCGTTAAATAGAGGGCCTCGATCTACGCGTAACTACCTTCAATACAACGGCTATCGCGTTCCTAATACTCCCTTAGAAAGGCCTACTTAAAGATCTCCTAGTCGGTATTAGACTTGTCGTCCTTTTCTAGGTAGCTAACTAGGGTTCTAAGGGTTCGGGAAAGCTTAGTAATAATAGTCCTCGTAAGGGACTAGATCTTATACTAGTCGGACTCCCTATTAAGCTCGCACTCGACTAAGGCGTCCTTAAAGCGCTCTATATATACTATAGCGTTTAACCCTTCGAATAAGGTATTTCTACCGCTTCCTAGGAATCCTAGCTCTAGTCGGCGGCGCCTATTCTAACGGAGAAACTTACTTTACTTCTCGATTATCTTTATAATAATATTATAGAGTGCTTCTATCGTAGAAGGCCTAATTGCCTCTCCTAGGTTAACGGCGCTTATAATAACTAGTCGTCGCTTAATTCCCTCGTTAAAAGGATTAGGGGGAATATTAGCGTTAGAGGATTATACTAATTCGTAATACTCGTCGTTGCTTAAACTTATTCGGTTATCGTAAAATACTTAAAATAAAATACTATAAGAAATTGTTTTTAGTACAGTTAGTAGGTTTGTTTCGATATTACTATACGAGAAAGTAGTACGCTAGGCTATTGTCCCCTAATAATACCCCTAGGATAGTATTAGGATTTAGCCTCCTAGTAGTCGCCTAGATATAACTAGGAGCTTATTTTTAATTAAAGGCCGCTCGGAGGAAGGAACTATAGCCTCTATTTACTCCTAGGTCCTAGAGACTAGTTCCCTTACCAACTATTATTATCTCGTTTAGCTAGGTAGGGGGCGTCTTTTTCTAGTAGAAGGCTAAGCACTATCTAAGCGAGGCTACGAATTAGGGAGAGATCTACCTATTTAATAGCTTAACCGTATAGCCTCCGGCCTACCTAACTCTACGATAGCTCGTTAGGTTACCTAGATCTATTTGTTTAAATTCGACGTCTTCTATATTCCTAGTAAGAAGCACTCTAGACTAGATAGCCTTTCGAGAACGCCTACTACAGAAGTAGATATCGCCGAAATAATAGAAGAAGAGGATATCGACGTAGCCATTAGCCGTACCTTCTTTACTACCTTCTATATTAATACTATACTAGCAATTACTAGTTCTACTACCGATAACTAATCCGATAACCAATCCGATAACTAATCCGATAACTAATCCGACGAGCAACCTAAGGAATAAGCTAAAGGAAACCCTACTACTAGTAACTAAGATAGTATTAGCTAGGCTAATACTAAGGCGGATAAACTAGATAGGGATAATATCCTTAATAGGGTCTACTTAGACGACTCCTATTATATCGCCTACTTCCTAACCTATATAAAGGAAGTATCTAGAATATCGAAGAGCTAGTACCGATATATTATTCGCTAATCTCGGAGTTTCCTAATTAAGGATTGTATCCTTTAGCGATAGGCTATAATTAATATACCCCTTTAGCGTATTATAAATAATCTAGTAGCTCGATAAGGAATCCTTTATATAGTTTACGAAGAGCTTAGCTACTAGGCGGTAGGGGGTACTTTCGACGTCCTTCGCCGGCGATACTAGTAGAATAGCGTATAGGCTAATATCTCTCGCTACTATAAGAGCTATCCTAAATATAACTTTAGGAATAGCTACCGTTAACTCGGAGAGCTACGTATTCCTACTACCTAGTTAGTTAGAGAACGTTAGTACAGCGACAGGGTCTATCTTAGCCGTAAGAATAGCTTATATATTATTCGAGAGGGTCTTACTCGATAGCTAGAGGACTATTAATTCTATAAGGGCTATAGTGCTATTAACGCCTATAATATAGCTACCTTCCTAATTAAGGACCTATTCTATAGATAGGGATCGCCCTACTAAATTATTTTAAATAACGCTACTACTAATCTAGCTAAAGAGGTTTAAGTACTATTTACTTCGTATAGGGCGAAGAATGTTCGTATCTCCTTATAATATACCTAGTCTAATACTATTATTAAGCGAGACTATCGTTTTTTAATTAATGCTCTATCTAAGATAATTATAGTAGGGATAGATTAGTCGCTATTTCTACCGACGTCTTAGCCCTTCTCTAGGTAGACTAAATAACTATTATCGATACGACCGGACTTATACTAGTAGAACTTATAATTAGGAGGGACGCTATTATCCCGATCGACCTATCCTATTATATATATAATATCTACGACTAGGGGTCTATTCGTACTAGAGCGGATCTTTTTATCCTACGAGCGAAGGCTTTTAAGGAGATAACTACGACTTCTTAGGAGGGTCTTACTCGGTAACGTCGCCTTCGTAAAGAGGCTAAGTAGTATTTCGACGACTATAATACTATTAATTAGGAACCTCTAAAGGTCGGCTGTATAGTTCTCCTCTACCGGTCGTTACTCCTATTAGCTAGGCTTTAAATAGTAGGGCCCTTATAGAATCTAGGAGGTCCTTTACGACGGTTCTATATATCTCCTTTAGGACCTTAATAGTACTATCTTGAAATATACGTACCCTCGGGCAAAAATTAGTAAATTACGATAGCCTACCGAGGCGATTTAATCTTTACTATCTAGTATCTCTAGAGAAAAGCTAATACTACCCTAGGAATATTATTTGTTACGCTAGCCTTATCGCTATAGATTGCTACTAGGGACTTAAACTAACTAGTTTTATTTCGAGTACGTAAGAACCTCTAAAGGCTAAAGATTAATAAAGGCATATAGTCGCTACTAGTAATTAGCTAGATCGATTTCTAAACTTTAGCCTACCCTAATAATAAATAAGTCTCGTATATAGCTATACTTTTAAGACTTATATATAGCCGTTATCCGTTTGCTTTATTAGAGCGAAATATATAGACTACGTCTCCTTTATACTATATTTAAGGCGAGCCTCCTAAGCTCTTCCTTCTACTCGAATACTAACTAAATTACTACTATCTATCCCCTCCTATCTAAATCCTTTAATTGTTATTAAAAGTAACGAATATATTTACAAACTTATTACTAATCTATTTTCGCCCCGGTTAACTAGATATCTTTTAATATCTCGAACCCGCTAGGCGCTAGTAGTAGCGGCGGCCTACTAGCTTCCTTTAATCTAAACTAGGCCGCGCTAGTTCCGATCGAAGCTCCCTCCGATAGCGCCTTGATTTCTTTAACTAGCCTCGAGTACTATTTTTAGATTATAACTAAAATCGGCGATTTATAAAAGAAGATCGAGAACGCTTATATCCTACTACGCGTTATTAATAGAAACATTAAGAAGGCCGATATCTTTATAAATAACTTACGCTAATCTATTAGTAAGCGCAACTTTAAGCGCGACGTTCTTTAGAATAAAGATCTCTAGTAGGCCTTTCCTATCGTCTATAGCCTCGAAATAGCTAGTACTATAATTCGTACACGCTTTAGGAATCTTAATAAAGCCTTCGAGTATTAGGGAGGTCTAAGTAGTCGTCTAGGGAGCCTTATTGCCTTCGCCTATAATAGATAAGAGCGTACTAAGTAGGTCGCTTCGTTTGTTAGTAAGTACCTAGGCTATCGCGACGGGCCGAATACCTTTCTTATACTATAATCTATCGGGTCTCTACCGCTAATAAGAAGTAGGGTAAGTAGTCGGTTAACCTATCTTTCGTACTTAACGACTTTACGATAGCCTACTAGAAGCGATATATAGATATTATTACTAAGGTAGATCTTAACGCCTAGTCTACTAAAGATCTGCTAAAAGAGAAGGCCTATTATATTAATAGTATAGGTTTTATTATCGAAGGTTAAGAGGCTCCGATTATATATATTCTTAAACGTAAGGTTCTTCGTCTTAAAATAGAGGCTAATACAGCTACTAGTCTAGCGCTCGCTATAGAGATATAGATATAAGACCGTCGCTCGACTCGCAACCGTAAGGTCCCTTAGGAGGTTTATAGTAGGCGCGCTAAGGCCGAGGTAGCGCGTTAGAAAGCGCTATAGGCTCGCGAGGTATTCTAGAAGGCTTCTAAGAAGTCTACTACACATTCTAGTACTAACTAGGGCGACTTAGATATAGATATACTAGATACGCCGCTAGAAGATACTATCTCTCCTAAGGGCTCTATTAGTAAGCGTAGGTATAGGGGCCGTTTACCGATACTACTAACTAGGAATATTTATAGTTCTTATAAGGGCGACTCTATTGCTTACCTTATTACTAAGATCGATATAGTTCGTAAGGCCGATATAGGTAAAGCCTCTATTGCCTTATATATCTATTAATAGTACGACGACCTTAGTAAGCTAGGTAAAGAACCGTTTATTATATATACTAACTATATTAAGAAGGCCGCTAAGGTCTATAGTCTCTATACTAGTACTAAGACGAGTATCCTTATTAGCCGCCTTCTAAAGATTAGACGTAAAGTCGATAATTAGGATGGCTTTACTACCCTTAAGACTAATTAGGCCTCTACTAATTAGTTCCCTAGACGTCCTATTACCGCTCTAACCTCTCTAGGACTCTACGTCTTTAACGCTACTAGTACTATTGCTCGCGATCTTAGGTCTACCGATCGTTAGAGTAAGATAGTCGCTAGTATTATTAGCTAAGGCACTACCCTCGATCGCTCCCGTTAGCCTAGTAATACTACCTTCCCTCGAGTCTTCGGCTAGTTATAAGATCCTCGTAAGGCTTAGCTTCCTTTCCTTATCGATCTAATATAGAAGGAGTTTAAAATATACTTCTAGTATATACGTAAGATACCTAAGTCTAAGTAAGAAGGCCGTAATGCCCTTCAAACTAATAAGGTAAATAACTAGATTATCCGCTAGTATCCTACCTTATAGCTCCTAGCCCTTACCCTTCGACCCGATTATATATATAAGCTTATCTCTATTCCTAAGCCTACTAAGTACTTTAAGGTCGGCGAAGAGGATTACGAGAATTGCCCTACTAAGGAGATTACTCGTATCGGATACGACGTAGTAAAGCTCGTAGCTAGCGATAGTACTAGCCGCCTACGTATTACGGTTAGCCTTATATCTAAAGATAAGACTAGCTACTCTACTATTATCGAAGGTATATATAAGCTAGAGGTCTTTACGAACTAGGTTTAGAAGCTTAAGAACCGTAGCCTAGTTCTACTAAATAAGATTAGTAAGCTTACTAATATATATCTTACCGTTAACGATCTTAAGTATATAATTAACAGTTAGTCTAATAGTTAGCTATATATTAGCAACTATAGGGGTAGTACGGGGTAGCCGGAGTTACTAGCAACGCTAGCCCTACTAAGCCCTACTAAACCTTATATAGATCGTAGTTCTAGTATACCTATATCCTCTACTTAGCCTAAATTTTCTATATAACCTCTTCTATTAACCCCTATATTTTATAATAGACCTATCTATGCCTAACGACGTCGCTACCCTTTAGCGGCTTTAATAACGAGTGTTTAATCTTATAGAAGATATTAAAATAGACAATAATAGATAGAGTTTAATCTAGAAACCATATAGCAATTAATATACCCCGAAATCTACTAAGAAGCTGTCTATAATAATACCCTATATAGAGATAGGGCTATACTATAAGAAGTCTTACTCCTATTATATAGAAAAGCAGCGCCTTAACAAGCTAAATAAGAAAGTAGTAGGTATTAAGGACAGGCGTATATTTAAGCCGCTTAAGAAGGAGTATAGAATAGGCTTTGTTACTAAGGTTAAATACTATAATAACAAGGCTACTAGAAGAGTTAGTATTCGTTGCTATACTACTATAACTAAACATATATATACGTTCGACTATCTTAATAGCTAGAAGGTTTGCTAATATATTAAAGATAAGGTTAAAAAGCAAATCGATTACTCGCTATAAGCTAGATAAAACTTCGACGCCTTATAGGGGCAATATAGTAATAATCTCGGTATCTCTTATATCGATATTAGTACTATATTTAATGCCGCTAAACAATCGCCTTATTATAACCGTAATAAGCGCTTAAAAAGTCTTAAAGAGAGAGGCGGTAATATAGACCTTTACTTATAGGCTATTATATAGACTATAAAGGAGTACAAACTATACTTCTAATAGTTTAGTATTAATACTAGAGATAGCATTAGGAGAGGCTTTATATAGACAATAGAAGAAGGTATTTAGTTGTTAGTAAAGTACGGCAAATTAATACTACTAGACGATATATAGGAAGATAATTAACTAGATTAGAAGCTATTTAACGTCCTTATAAGCGACGATAACCTTAAATAGCGGCCTATAGTATACGTATTGCTAGAAAGCAAGCATAGTGTTGTCTATACGTAAGCACTTAGCTATATAGCTTCTTAGGGTCGTTATAGTAAGCCTAGGGGCTAGTAGTTATAATAGTTTATTCTTAATAACTCAGTATCTAAATAATAGGCTATTTAAGATATATTTCTATAGGTTTATACCTACCTATACTAACGACACTCGTTACAGACTATCCGCCGCAAATTTCCGCTTAAGAGTGCCTATAAGAAGGTCTATAAGAAGCTCGTATAGGTTATACTATATATAGAGTCTAAGGAAGTAGTAGAGGTTAGAATATAGGCTGCTTTAAATGCCCTTCCTAGTAGTAAGAACGACGAGAAGTATAGCTATATAGAACGAGAATAGTTAGTCGAGCACGCTTAGATATAGACTACCTACTAGCGGAGGAATAATCTGCTACTTATACGTGTAAGTACTGTATAATAGTACCTTCCGTCCTCTTCTAGCGAGTATTTGCTAACTACTTTTGCTTAGGTACGTATAACGTCGCTAGTTAAGGGTTACTACTCGGATCTTAAGAGCGATATTAGCACTATTAAGAGCAACTTCTTACTCTCCGGTACCCTTATATACTCGCTAAAGGTAGATAGGAAGTAGTATAATAATACTAATAAGGCTTCTATAAAGGATAATATACTTTACCTATTTAGTCGACTATAAGGCGATTGCGAGCGGTTTAACGAGCTTCTCTATTGCCTTTAAGGCCTTATTACTAAGCAGCATCGACTCGCTTAGAAGCGCGCTAATAGCGGCCTTTTAAATTAGTTATAATATTAACTATAAATCGATAACTATATCCCTAATACACACCAGTATTACTTCTAGAAGCAGTATTACTAACCGTATCGCTATATCTAGTGCGATTAAGAGATTAAAGGTAGTAGAATAACTACTTAATAAAATAGATTACTATATAGACCGTTTCTTCGACCCTAAAGGCTTTAAAAGCGATATTAACTCTACTAAGACATACTTATGATAGCTTATTAACGAGAATCTACTAGAAGAAGATAAGGAAGGTAAGGTAGAGACTCTTTGTACTATTACGAAGGACCGTTATCTTCTATTACGTAGTATACTCGAGAATATTATATATAACTATTATTAGAAGGCGAAGCAGGTAGAGGCGGTTATTCTAGCTAACTTGTTATACGCCTATCGGACTAATATTGCTATATAGTATTAGTCTAAATATATACGACTATCGGCGGCGGTAGAGCTATCATAATAGCTCTAGTAGTATCGATAGCGATACGATAATAGTACGTTATTTGCTATCTAATAGGCGCAGGTTAATATAGGCGTAGGCGCCTTACTATTAGTCTACTAGTAATAACAACCTCGCTAAATATAACAACCGCGATAGGCGAGGGACCTATTCGCGCTAGAGAAGGGCACTTAGCGCGCGCTAGAGTATACGGCGACTACTTTCTATACTAATTAGTATAGAAACTGTTACTACTATCCTCCGCTATCGTTCTAGCCCCCTCCGCTATCGCAATTTAAGCCTACGTAGGTAACTAACTCGGTACTATAGAAGACGTACACTATAGGTAACGGTACTTTCTAATATATTATATCTTCTTTAAACGACGGCAGTTTAATAGACGTAATACGCTAGGTCCTTTACTAATAGCGCCTTCTATATATACCTGCTATACTAAGCGGTCTTCGTTACTCTATAGTAGCCGCTAATATACCGATACTATAGCTATTAAACCTATTAAAATATATACTATAATAACACTTACTAATAGATATATTACAACTTAGTAACTAGTAGATAGGGATATTTATTAACGACCGACGATACTTATTTAAAGAATAGCGGAGACCTTTAGTAGTAATCTATACTATAGTAGCGGTAGCGGTAGCGGCAATAGTTAATAAGGCTAGAGCAAGTAGATATACCTCGAATTTAGCGTAACGGCTATACTCTATATTAACTTTAGATTTATTAAGTTATCGCTAGCGACCTTAGTAGAAATTACTATATTCCTAAAGCCCTTTTAAATTTAAAGCAAATTTTAACTAAATTTATTAGGGGAGTTGCTAGTAACTCGAGGTAAGGGGTAGGACTAGGGTAAAAGTAGGTCGACGCAATTAGCGCAAGTTGCTAATATATAGGCTAGTAGTCTTATAGCTACTCGTAAGCGGAGTAGATTCTTACCCCTCTAAAGGAGTACGAAGTCTCTATTTAGATACTATACCTCCTATACGGCTATTAGAAGGCTAAGAGCGACCGTATATTAATTAACCTAGGCTACTCTCGCGTTATTAACGGTACTAAGGTTAAAGGCTACGAGAACTTAATAGTCTCGTAGGTTACTAAAGTATACTGTAAACTAACGGCTCTCCTAGGCCCTAACTGCTTTATACTATTCGCCTTTCCTATAGCTATTCTAGTCGAAGGTCTTAGTTATATCTCCGATACCTTAGTCGGTAGGATTCTTTAGTGAACTTACGTTATTTAGAACGAAGTTAAATAGGTTCTCTAGTTTACGGAGGAAGAACTTAAGGAATACCTAAGCGATTAGGAGAAAGCTATAAAAGAGAAGGCTACTAACCTTATCGCTAATTAAGCCGTCTATAAGGAGTAGTATTTTAGTACTAATAGCTTTAACGCCTACGGAGGACACCTCTATAAGCGACTAGCGGATAAGGTTATCGCTAGCAAGAATTACGGTATATTAAAGCAATAGTAAGTACGTAGTAGATTAAGCGATATTTATATATATTAATAGTACCTAGGAATAATATACCCTAGGGGTATTATTACGGAGTTCTAGAAAAATAGCCTTAGCTTAGAGCGCTAAGGGAATGTATAACTATTTTTTTAAGCGTCTAATATAAAACGTATCTAGAGAGGGATATTAGCTAGTAACGGCCCTATACCTATAGGCTAGCTACTAAGCCCTAAGCCTATATAAGAGGCCTCCTTCTATAGTATAGATAGATTATTAACCGAGTATAGTATACTATTAGCGTTATACTTCTCTAGTGCCTATATTATAGGGCTCTAGTTACTAGTCTAAACGACAAGTTTACTATCCTATCTTCTATCGTCCTTAGTATTATAACTAGTATTTATCTACGCCTAGCGAGACGGCGCCTCTTACCCTATATCCGGACTAGGGACTCTAGAAGATAGTAAGGGAAGAAATAGGGGATATACTAGGGATAGTACTAGCCTATTTAGAGGTAGTAATGCCTCAGATAGAGTACAAGTAATATAGTTCTTTAACGTTTGCCCTATTATATCGGGCTATATAGAGTAAACGGCTTTTCGAACCGACTCTTAGAGGGCGACTAGAAGTATAGCGGTATTCCCTTTATAATTGTTATTATAGAGTATCTCCTTAACTGCCTTAAGGATAGCCTACTAAATCGCTATTATATCCGTAGCGAGATCGGCTATAGCTTTTTACGCGGCTACCGCCTAGTCTACTATTTATTATTCTATTATCTTCCGGAATCCGTCTACGATTCTTTATTTATAGCGGTCGCGAGCGTCCTAATCCTTACAAGCGAGTCGGTCGACCTAAGCTAACTTAATAGCTAAATTTATAAGCGACTACTAATCCTAACCGATATCGATTTTAGTAGACTTATAGACTATAGAAGTACTATACTTAGTTAGGTCGATACTTCTAGAAGACTTAAATAGGGACGGTCGATAATATATAGAAGGTATCCTAGTATAGTCCTTTATATTTTTACCGACTAGGAAGTAGAGTCTAGTAGAAATCCGAGAATCGAAGCTATTATATATCTCTATAGCTAGGGAGTAGAACATAGGATTAGTTTTATATTCAGAAAGACCTTCAGGGCCGCGAGCCAGATCAATTACTGCGAAGAATTCGTACTTCTGCTATTCGGGCGATAGTAATAACTCGCGTACGAGCTAGAGCTATAATAAATCCGTTATACTAAGATTATTAAAAGCCTTCGATTCTAGCATAGACTAATTTAAGTACCTCTTATTCTACCGTTAAATATAACTACTATTCGATAATACTAAACTATAACGTAATCTTAGTTAGGTCCGGCTTAATAGGGTATAAGAACCTAGTTAAGTAAAGTCTCCTATCCTGCCTTAGTTATCCTATAGAATAGTTATAGAATATAATTATATATACTACAATGCTAACCCGCTAGCGCAAAGCCTACTTAGCGTATACGTAAAGAAGCCCGGTCGCTTATGTAGATATACTCGGTAGGCGGCTCGGTAGATATACTAGCCGGGCGAGCTGAGTTAATAGTAAATTCTCTACCCTATTCTTGGGGAGGTGCGGTTTGGTTCTGCTATCTACTACTACAATTAGTAGAGGGCGTTCTGTACGTCGCTATAGACCTATTTTCTTATAGTTCTAAACCCTCTACCTTTCGTAGCGGCCTATAGAACCCTAAAAGATAAACGTAAGCGATCCGAATACGCTAGGCGTAGAACCTACGTAAAATAATATACTAGGAGCGCTAGTAGTATTAGAGAACGACGCGTCGATATAATAATATAAAGCCGAATATTAGGCGCGCCGAGAAGCGACCCGCCTACGGCTCGAACAATTCCTAGCTAAGTAAGAAGTGCTTAGGCTAGAAGTATATACTTAGGAAGCTAAGCGAGAGAATACGCGTCTTCGTACTCTTAGGGACGCCGGCGATACGTAGGCTTCGAGTAGCAGTACCGCCGACGAGGGTCCTGTAATAACCCTATTCCTAGGTTACGACGACGATAAAAACGAGATAGAGTCGGCTAATAAGTCGATTTAGAGATCTAAATCTTAGAGAGCTAAATCTCTCTCTTATTAACTACCTCTTCCTAGGAGTGCGCTAAGCGTAGCTACTATACCTAGTATAAGCTACGTAGTCGCTAGTCTTACGGCTATTAAGCCCTACCTAAAGGAACCTAAATCCTTTAAAGGCAATATAATAAAGGAATCGAGGCGATTCCTTTAAGAACTTTCTATTACCTTTACGCTATCCGGAGCTACCTATTATACGGACGAAAGCAAGGTGCTTTATAGTATTATATACCTCGTAGTCGATACGTAGAGGCGATAGTATAATAAGAACAGCCTTTAGGACCTATAGAGTTATATCTACTAGGACTTTATTTATACCTAAAAAGTGCAGTTTCTAAACTCTACTATAATAGCTTATATATATATACTTTTAATTAGTTAGTGCCCTTAGCTAATTGTCTATAGATTTAGGGTAATATAAGTACCTTCCTATAACTAAAAAATGCCGGCTACGCTACCGGCTATACTCTCGTATCTTATAAAGGGCTTGCTTCGAGTTACGTATATATTCCTATACTTCTTAGAAACCGATTAATTCTATAGTTCGAACCTGCTACTCCTATAGTTACTTAGTAAGCTAACCTAAACTAAACTAGATCTTCGTCTTAGTAAACTAAACTAAACTAACCCGAACTACTATAGAGTCTAAGGGTAAGAGCCTATAGAATCCTTCTAGCTCTAGTATAGTAGCCTCTACTCGAATACTTAAAGGTAGTACTATTAATAAGGCTAAATAATTACGATAGTTAGCCGTAAAGACTAGGAATTTCTAGATAGCCGAGGACCGTACTACTCGAGCTAGTAGTACTATATCTATAGGGAGCTACGCTATTCTAGTAATACTAGAAACTCTAAACGTTAATATAGAGGATAGTACGACCGAGTTAGGTAGGACTCCTAGCCTAGCTAACGAACTAGCCTATAGGCGGAAGTCGGCTAATTCGAAGTGTTCTTACTTTAATAGGTACTTTAAGAAGTATAGTACTAGTCCTACTAAGGCGTACGATATAAAGGCAAATACTCTCTTTTAGGCTTTATAGTTCCTAGTCCTTAAGTCGAATATATCTATAGGAGACCTAATATTATACGGCTTGCCTACTAACCTTTTTAAGACTCGGATCCCTAACGATACGACCTTTATAAAAGACCTCGCTATCCTCTAGAGGAAATAGGGACGAGAAGACTATATTAATATCTCCTACCTATAGTCTCTCTAAGAATTTGTAGGTACTATATCGCTAGTAGAAGAGTCGGTAGTTAGTTAAAGCTAAGATAATATTAATAAGGCTAATTAAAAAGAGGTCGAAGAGATAAGCCGAGGTAATAATATATTAGAGCCTATTTTGGCTAACGCTATCTAATTTGCCGGCTAATAGATCGGTCGAGTAGTACCTCCTAAACCTAAAGAACTATACTCTATCCCTAATAATATAGACCTTTTAGTAGTTATCCGTTCCCTCGCTATCGTTCCTAGTATCTATACTAGCGTTACTATTAAGAACTATAGTCAGTAGATACTAGTAATGCCTAATAATAGTTCGGAGCCCCTTATTATAAGCAAGGACTCTATAAAATAGCTTAGGCTAATAATAAACAGGAATAACGCACCAGGTATACAGAAGGTAAATAGGGAGATAGCATTAAAAGGTACCCATTATATTATACTAGTAGACGCCTTTAGAGAATGCTTTACCTTTACCTTCCAGATTACTACTAACCTAAGGGCCCTAATATTAATAGGTCGACTATAGTCTTATACAGTCTACAGCATCTAGCGAAACTATAATAATAGCTCCTAGAAGTAGACTACCACTAACTAGAAGGGCAACTAAATCGTTTTTATAGGTTATATCGGTAATACTTGTTATAGCACCTACGAAAGCATTCTTACTATATTAAAGCGGGGTTCGGGAAATTTTAGGGCGCGGCTATAAGACCTACAACTTACGCTAGAACTTAGTATAGCTTAAATAGTCTATATCTAGAAGTATACCGAAGCGTACGCTAAGGCAAGTTTCTAAGCTTTATACTTAGAAGAAAGATACCTAAGGCGAAAGCGGGTATATAGATATAAAGGCTACTCCTAGGTATACTAAGCTCGGTAATAATACTATCGTATATTTTAGTAGAGGGAGATACTATCTCCGATCTACCCGACTAAACCGATTTAACTAATTAGAGCTCGAGTCTAATACTATTATAGGGGTATTATTACGAAACTAACGTTTTCGCCGGTATTATAAATTAGGGTTACTAGCTATATACGTACCGACTTAAGGAGCCTTCTAATAAAGCATATACGCTGTTTTATTATACTAATCCCTAGGCTTGGCGTTAGAGGGAGAAGGCTCCGATTATATAAGCGGTTAGTACGTATACCCTATATAAGAGGGTAGCTAATAAGATTAAACCTATAAAGGGTAGCGTATATATTACTAATAGGTCTAGCCCTAGGAGGAATCCTAACTAGCGATAAAAGTGCCTTAAACGAGAGGTAGTATTCCTACCTAGGGATAGTTAGTATAACTAGAGATATATTACTAAGAAGTTCTCTACTACTCCTAGAGGTTTAAGGCTAATATAGAAGAGTCTTACAAATATTAAACCTAGTATAGAACCTTCGGATATTAAGTAGGACCTACTATAGGAACTTCTATTTAACCGTAAAGCTATATTAGTATCTAAATTTACTTGCCTAGGAAGAATTAATTCGGAGGTTACTCCTTTATAGAGGAACTAAACGATTAAATATAAGCCCTAGGTCGACCTAGATTTTAAACTAAACCTAAGCCTACGAGGTATAGTTAAAAATACAGTATAATAGCGTATAAAGGTAGGTACTCTAGAGCCCTCCTATACCTCCTATTATAATTTATATTTCCTAGTCTAGAAGAAAACAGCTCCTAGGAAACCTAAGAAGTATTAACTAATTAGTACGGCTTAGATATTTCATATAGTTACTATTAGAGATAAGAATCTTCCCCTAGAGTCTAATAGGGTCTTAGAAGCCTTTACTAACTATATAGTAGCCTCCCTAGTTAATATATTCTAAGGTTATAACTAGATTCCTCTCTACCCTAGTAGTAGAGACTTTACTAGCTTTAAATCCCCTCTTAGATTCTATAGATAGACTACGCTTCCCTAAGGGGCGACTAATCTAGTAGCCTAGTTCGTTCGTATTATAAACTAGGTCCTCGCTATCTATATTTCTTATACGCCGATACTATCCGTCGACGCTACTAGTATTAAGGGTCTAAGACTAGGTATAGTAATAAGGAAGTAGAGCCTAGTATCCGGAGGTTTCTTCTAGAATATATTTAGAACCTCGATAGTATCCTCTACGACTTAGACCGGGCTAGCCTAATAGTACATAGAGAGTAGCTTTAGCTTCTGTATAAGTGAATAGGTATTATCAGGCTTGTAACCGATAAGAACGGCCGCTATTCTAGTAATATATAGGTCCTAAAGACCGTTTCCCGGCTAGACTATACCTGTTAGAAAGATATCTAAATTTAGCTTAGAGTAGTCTCCTACTTCTATATCTAGGTCGAGAACTTTACGCTAGTATATAAACTCTTATATATCTTACTTAAGAAGGATACGAAGTTCGAATAGTCCTCTATATACTAAGTACCCAAGGATAAGATTACTAAAGTGCTCGTTAGCGCGCCTAGACTTATATCTATCGACTCCTTAGAGGGTACTAGCTTACTAATCGTTACTATTAACTCGAGTAGGGAAGGCTATAGGGAAATACTAATATAGTATAACCGTAAGGAGCTATCCTTACGTTATCCTATACGGTATAGGTCTAGCCTATAGAAACCTATCGAGGCCGGATACAGTACTAGTAAGCAAAAGTACCTTAGAGTCTATAAGGCTCTTAAAAGAGTTAGGTATTAGCTTTTTAAAGTATTCTTTTACCTAGGGGTCGATACTTAAACGCTAGTTAATAAGCTTAATCGTATAGCCTCCGACTTGCCTAGACCCCGTAGTAGTTCGGTTTCCGAACTACTAAACGTATATAGTTTAGTTTCTTAGCGGCGAACTAGCTCCCTAGTTCCGGTTTGGTTTTTTCGAACTATATAGATTCCTAGTTTGAACTAGAGACTATATTAGTTCTACTATAAGGACACTCTTATTTGACTGCTAGCTACGATTGCCGGCTATAATAGTTACTAGGTTATATTTACTATACTCTATTACCGTTGCTAGGGCGTAGTTACTGTTACTAGGGCGTAGTTACCGTTGCTAGGGCGTAGTTACTGTTACTAGGGCGTAGTTGCCGTTACTAGGGTATAGTTACCGTTACCGGGGCGTAGTTGCCGTAGTTGCGAAAGCTTACCTATATAACGTTACGTAGGCGGTAACAATTAGGGCTTCGCGACATTCTTATACCTTTTAACTTCTTCCTCTATATCTATACCGACAATAACTACTATACGCTACGCCCCCGCCCCTTTTCCTTATAATAGTAAGAGAGAAGCGCGCCGCGCGCTAAACAGAAGATAGAACTAAAGACCGCGAGTTTGTTTTGCCTAAGTATCTAACTAAAAAGCGTAAGACTAAAGAGAAGTACTCTACGAAGAAGAATTCCGTACGAGACTATAAGAGAAAGGAGAAGATAGATAAGGATAAAAGAGCTAAGGATAAGAGAAGAAACGCGCGGAATAAGGCATTCTATCGACAGCTAGCGCCTATAGAAAAAAGTAAAGGTTAGAATAAGAAGGCAACCTAAGAGAAGGCTAAAAGGAGGAAAGAATTACGGCTAGTTTTCGAGCGCGAAGTTCTAGCAGCGTAAGTTAATCTAGCTAGCGGCCGTAGCTAGCAGCTATAGCCGGTATATTTTTTCTTAAGACGTTAACTAATAGCATTTAGACCTGTAGCCGCTACCTCTATCGATACGACCGATAGTAACGGAGATGTTTAGATAGCCGAGAACAATAATACTAGAGTTTAGGATGCCGCGAAAGACCTTAATACTACGAATAAAGGGACTCAAAAAGCGAGGAGATACTATATATCGATCTAGTAATAGGTATAGTCTTAGGGCCTAACGCTATAGACGATAAGCGCTAGGAGTAGATCGAGTATAGTTAAAGAGACGAGATACTAGTAAAGGGCTAAGGTATAAGTCCTATTAATCTAGAAAATTATAGTTAAAGCTACTACGAAAAGCTAGTAAGGATTAGAATCGAGGCTAGTCGTCGTTATATCCTCAATATAGAGTAGAAGTTTCTTTATTAGTATTAGAGCGAAGCCTTTACGTCTATAAAGGCAAAGTAGCTTACGATTAATACGATCGGGGCTAGGTATCTAGGGACGGTAGAAGTGTTACTAAAGGAGGAAGGGGTATAGGTAATTATTCTATACTCGGTATATATAGCCGGCGTTCGTAGCCGGCAGATACTAGTAGTTAAATAGAAAGCGTTTCTCGAGGGCAGAGTGCTACTACTATATAAAATCTTTACTAAGGTAGAGAGGGCTTATATCCGGAATCTAAGCTACTAGTAGGATAGGTTAGCGTTAGAATTCTCTAAATCTCTATATAAGCCTCCGAAGGATTACCTATTTTAGCGATACGGCTTTATCTCGACTACTCCGTAGGTATCCGACGAAGCTCGAGCGCTCTTTAAGGTCTTTACTAAGAAGCGGAAGGAGTTCGAGGATTAGGATTAGTTAATAGAGCTATAAGTTAGTCTTAGGTTTCGTAGTTAGACTCGGCCTAAGCATTTGCTTATCGAGTATCTTACGCTAAAAGAGGATAGATTAAGACTAAAAACGAGCTTAGATTCGTTAGGTATAGTAGCTCGGTTCCGTTAGTAGGAGAGAGCTACCGTATAGAAGGCAAAATTTAGGTAGTTAGGGTAGCTAGGAAAGAAATTCTAGTAGTTAGGCTAGCTAGGGTAGCTAGGAAAAAAAATCTAGTAGTTAGGTAGCTAGGAAACAAAAAAAGGTAGCTAGCTATTTACTACCTAGCTGTTCCTAACGATACGATACTATAAAAGAAAGGGTGTTTCCCTATAGCTACTAGTATATATCTACTACTCCTAAGTCCTTACCTTACTATACGAAACTTTAAAACATACCGACCGACATTGTATATATACTAGGCGCTATACTAGGAAGGTTAATAACGAGACGATAGTCGAAATAGTCTAGTATACGAGCGAGATTGCGATAACGCCGAGACGAGGTCGTATACTTACCTTCGAGCCTATCGAGTCCTAGACGACGGTTAGGGCTAGATTTATCCTCTCCGAATCCTAGTAGTAGGAATTTATTATAGGGTACTACTACCTAGTCCTTACCTTTACGGAGTCTAAGTAGAAGGTTGTTTAGAGATATAAGAATATCGAGTATTAACCCGAATATCTTCGAAGAGGCTAGCTAGGCGTATCTTTAGAAACCCGAGTATACCGAGCAGTTTAATTAATACGTCTATAAGATATAGTTCCCTTTATACTTACGTTCGAAGGAGTGTAAACTCCGGAAGTACTCGATACGATAGGGTAGTAAGGAGCAAACGGATATATTCTAGAAGTTCTTTATAGAGGGGGCATTGCACCGTTATACGACTTCTCGACTTAAAGGTTAACTAGTAATTGTCTACAACTTCTACGGTTTAATCTTAAGATACCCGAAACTAGGGGATAGGAACTTATCGCCTACGAACTATCTTTATTCTAAATAGTATCGGGAATCTTAAGAAGAGAGGAGGGTTAATATAGATATAGTGTTCTAGAAAGAGGTACGTCTTCTAATATACCGGCTACAGCTACCGGCTATAGCTACCGGCTACTTTTATTAACCGTAGAGATCTAGCTAATTATTATAGGCTACGCTTAAGGAAGCTCTAGGATTAAAGGCTACCGATTTCTCCCCCGAAGACTTTAAGTAACTAGTAAACGAAATGCTAGCTATAAACGGTCTTCCGGAAGACTTCTACGAAAGGGAGTCTATATAGAAGATATACCTCTATCTTATAAACTACCCTCCCCTATTTCTCGGCGCGACAACCTAGCGTATTATATTCGAAAAGAATAAAGAGGCTACGTTAGACGATATTCGGGAGATCCTCCGTAATACTCGCCGAGTAGCTATTGCTATCGATAGCCAGTTAAGCCGGACTATAAGAGCCTACTTCCTCTCGATTATACTATACTTTATTAATTCGGATTAGAAACTCTAGGAACTTATAATCGGATTCCCTAAAATTCTAGGTTCCTATACTAGTAAGGATATAGCGAAGCTTGTCTATACGGCAATAGATAGGGTTAGCGTAATAACGAAACTAATCTCGATTACTACGGACAACGCTAGTAATAATCGAACATTATATAAGGCGTTATATATACAATTTACTTATATATATCTTTAAAATTACTAATTGTATCGATAGGGTCGAGTACGTAGAGGAGATTACAAGGTCTATAATCTAGCTTAATCTTCCGAATATTAAGCTCGCTACGATTCCGGATACGTACGATAATACGTACGATAATAACGATAAAGAGGAGCCTAGTAATAGCCCTAGCCCTATTAAATCGGAGCCGAAGTCGTTACTAGTTATATCCCTATAGAAGTTTCCCTACCTCGCTTATATAGTTTAAATCGCGATCCGAGCCCTCTTTAAGACGCTTAAAATTGTACTATTAAACGATAACTAATAGAAGATCCTAGATAAAAACAAAGCAAAGTCGAAAGTCGAGAAACTCGTTATAGTAATAAAACGGGATAAGGCCGAGAGCCTCGCTCTCGTTTTATATAAGGTATAACTTTTGTCCGTAGCTAGTACCTATAGCCGGCAACCTAGTATAGTTCTAACTTTTTTTCTCTAGCTTCGTCGTCTAGTAATATATACGAACTCGAGCTTATAGAGATATAACCGATTCGAGGCTATTTAAAAGAACCTAATCGAGCGCCCTAAAACTAATGCCTAGAATATCGTATAGAATAAGCGATAGCAAAAGCGGCTTCCTTAGCGCCTACTCCGTTTTACCTAAGACGTTAAGACCTAGTTCGATTCGACTTTCTATATAGTTACGAGAGGATATACTTTACGTACCGCTCTCGAGATCTATTAGAGTTCCGAGGGTATTAAGTAGCTCGGCCTTACTACCGCCGAATAGCGCTAAGTAGAGTATCTCGTTAATATTAGTAAGCATTACGCGAAGGTTACTACTACGATTAGAAGAACCCGAGGACCGACGATCTACCTTGTCTTTACGTACTATAACTAGCTCTTTAACGAGCTCGAGGAAACCGTAGCTAAGCTAGCTAAGAAGAGCGTTCCCTAGAAAGTAGCTATAACGAAAGCTATAGATACCTCCTATACTAAGTTGCATAAATATTATAGTGCTACCTTTAACTCGTTCGGGGATATCTATAGCGTTACGTGCTTACTTAACCCGGTAGAAAAGGATATATACTAGCAGAGGCCGGAATAGAAGGCGGACGAGATATAGCTAAAGCATTACTAGACTATTCTAGAAAAGATATTCTACGAGCGTCGGAAAGAAACTAGTCTAAATGCAGCTTTTATAAAGAAAAAGAAGGTATAGAAGGTTCCGATATTATACCTATTTCGTAGGTAGGAAGTAGAGGTAGAAGAGGAAGTAACTACTAAAGTAAATAAAGAAGAGTTCGATCTCTATCGGTACGCGAGTAAGTATAAACCCGTAGGCTCGGAAAGAGGGCTAATAATCTCTAGATCTTACCGGTCTTCTAGACGAATTCGGAGACAATATTCTCGCTATATAGTAGCGGTTAGAGCCTAAGTTTCTAACGATAGCGTCGGTCGCTCGGGACGTCCTCGCTATACCGAGCGTAAGTATAGGCTATAAGAGGTCTTTTAGTATCGCTCGTTACTAGGGCCGCTTTAATCGAATATACTCGCCTACTACCTTCGAATCTATTATAGTATTCCGATACTATCTCCTCTACTAGAGTCGCTAAGGTAGGTTACTAAAGATTATACTAAAGGAGTTAATCGAGGAATTAGAAAACCTTAAGATCGAAGAAACCTAGGAGCGCGAAGAGAATACGAAATTTAGTCTAAACGAAACCCTAATTAGCGATAACGAAGAGGAGGAGGGCGGAGGTAGAAGGCGATACCGGGTCGAGAAGCGGAAACGTATATAGGCTTAGAGTAGCTTTAAGGAGACGAAGCGTTTACGTAGAAGGTAATATAGCCGGTATATATAGCCGGTATATATCCGAAATATATTTCGAATTCCTAGGACCTAAATAGACTAGTTACTATAGCAACCTACCCCGCTTACCTACGGACTATTTCTAATTCTCTATTCGCTCTTCCTCTCCTTCTTCCCTTTCCCTATATTTTTAAAAACAAATATACCTTAAGGATTCGGCTCTTCGGGCCTTCCTAAGCTAGCTACCTCCCCTTCCTTAAGCGACTATCCTTTATACGAATCTAACGATAACCTACTAAGGCGGTTTAGGAGGAGACTATTTATTCTAGAAGGCAAGAAGTATAAATGTCTCCTTACGATTATAGGCTTATTAATTTTCTAGGTCCTACCGATATACCCTCGTTACCTAAACGCGTAGATAAATATCTTTAGAGCCTAAAGGGCAAGAGTAAAGTAAGCTAGGTATAAGGAGACTATAGCGAGAACGAGATATCGGAAGAGTAAGACTCTCCGTAGTATATACGAAGGAAAGGGGTTCCTCGGAAAACAGTACCGAAAAATAAGAAGGCTTTAGGTAGATAGGAGAAAGCTAAAAAGAGTAGGCGGACGAAGGCTATCGCGAAGAAAAGTTATCTTTCTATTAAAAAAAAGGGAATAAGGTAGGACTCGACGATAAAGAAGCGGCGCTTTAAACTAGGTACTATTACCCTTCGCTAGATCCGGCTTTTCTAAAACAAAAGAGGGACCGAGCTTTTAATCCCTAACACTCCCTTCTAGTAACTCGTCCGAGAAATTATATTAGATTTTCGGTCTAGTATACGATTTACGGCTAAGGCGATTAGTACTCTTTAGGAAGCTACGGAGGCATTTCTCGTAACCGAGCTTAAGCTTTTAAACCTACTTGCTATCTATACGAAGCGGGTTACTCTTTAAAATAAAGATATATAGCTTCTAGCTAAAATTCGGCGTCGGTTTATAGTAGATTAGTTAGAAATTGTATTTAGTCGGTAGATTAACCTAAGAGGAGGCCTATTTTCGCATCCTTTTACCGGCTATAGGTACCGGCTATATTTCTAATTTTATCTCCGCGCTGTCCCTAAATCTAAGGTACGAAGTAGAAACCTAGCGCTCTATATTTACCCAGCTATTATAGAGACGAGCTATATTTAGATTAGTTTCTTCGTATATCGCGACCTAGCGGGTAGTAAGCGAAAGGGCGATAGAACGTTTATAATACGTCTCTATTTAGACCTAAAATACAAAGGTCCTAAGGAGCCTTAGTATCCTAACTATATAGAGATTCTTTAGTATTAGTACTTTAATCCTCTATACTACGAAGCAGATAGTAAGCCTACGAGAGAGAAACTTTAACGAGAAATTCTCTATAATACGTAGCGCTATAATATAGCTATAGATACGTACTAAGTCCGGCAACTCGAAGAAGAATTAAGATAGCGTATTAGCGACCGAGGAGGAGATCGATAGTATACTAGTAGAGTCGAGGTCTTATAAGCGAAGTATAAGATAATATAGGCTCCTAGTTATTTAGAGTAACGTACTATATAAATAACTAGGCGTATTACTCTTATTTACTTACGACCTATATCCTAGGATACTCTTCTCGTACATTTTATACTCTTTTCTAATACCTTACCTATAATCGCTCCGCGATAACCGAGTGAATATAAGCTATAGGATTTCCGCTCGGTACCTTAGCCTTCGAGATACGGCGGAGTTGATTCTCTATAATACGTAGCGCTATTATATAGCGACAGATACGTACTAAGTCCGGTAACTCGAAGAAGAATTAAGATAGCGACCGAGTAGGAGATTAATAGTATATTAGTAGAGTCGAGGTCTTATAAGCGAAGTACGAGATAATATAGGCTCTTAGTCGTATAGAGTAACGTACTATATAAATAACTAGGCGTACTACTCTTATTTACTTACGACCTATATCCTAGGATACTCTTCTCGTACTTTTTATACTCTTTTCTAATACCTTACCTATAAGCGCTCCGCGATAACCGAGTAAATATAAGCTATATGGTTTCCGCTCGGTACCTTAGCCTCCGAGATAGGGCGGAGTTGAATTTAGAGCGATAGCCGGCACTCGTAGCCGGTATATAGAGACGGTAGTAGGCCTTTTCCTACTAAATAACTAGCTTGTTTAGTATAGCCTATCTAATATTTCTTATATTTCCTAGTAATAGGCCTAGGCTACTTATAAGATTACTGTAGCTAGTAAGGGCATTACTAAAGAATATCTATACTATAGTAGGATACTATTATTACGCCGGCTATTTATTAAAAGGAGGCTTTCGCCTATTACTATACTAGCTATATATGCCGGCTATATTTTAAAGTTTGCCGTACCTGCCTTTTTTAGCCGTGCCTGCCTTCTTTCCTTACTCTAACGTTACTATAATATAGGCTTGCGCGACGCTTACTCTATTACCTAGCGATACCGCGACACTACCTCTCTCGCTATATTTAACCTTCGTATCGATACCTATACCTCTACGCTCTATATCTACTATCTCCGTAATACCCTCGCTCCGCGCGCGCTTTCGTATATCTTCGTAATACACTTTTTTCCTTAATTCGACGACTTTTATAATACCGAGTCTACTTAACTAAGTTACGATACCTCGTAAGAAGGGACCTCCTACTTCTACGGGTCGTAATAAGACCGGAAATAGTAGAACGAGTATAGTATATTAACGTAAGAAGGCTGCTACTACTACCGCTAGATCCGGTACTAGAAAGGGCGTCGCGAGTAGGGCTCCGCGTAAGACAACGGCGGGTAAGGCTCTACGTAAGACGACGACTAGCGCTTCTACTACTAGTAGTAGAAATCGTACGAAGCGTCGATAGCGCCTAGGGAGTAAGTCCTATTTATAGCCGGTAGCGTAGCCGGCAGCGTAGCCGGTATTCTTACTATCTTTTCACTAATCCTTCTTTAGCCGTAGCCCTCCGTAAGATTCGGAAGTATTAGAAGAGTTCTAATCTCCTAATCCGTAAAGCTCCTTTCTAACGACTTATTCGCGAAATTGCCTAGGATTATAGAACGGACCTTCGCTTCTAAGTATCCGCGATAGGCGCCCTTTAAGAGGCTATAGAAGCCTACCTAGTCCGTATCTTCGAATATATGTTTCTCTTCTACCTCTTTTCGGACTATATTAATACTATTTTAGCGGTTAACCTTATAGCTATCTACGCGAAGTATATAACGATTATAGACAAGGATTTTAAGGCACTCGATTAGATTCTAAAAGGCTAGACCGAATAATAGTTATCGATACGACCGGACTTATATCTATCTAGAGAACTAATAATTAGGAGGGACGCTATTCTCCTAATCGAGCTATCCTATTATACCTACAGCGTTTACGACTAGGGATATATTCGTACTATAGCGGATCTCCTTACCTTACGGGCGAAAGCTCTTAAGGAAATAACTACGACTTCTTAGAAGGATCTTACTCGATAGCGTTAGCTTTATAAAGAGCCGAAGTAGTATTTTTACTACTATAATACTATTATTTAGGAGCCTCTATAAGTCGGTAATATAGTTCTTCTTTAATAGTCTAAGCTAGAATATAGCTACTCCATAAGCTTAGCTTTAAATAGAAAGGTTCTTATAGAATTTAGGAGGTTTTTTACGAGGGTTCTACGTACCCCCTTTAGGAACTTAATAGTACTACCTTAAAATATACGTACTCTTAGGTAAAGTTAAAGAAGATCGGTAAAATATAATAGTCTACCCGCCCTCCGCTAATAGAGGACAGAGTTAGGGCTTCTATAGAGCCTCTCCTAATCTTATATATCTACTAGGAAGAGGGTTCTACCGCTATTATAGATCCTATCTACCTAAAGGCTTTACGTATCCTTAGGTTCGTCTTAGTAAGCTATTAGGAGTAACTTAAGAATAGAGGGAGAGTTATATATAGATTAACTATATATAGACCGTTTCCGATAGTAATTCCGATAGTAAACTAGATAAAGAAAGCGACTTTTAGCTATCTAATACCGACTCCGAGAAAGAGCCTAGCTAGTTAAGTAGGAGAGACCGCCTAGAATTATAGGTATTAGAGGTATATAAGACTACTAATTAATTGCTTATCCTACCCTACGTCTACTATAGCTATTTCTCGCTTCTATCTATAATTCTCTTCTTGTTTAGGTAACTATTCTCCGCGCTATTAATACGGTATACTGCCTTATAGCTTTAGTCCTTACTACCTAGTTATCTATTCCTAATATTAATATACTCATTTAGTAAATACTTATCCTTATTACTTTCCTTTCCCTATTGCTACTTAGTATCTTACGATTAGTATCACTGTAACTATATTCCTTTTATATTTTCTTAGAAAAGACCTATACGAGGTATAGTTACCTAATAATATCCCGGGGGTAGTATTATAAAACTAGCTAAATCTAACCTATTTTACTAGGACTATTAGGAGTATACGCCTTCTTAGTAGAGTTACTCTATAATTGTCTAGTCTCTAGTAGCTATCCTTAGATAGCAACGATAATTAGATACTCTACTAGAGAAAACTACTCCTATTCTAATTAGTATTAGTTACGTAGGATACTAAGAAAGGGAGGTTCTATCTCCCTTTCTAGTTCTTAGATAGATATAATAAGCCGGGCCTATAGTCTCTTTAAATAGGGGACCTTAGGCTATAAAGCTTAGAATCTAGAAGGAAGAAGAAGGTAAACGTATAGACTATATTTACGTACTCGCTACTATAAAAGGTAAAGCTATATATACTAATAGTAGTGTTATAGGCTAATATAACGGTAAATTAACTACGCTAGGCCTAGGTAATTTATTCTTTTTACCGAGTATCTCTAGACAAAGGCTAATACTACCCTAGGGGTATTATTAGTCCCGCTAGCCTTATTACTATAGATTACTACTACGGACTCGAACTAACTAGTTATATTTCGAGTAAAGGAGAATCTACAAAGGCTAAAGGTAAATAAAAGCGCGTAGTCGCTACTAGTAATTAGCTAGACCGGTTATAAAACTTTAGCCTACCCTAATAATAGAGGGATCTTATATGTAGCTTTACCTCTAAGACTTGTATATAGCTAGTATCCGTATGCTTTACCGGAACGGGATATATAGACTACGTTACCTACGTACTCTATTTAAGGCGAGCCTTCTAAGCGCTTCCTTCTATACTCGAATACTAACCTTCTTACTACTACCTACCCCCTCTCTATCTAAATTCTTTATTCCTTATTAATAAGTAATAAGTATATTTTACAACCCTCGTAACTAATCTACCTCCGCTCTAGTTAACTATATATCTTCTAGCGCTACTAGCCCGCTAGGTACTAGTAGTAGTAGCGCGCCGCCCGTACTAATTAAACCGAATTAAGCCGCGCTTACTCTAATTAAGTCTCCTTCTAACAGCGCCTTAGTTTCCGCTACTAGCCTTAAGTACTACTTTTAGACTATAACTAAAACAAACGATCCGTAAGAGAAAATTTAGAACGCTAGTACCCTTCGATATATTATCGATAGAAATATTAAAAAGCCGCTATCTTAGTATTATATAGTATAAATAACTTACGCTAGTCTATTAGTAACCCTAACCTTAAGTATAAGGTTCTTTAGGAAGTAAGCCTTCCTAATCGTCTATAGCCTCGAATAGGCCGGTACTATAATCCGCCTTCGCTTTACTAATCTTAATTATATCCTTAAGTAGTAGGAAGGTCTAAGTAGCCTTCTAAAGTAGGAGCGAGCTAAGTAGGTCGCTTCCTTCGTTAATAGATATCTAGACCGTCGCGATAGCGCCTAGCTACTTTCTTATACTATAATCTATCCCGTCTCTACTATTAGTAAGAAGTAGAATAAGTAGTCGGTTAATCTATCCTTCGTACTTATCGACTTTATAATAGCCGACTAGAAGCGATATAAAGATATTATTACTAAGATAGATCTAAACGCTTAGTCTACTAAAGATCTACTAAAAGAGAAGGGCTATCGTATTAATAGTATAGGCTTTATTATCGAGGGTTAAGAGGCGCCTATTATAGACATTCTCGAGCGTAAGGTTCTTCGCCTTAAGTTAGAGGCCGATAGAGCTACTAGTTAGGCGCTTGCTATAGAAATATAGGCTAAAGATTATCGCTCGACTTAAAACCGTAAGGTTCCTTAATAAATTTATAATAAGCGCGCTAAGGCCGAAGTAGTACGCTAGAAAGAGGTATAGGCCCGCTAGGTATTTTAGAAGTATACTAAGAAGTCTACTATACCTACTAGTACTAAATAGTAGGGCGACTCCGATATAGATATACTAGACGCGCTAGTAGAAGATACTATCTTATCCGAGGGTTCCGCTAGTAGGCGTAGGTATAGAGGTCTTTTACTACTTCTACTAGCTAGGAATACTTATAGTTCCGATAGGGGCAATTCGATCGCGTAGCCTACTACTAATATCGATATAGTTCCTAAGTTAGATATGTACGAAGCCTCTATCCTACTATCTATCTACTAGTAGTATAACGACCTTAGTAAGCTAGATAAATAGTAGTTTACGATATATACTAACTATACTAGGAAGGCCGCTAAGGTATATCGTCTCTATACTAGCGCTAAGACGAGTATCCTTATTAGCTACCTTTTAAAGATTAGATAAGAAGTCGCGAATTACGATGCCTTTACTACCCTTAAGGCTAATCCGGCCTATACTAACTAGTTTCCTAGACGTCCTACTACTACCCTAACCTATCTAGAACTCTATGCCTTAAACGTTACTAGTACTATTACTCGTAATCTTACGCCTACTAATTATTAAAGTAAGTTAGTCGCTAGTATAGTTAGCTAAGATACCTCCTTTAATCGCTTTCGTTAGACTAGTAATCCTACCTTCCTTCGAGTCTTTAGCTAGCTATAAGATCCTTACGAACTCTATCTTAATCGCCTTATTAACTTAATATAGGAGAAGTATTAGATATACCTCTAGTATATACGTAAGTAATTTAAGGCTAAGTAGGAGGTTCGTAACGCCCCTAAGCTTTATAGTATTAGTACCTAGATTATTCGTTAGTACTCTACCTTATAGCTCTTTATTAGAAGTATTAGAAGAACCTTCGAGATTAATTAGATTTATAAGTAAGAGAAAGAAAAGAAAGCTAATAGATTATTTACTAATAGATTATAATTCTAGGCGCTAGGATATATAAGGAGTAGCAAGTAAGTCTATAAGTTAAATAGTTAAGTAATTAATAGTCGGTTTACCTATCTACTAAATTTTACGATTTATAACCCTAGATTGTATATAAACTATTTAGAAGATTCGAGAAATTACCCGATTAGGCAATCCGCTTATATTAGCGTAAACTCTATTTAACGTTACTCTATAAGGCGAAGAAGCGACTAACTTTAGATAATAACAATATAACGGTTATTACTCCGCTATAGATACCGGTCTATAGGCGAAAAGGAATAACTAGTACGAACTAAACGATCTAGAAATCTTATCGATATAACTACTATAAGTCGAGAGATCTAATAATAAAGATATCTACTACTAAAGCGACTATTAGCGCGGTAAAGAGAGGTCCGTAACCTACTACCGAGAACTATACTATCTAGATTAATTATATATTAAACTATCTATCGGAGTAAGGCCTATAGAAGTATAAGAACGGTATATCGGCTAGTTTAAGCTAGGATCCGGCTTAACTAAATACGGTAAAGGAAGACGATATAAAAGCAATTACGACTATTAAATCTACGGCCGGGAATAAGCTTATATTTCTCCTAGGACTACGAACGACTAAATAGGTAATTAATAAGATAAATAAAGTAAACGAGGTATCGATAAAGGAATAGTTATCGATACTACTCTCTCGTTTCTATTCCTTTAAAGCCCTTAGGGGTATCGATACTACGGCTTCGGCTTTTACGTAAATCTAAACGGAGATTAAGGCCGCGGAGAAAGATAATGCTCTCTTAGAGGCCTCTATAAGGTAGGAGATAGAAGTAGTCTTATTATAGTACTAGTTATAGACTTAAAAGTAGTTAGTATTAAGAAAGAAGTCTAGAAAGCGAGCTACGGCGTCTTCTAAAGGCGAACTTTACTACGGACATTACAAGGTCTTTTTATAAACCTTACATTTAGCTTTAATTTTACTTATACGTATTTAACCGGATATAAACCGCTAGTTTTAGTTATAGGTTAAAAGTAATATAACTCGACGATAGCACTTTTATAGCGCGACCTATACACGTTTATAATAGAGTATCGTTTAAGTCCTATAGGACTTATCCTAACCGAGCGGAGCGATAGAGTAGCGCCTAAGCGGAGCTTATAGAAGAGGATAAGCTAGGTATAGGGGTATCGTATAGTACTATTAGCGTCTTATAGTATTGCCTAGGTTTATAGGGCACGTAATAGTAACTTAAATTGTTAACTAGTTATAGCGCGCGCTCGATTTAATAGGTATATCTTTAAAATTCAGCCCCCCTATAGCTATATACGTTATTATTACTAATCTTATTTGTCCTCGACCGCTATTCTAGACTAATAGGCAGTTCTTATTTTATCCTTAGGGGAAGGGTATTTGTCTACTATATTCGCCTTAAAGGCGGCTAGTTTATCTAGTCTCTCCTATAAAGAACTCGTCTAACGACTTCGGGATATTAAATATACTATTACTACTTTAAAAGGAGAGGAAGTAGTAGCCCGATATACTACGGATTCGACGTAAAGCGCGTCGAAAGATAAGGCTTTTAATAATAGAAAGCCGAAAGGTAATATAGTAAATAAGTCTAAAGGAAAGACTTGCTACTATTATCTAAAGGTCGGGTATTATAAGAGGAACTATAGGAAGTATAAAGAGGACCTAAAGAACTAGAAAGTAAAAAAGGAAACACTAAGGAGAGGCCTAAGATTACGGCTTTAACGGCTATCGACTCGATAGCTCTACTTTTAAATAAAGATTAGATTATCGACGCCGGATATACGAGATATATATCTAGTAATAAGATCTTCTTTACGGACTATAAGGAAGAAACCGGAGACTTTACTCTAGCAAACGGTAAAACGATAAAGGTCGAGGGATCCGGAATTATCCTCGTTCGACTTAAAGGAGTTCCGGCTATAATTTAAAGGATAATACACGTCTCTTAGATTATATACAAACTTCTCTTAATAAGATAACTTTCGGAACGAGATATTACGAATCTATTTAGTAAAGAAGAGCCTATATTTCGAAGAGGAAACGAAACTAGCTAAAGGAATATACGTCGGAGGGTCCTACGTTTTAAAGGAATCTAGATCTAACGAGACGACGAGATTAGCTACTACTACGACTTAAGGTACTACTCTACTTTAGTATCGACGCCTAGGATATCTAGGAAACGAAAAATAACTTAAGGTAGATTAAGTACTAATAGGAGTCCTAAGCTTACTACGCTAAATAATTCTTACGAGACTTATATTACGATAAATTCCGATAGATAATAGAGTTAAGAGGACCCTGAGAAGGTTTAAGATTACCTAGATAGGGTATATATTAACTTTTAGGGTCTAGATAAGTACGATATCTTAAGGGGAAATAGGTATATACTAACGATTATAAAGGACACTACGAGATAATTAGATATCCGTCTTACTCGCTATAGACGCGATATATACGAAGCCTTTAAGGCTTAGAAAGACGAGGCCGAACTTAAAAGTAGGGGGAAACTAAAGGCTATAAGAATCGATAACGCTCTAGAGCTAATTAAAACTCTTAAGGCCTATCTTAGACTACGAATTGAAATAACGACGCCCTATATTCTAGGACAAAATAGAATAGTAGAGAGACAAAACTATACGATTATATCTAAGGTATAGGCGGCTTTAGAAGGATTCAGATTACTAAAACGGTTTTAGGATAAAGCGTCCTATATAATTACCTATTTGTATAATAGGCTACCTACTAAAGGAAGAGATATAACTCCTAAGGAGCTCTATACTAGAGGAAAGCCTAGTAGAGAATACTTACGAGTATTCGGCTATCTAGCCTATCCGTTTATTCCTAAAGAAATAAAGGAAGGATAAACTAGAAAATATAGTATTTCCGGAAATCTTAGTCGGATATACGAAGTCTACGAGATAGTATAGGGTTTATAATCCTAAGAGGAACGCTATCGGGATTTATACTAGCGACAAATTCGACGAAGTAACTAAGGGAAGTAGCCTATTATCTAAAGAAGAGCTACTAATTCTACGGCCTATTACGGATAGCGGCAACGACGATATCGATCTCCTAAATAAAGGGGTGTCTAAAGAAGTAAAAAGAGACTATAAGGACGAAGATAATACTCTAGAACTATAAAATAAAGACGGAGAAAACTATAATAGTAGAACGAATCGAGAATCGTCTACTACTTCTACGGCTTTATATATAATCGTAGGAGGACTAGGAAGGTCTACTAGAGGCTCTAAGGAACTAAGGAGACTAAGAGTCGACTATAGAAAGGCTTTCGAAGTACCTACTCCTAACACCTATATAGAAGCTATTAGCGGCCCTTACTTCCGATAATAGAAAGATTCTATTAAAGAGCAAGTTAAGCCCCTAGCGGCTAATAATACTTACGAGGTTATCGACTATTCTAAGCTAAAGGACGGAAAAGAGCCGAGAAACGTTATTATTCTAGAATAGATATTTAGAGTAGGGCGACTACTATACGGATAAGGCGATAATTTTAAGGCGAGATTAGTACGAAAGGACTTTACGTAACGCTACGGAATCGACTACTTTAAGACGTTCTCTCCGGTAGTACGTCTCGAAAGCCTACGCCTTCTTCTAGCTATCGCTACTATTAGGGGACTTGCTATATTCTAACTAGATATAGTAAGTGCCTATCTCCTTAGATAACTAATAGAGGAAGCCTGCCTAGCTATTCCGGAAGGAGCAAACGTTCTTAGAAGCAATAAGGTACTTAAACTTATAAAGGGAGTACTAGGACTAAAACAATCTAGACGAGTTTAGGGTAGGGCAATTACGGCTTTCTTCGAGGAACACGACCTCTCCGCTATATCCGCGGATTAATCGGTCGTCCTTAATAGCGACTATACGTTAATAGTCGTATAACACGTCGAGGATCCTACTATACTAGCAAAGATAAAAGCGGAGGTTAAACCGCTAAAGGGCGGGCTTATATAGAGCGCTAAAATAAAGGATCTAGGTCTCGCGAATTTTATACTAGGCGTACGAATTAAGACAGAAGCCGACGGGTCTATACTACTAGATTAAAGGCACTATATTAAAAATACGCTTTAAGAAGAGGGCCTAGATCTAGACGAAACCTTTTAAGTATCGACTCTAGCAAACGGATACGCGAATCTACTACTAATTATAAAGGACGAGAAGGTAGTAGATATCCGTAAATAATAACGACTTACCGGGAAAGTAAATTAGATCGTACGAGCTACTAGGCCGGATATTTCTTTCTTAATATAACGACTAAGTTAGTTCTCGATAAACCCGGTTAGGGGATACTATAATAGAGGTACCTACGGCTTTAGATACCTAGAAAACACTCAGGTATACTATATTAGGTATAGTCCTATCCTAAAGAACGATAAAGAAACGAATACTCTAGCTACTCGCCTACTAGTTATCTATACCGATTCGGACTACGCGGCGGACTCGACTAGAAAGTTAACGGTAGTATATATATCCCTAATACCCGGCGGACCTATATCCTAGTCTACTAAACTATAAAGGTCCGTTACGACTTGTATAAGGGAAGCCGAATACTTAGCGCTATCCTACGCCGGAAAGGAGGCTATTTAGACCCGGAATTTCTAACTAAGTCCGCTAACTTATAGAAGACGACTATAAAGAAACTATATATAGGGACAATAAAGCGGCTATCGCTTTAGTACAGAATCCGGAATTTGATTCTAGAACGAAATATATCGACGTAGCGGTATAATATATATAGGAACTAACCGAGGATAAGCTAGTTAATATTATACAAATTTAGATAAAGGACTAATTCGCAGACTTCTTAACTAAACCGCTAACGAAATAGAAGTTCGAAGAGAATATAAAGGGAGGCCTAGGAATACGAAAGATTATAGCTTAGCTATTTAGCTTACGACTTAAAAGCTAAGTAAAGGGGGTATTAGGAGTATTAGAAGAACCTTTAAGATTATTTCGATTTATAAGTAAGAGAAGGAGAAGGGAGCTAAAGAATTATTTACTTATAGCTTATAATTTATAGCGCTAGAGTCTATAAGGAGTAGCTAGTAAGACTATAGGTTAAATAGTTTAGCGATTAATAGTCGGTTTACCTATCTACTATATTATAATACTCTTAGCCGTAACTCGTCGACCTAACTACGCCTATAAGCTTATCTCTATTCTAAAGCCTACTAAGTACTATAGGGTAGGCGAAGAAGGTTACGAGAACTGCCCTTTTGAGGGATCTACTCGTATTGGTTAAGATATAGTAAAGCTCGGAGCTAGCGATAGCACTAATTCCCTACCTATTACGGTTAGCCCTATTTCTAAATATAAAACTAGCTACTCTACTACTATTAAAGGCATATATAAGCTAGAGGTCTTTATAAACTAGGTTTAGAGGCTTTAGGACCGCGGCCTAGTTCTACCGAATAAGATCGATAAGCTTACTAATAAGTACCTTACCGGCTACGATCTTAAGTATATTTTTAATAGTTAGGCTAGTAGCGAGTAGAAAGCGGAATAGATCCTTACCGCTCTTAAAAAGTACGAAGTCTCTATTTAAATACTGTACCTCCTATATAGTAATATAAAGGCTAAGAACGACTATATACTTATCGATATAAGCTACTCTCGCGTTATTAACGGTACTAAGGTTAAGGGCTACGAGAACTTAATAGTCTCCTAGGTTACTACTATATATAACAAACTTACTACTATTCTAGGCTTATATTTCTTCGTCCTATACGCTTTCCCTACCGCTATCCTAGTTAAGGCCCTTAGCTATATCTAGGACGCCTTAGTTAGTCGCATTCCTTAGTTTAGCTATATCGTTTAGAACGAGGTTAAGTAGATCCTCTAGTTTACTAAGTTAGAGCTTAAGGATTACCGAAATACTTAGGAAGAAGCTACGAAGAAGACTACCGCTAATCTACTCGTTACCTAATCCCTATACGAGGCGTAGTAGTATAGTATTAATAGCTTTAGCGCGTATAGAGAAAACCTTTAGAATCGGCCGGGAGTAGAGACGATCGCTAGCGAGGACTATAGTATACTTAAGTAGTAGTAACTTAGCGAGAGTTGTTATATATTAATAGTATATAGGATAATACTATTCTAGGAATATTATTACAGAGTTTTAAAAAATAGCCTTAGCTAAGAGTACTAAGGTAATATAACTGCTTATTTGTTTTTAGCGTTTAGTATAAAGCGTATCTAGTTAGATATAAAGGAAGGGAGGGATATTAGCTAGTAACCGGCTCTATACCCCTAGAGGGTAGTATAGTATAGAAACCCGGCTTAGTATAAGCGTATATATTACTTCCTTTAATACTATATAAAATATATAATAGTATATATATAACTATAGACAATAGTATAGTAGTAGATATATACTAGAATAGTACCCTATCCTACTATAATATAGCCTTCGTTACTACCCTTCTCCTAGTATAAATACTTATAATACCGCCTCTTAAAGGTATATAATCCTACGTAGAGCCCTTATAGTTACCTAAGATATACTAGATATAAGGTATACAATACTTAGTTCTATTTATATACCTCTAACTACGACCTACCCGTCCCGCCTATATTCCCTAGAGCTGAAAATAGGGCTATCTTTATTTATTTAAATATATAGGTATATATATAGTTACAAAGAAACGATTATAGTCCTTACCTAGAGCGAAAGCTAGGCTACTAATATACTAGGACTACTAAATAGACCTTAGTAGTATCGAGACGTCCTACTATTATTAAACCGTTACTAATATAAGCTAAGGAGGATACTATTACCGATAAAGATAAAGCTAACCGTATACGATATATATACTATTACGGATCCCTAATACGCCTTTATTAGCTAGCGCTACTCTAAGCGGCTAGGGAAAAGCTTAAGCCTTATATATAGTCGCTTATAAGGTTCGTTCGTTCCTTACTTAAGAGTATCTACTACTACCTTCCCTTTCTCTAGCTCGGCTATAGAGAAAAACTTAGTATCCTAGCCTTTTATACTAGAAACGTTAGTAGGAAATTAGGAGGAATTATTAAAAACCATAGCGCCTACTAGTAGCGGCACAACCGGCTAACCGTTTATGGATTACGACTATACGAGAGAGCTCGGCCTAACGTTCTAAAACCTTACGTTCGTCTATAAGTTAGAGATATTTAACGGTACGACTACGGCTACCGGTAAAGGAATCTAGATCTACTACTAATCTATTCCTATCGGACTATGTGCGGAATATATTATATTTCTTCTTACGAAACTTCTAAAGACGTACCCTATTATTCTTATTCTCCCTTAGCTTAAAAATCTAACCCGGTTATCGACTAGGCCTCCGAATCTCTATCCTTAACGAGTAAGTACTACGTAGAGTATTACTTTAGCGAATTTAGTTCTGCTTCCGAAACTTCCCGAGATCGTACTATATTCGCTATTAGCGCGGCTACTTTCTCGCCTCTTATCCGCGATAAACGTACTTAGATCTTTACTATTATTATATAGGATATTAAAAAGGCTATCTAGAAGTTCGACGAGGAACCGACGGATCCGAAAACGAAACTACTAAAAGAGTATTAGTACCGTATTTACTAGTTCTCGAAGAATAACGCTTATATTATACTACTATCCTAGCCGGGTATTAACTATAAAATCAAGCTAATTAATAGTAAGCCGCTACGATACGGCCCTTTCTACTCTATATCTTAAAACTAGGTCCTCGTACTATAAAAGTATCTAGAGGATAACCTATAAAAAGGCTTTATTCGTCCTAGTTTGTTTAAAGTCGCTATACGAGTTATATTTATACTAAAACCTAGAGGAGGCCCCCGCTTCTACGTAGACTACCGGGGCCTTTATACCTTAACGAAAAAGAACCGATATCCGCTTCCTTTTATAAACAAAACGCTTAAACGCCTTTCTAAGGCTCGCTAGTTTACTAAGCTTAACGTAATTGCCGCCTTTTCGCGATCTATATTACCGCAGGAGACGAATACCTAACGGCCTTCCGAACTCGCTACGGCCTTTTCGAATATCTAGTTTTACCGTTCGGGCTCTATAACGGGCCTAGTACGTTCTAGGCCTATATTAACGATAGGCTTAAGGAATTTTAGACGCCTCCGTCTTACTCTATTAAAAGACGGAAACTAAAACTACTACTACTACTAGCAGTTATAGTATAGGTAACCGAGTATAATACAATATATAATAATATAGGTAGCTATATTTAGTAAGATAGGATAGTGAATATATCGCTTAGGCTAGTATCTAGAGCCCTGCAATATAGGCACTATAGAAGTGTAATATAAATAGTATACTATACGAGGTTAATACCCCGTCTATACTATAGAAGGAGGCCTCTTTTCTAGGCTTAATCCCTAGCCTATAGATATAGCGCCGGTTACTAGCTAATATCCCTCCCTTTCTTCGTATCTAACTAGATACGTTTTATATTACGCGCTTAAAACAAACAAACAGTTATATATTATGCGTTACCTTAGCGCTCTTAGCTAAGGCTATTTTAAGAAACTCTATAATAATACCCCCGGGTAGCACTATATCTAGGTACTATTAATATATAAAAACAATTATATATATAACTAATGCACTACGCCGACTTACTATTGCTTTAATATACCGTAATTATTACTAGTAACAACGTTATTACCTAGTCGGTTCTTAAGATTGCCTCCGCAGGTATTAAAGCTATTAGTACCGAAGTACTACCCCTCGTAGTAGGCTAAATTAACGAGGAGGTTAGTAGCCTTCTCCTATACAGCTTTCTCCTAATCGCGTAGGGATTCCTTAAGTTCCTCCTTACTAAACTAGAGGATTTTTTTAACTTTATTTTAAACAACGTAACTTAAATAAGGAATTCTACTAACTAGGGCATCGGAAATACAACTAAGACTATCGACTAAGATAGCCGTAGAGAAAGCGAATAGTACGAAGGAGTTTAAGCCTAGAATAGCGGTTAGATTATAGTACGCCTTAGCAACCTAAGAGACTATTAAGTTCTCGTAGCCCTTAACCTTAGTACCGCTAATAACGCAAGAGTAGTCTAGGTCGATTAATATACGGTCGCTCTTAGCCTTTAGATTACTATATAGGAGGTATAGTATCTAACTAGAGACTTCGCATTCCTTTAGAGAGTTAAGGATCTACTTAACTTCCTTACCTTCGTTAGGCTAACTATCGAATATATATTCGAGGTCGTCGACGGTAAGGTACTTGTTAGTAAGGTTACCGATCTTGTTTAGTAGAATTAGGCTACGGCCCTTAAGCTTCTTAACCTAGTTCGTAAAGACCTCTAGATCGTATATACCCTCGATAATAGTTAAGTAGCTAGTTTTATCTTTAGATATAAGATAAACCTTAATACGTAGGTAGCTAGCACCCTCGCTAGCTACGAGCTTAACTATATCTTATCCGAGACGAGAAGTCTCCTTAGTAGGGCAGTTCTTATAACTACCTTCGCCTACCTTAAAAAACTTAGTAGGCTTAGGGACGGAGATAAGCTCGTATATATAATTAGGTCGAAGGGTAACGGCTAAGAGCTATAAGGTAGGATAATAGCGAACGATTTAGTTACTTATACTATAAGTTTAAAGGGCATTGCGGCCTTCCTACTTAGACTTAGGTAGCTTACGTATATTCTAAAAGTATATTTAAAACTCCTCCTATACTAGGTTAATAATAAGAGAAAGGTATACTCTACGAGGGGATTATATCTAACCGAAGACTCGAGGGAAGATAGTATTACTAGTCTAACGAAAGCGATCGAAGGAGGTACCTTAGCCGAGAATACTAGCGACTAACTTGCTCTAACGAGTAGTTAGCGTAAGATCGCGAGTAATAGTACTAGTAGGGTTAAATACGTAGAGTCCTAGGGAGGTCGGGGCGGTAGTAGGACGTCTAGGAAACTAGTTAGTATAATTAGCCTTAAGGGTAGTAAAGGCATTCTAATTAGTAATCTTACGCTTAATCTTTAATAGGCGACCGATAAGAATATTCGTCTTAGCTCTAGTAGAGAGACTATAGACCTTAGCGGCCTTCTTAATATAGCTAGTATATATAGTAAACAGCTCTTCGCCTAGCGTACTAATATCGTCGAGCTATTAATAGATAAATAGGGCGGTAGGAGCCTTGCCTATATCGGCCTTAGGAGCTATATCGATCTTAGTAATAAGATACGTAATAGAGTCGCCCTTATAAGACCTATAAATATTCTTAGTTAATAGTATCGGCGAGAGGCCTCTATACCTACGCTTACTAAAAGAGCCTTTAGAGGAGATAGAATCTTCTAGTAGCGTATCTAGTATATTAATATCCGAGTTACTATAGTTAGTACTAGAAGGAGTACTAGACTTCTTAGTAGCGTTATAGAGTGCCTAGCGAGCGTATAGTGCCTTCTAACGCGATCCTTCGGCCTTAGCGCGCTCGTGTTTAACTTCTTAAGGGATCTTATAGTTATAGGTCGAGCGACGATCTTATACCTATAAAGCCTATACTATTAATACGATATCCCTTCTCTTTTAGCAGATCTTTAGTAGTCTAGGCGTTAAGATCTACCTTAGCAATAATATCCTTATACCGCTCCTAGTAGGCTATTATAAAGTCGTTAAGTATAAAGGACAAATTAAGTAACTACCTACCCTACTTCTTACTAGCGGTAGATATCCGATAGATTATAGTACGGAAAAGGTACTCGGCTCTATCGCAACGGACTAGATACTTATTAACGAACGAAGCGACCTACTTAGTATACTCTTATCTATCGTAGGCGAAGTTAATAAGGCTCTAAGGAAGGCTACTTAGGCCTCCCTACTAGTTAAAGGCCTAATCGAGGGTCTTAAAGCGTAAGCGAATCTAGGTACCGGCTATCTCGAGGCTATAGATAATAGGAAAGGCTTATTAAAGCTCTATATCCTAAAGAACGTTACGCTTAAAGTTACGCTTACCGATAGACTAACGCAAGTTGTTTAAACCGTACGCTACTAAGACAGTAGCCTTCCTAACGTTTCTACTAATAACGTAGAGTAGGGCACGAGCGTTCTCGATCTTCTCTTAGGGGTCTTTACTAGAGATATTACGGGTAAGTAACGCGTATATAGATGCTAGATATAAGACTTAATAGGTTCGATAAAGAGCTAAGTCTATCTACGTAAATCCGAATAGTTTTATACAGCACGCTAAGCGCTAAGTAGTAGGTTAGAGTCGCGTAGGCCGAATGCCTAAGGCTAGCGCTTTCTACCTAGGGCGTAGCCCTTTATATTACCCCCGTCCTCCTCTCCTTCCTTAGCGGGGATAGAAAGCCTCTCGTAGTTTCTATCGCTATTACTTTATCCGTTAGATCTGTACTTATCTAAGCTTTTCTAAAGTAACGCGCTTATAGTTTCCTCCTTTGCGATTAGGGTTTCCGCTACTTTCCGGTCGGGGTTGCTATATCCTAGGTTTTAAGGACTATAACTTTCTTCGCGACTACTAAACCGCGCTCTTTTACCTACTTACTGCTTTCTAAAACGCGCCGTAACTATACTTTTAAACACTTTACTTATATTCGCGCCTTCCTTTACTTTTACGACCTTTACTTCTATATCGCTTTCTAGGAGTATTAATATTTCCCTCTTCTTCCTCTTCTTCTTCTTTTCTTTATATATACCCCCTACTACTACTACTACTACTATAGCAAGTCCCTCCCTATCTTCTACGATTTCCTTCGTAAAATTAACTTATCCTAGATAGCTCGTCGAATCTACTATATTAGTTGCTATAACTCCGGCGAGGACTACGCCGATTAATCTATAAGGTACCTGCTCTATTTATCGCGGGGTTCGCTAACTTTTCCTAAGCCCGCTAGTTCGAGGGCCTACGCTAATTGCGCTCGTAAGAGAATTGCTTACGCCGTACTATAAGTTTTCGCAATTCTTGTACTAAAACCCTCGCTAACTATTTAGTCCTTAAATAGCTTACGTAGCTTACGCTAGCTATACCCGCGCGACCCGTAGTAATATTGCCGAGAAGCACTCCGAGCTTCTTAAGGTTCTTAAGGTATAGAAAGCTTTAAAGTCTCTTTAGCCGTAGGGATTGTTATCTAGGTAAGATTTCCTATTTCCCGCGATAGAACCCTCGCTAACTATTTCTTTTAGCGCTATCGCCTTAGAGGTAACGAATACCGTCGCTAATATCGTAGCTTAATAGACTTAGACGTAAGTTCCTCTCCTACCCTTCGATTTTCTCTTACTAATCTCTTTTTTTAGGGGTGTTCCTACTACTCTCCGGCTCGGTACTAATCGTTAAGGCCCGCCGGAGTAGGCTACTAGTTAATAAGGGTTACCGTAGGTTTTCTAGTAGGCTCTAGGTAGTTCCGGAGGTATTATTATTATTTTTTTTCTATCCTAAGAGGATCTCTTAATTTCGGGTAGAGACCCGATACTTACTTATAAATACCTAAATAAAATCTTTCTCTACCCTAAATTATATCTCCCTTCTCTAGTCTCTCTAGTAAACTAAAATACTCCGTAAACAAAACTAATAAGTTAGTAAAAACTCCGAAGGTTAGTAAAAATCCCTAAAATCTTTAAATTAATAATCGTTGCTCTACGGGAAAACTCTAGGTTACCGCTTTATTTCCTCCGCTTTCCTCTCTTCTCCTAGTCTCTTAAAGGCCTATCGTTCGCCTCGATTTGTCTATATTTCGATTTAAAGTCGTCTAGCGTAAAGGTATCTACGATATAATCTAGGGGTTTCTACGTAGGTTTATAGTACCCCCTCTATTTTACGAGCGCTTCTCGTCCTCTATCTTGTTTCTTTTTCTAGGCGTATAGGATTTCTTCGACCTACTATTCTTTATCCGTTTCGAATAAAATAGGGTCCGGCTATTTATCGTCGATTTCCTACGCTAGTAGGGGGTCTCTACTCGTAAGTCTTATAAGGTCGGTATAGAATACCGGGTAAATATTACTAGGTATCTTAGAGAGTCGTACTAGTATAGGTAATAGTACCTCTTCGACCGTATACTTAGTATATCTCGAGTCGAGGCTCTTCTTTAGTCTATTAGTTTAGTAATTCCTTAGGTCGAGCTAGACCTTATCTCCGATACGATATACCGGCGCCGGTATCCTAGTTTTGTTCGCGCTATCCTCCTATTTTTACGCTACCTCCGCTATCTATACTTAGTATAGGTCTAAGATCTTCTTAATCTTATCTATAAATTCCTCCGCTTGTTTCGCCGTACTTAACCGCCGGTCGATAGCTAGGGTCTCTTCTAGCGCGACTAGGGAAGTAGACTCGTAACCGTAAGTCGCGAAGAAAGAGCTTATTCCTAATCCCGCTTAGTATCTCCCGTTAAACGCTAGTTCCGCCGTAGGAAGCTATTAGTTCTAGTCGGACTGTATTTAGTTAATATAGTTACGAAGGTAAGCCTATATATCTTAATTTGCGCGCTCTAGACCCCCGTCCGTTTATAGGTAGTAAGCGGAGCTTAACCTTTGCTTTACGCTAAGTAGTCGATATATCTCTCTCTAGAACGTGCTTATTTAATTCGTACCTCTATCGCTAGTAATAGCTCGAGGTAGTCCGTAATACCTAACCTAGTATTTTAGGAACAAAACCGCGTATTCCTCCGCTTTTATAGAGAGAGTACCGATAAGGGCAATCTATTTACTAAGGCGGTCCTTAATTATATAAAGATATCGGTTCCCGTCGGAGTCCGGTAGGTTAGTTATAAAGTCTATCGAGATTTCTAAGAAGAATCTATCGGGTACTAGTAGTAGTCTTAGGAGGCCGTATTTGTATTCTCTCTATACTTTATTACGTCCGCAATAATTGCAATTCTATAGGAATTGTCGTACCTGTTTTAACTATAGCGGCTAGTAGAAGTCGCGACCTAGTATAGAAGCGGTAGAATCCCGGCCTAGGTAACCGTAGAGCGGTAAGTCGTAGATCGACTAGATAATCTTCGTACGTAGTACGTCCTACTATAGTTCTTCGGCCCCTATATCTTTATATTTAGCCTCCGTCGTAGCTAGAGCTCCTAGAACCTAGAGCTTGCCGCGGTAGCGTAGGAACCCGTTACGGTCTATCGTATAATTACCGATCTAAATCTTTACCTTAATTTCCGGCTATAATATCCTAGATTCCTTATAGGCTTTCCGTAATACTATCTAGTATACCGTATCTTTCTTAATAATGCCCTTCTATATATTCTTTATTTCTAGGTACTAGAATAGTTTAGCGCCTTCCTCCGTAGGCTACGCGGGCTCTATCTCGTTCGTAAGTAGAGATAACGGGCTTGCCTCGGGTATACGTAGGAAGGTACGAATCGTAGCGCTAGAAATTTAGACGGTTTCCGGCTAGTTTAGAGAGAGCTCCGGCTCTAGAAATCTTCGGAACCTTAAGAGCTTATTGTCTTAGCCTAACGTGTCCTATTCCCTCTTTAATAAGGTATCCGGTAGGATAGCTTCGATTCCCGGCCGGTAGACTAGGGTAAACTAGTACTTAGCTAGTTCTTCCTACTATCGGATCTATCTCTCGGATAGCTAGCGCTTTACTTTAAAGTATTCTAGGTTCTTATAGTCCGTCTAAATTATAAAGAGGCTATACGACTTTAGCTCGGAGTCCTAAAATTTAATACTAGATACAACCGTAAGTATCTCCTTATCGTATATATCGTAATTAATCTCCGCTTTGTTTAGTTACTTCAAAAAGAAGCCTACCGGTCGTCGGATCCCTACCTTTTCTTAGATAAGGGCGCCCCTAATCGCGAACCTACTATAATCTATCTCGAGGAAGGTAGGAAGGGACGGGTCCTACTAGGTAAGTACCGGGGTATAGTAAAATTTGTCCTTTAACGTCTCGAACGCTTTATCCTACTCTTCTCTCTAAGAGAATAGAGTTCCCTTACTAGTAAGGGCGGTTAATAGTACGGAGATCTTAGAATAGTTCGGTACGAATATATAGTAATAGTTCGTAAATCCTAAGAAATAATAAACCTCCTTTTAGGTCTTAGGTACTACCTACTTTTATACGGCTTCTACCTTTTCGGGGTCGGCTAATATCCCCCCTCTATCGGTATAGACGATAAATCCTAGGTATTTAATCTTTTTCTAGGCGAATTCGCTCTTTTTTAAATTAAGGTAAAGGCCTCCGTCCTAAAGCTTCTTAAGAAGGGTCCTTACCTTATAGAAATAGTCTTCCCTCGTTCCGCTCGAGTAGATCACTACGTCTTCTATATATACTAACGCGAAATCGTCTAGATACTCCTATAGGAGAGTATTAATATACCGTTAAAACGGTATCGGGGCTTCGGATAAACCGAACGGGTATTATTAGCTAGTAACCGGCCCTATATATGTAGGCTAGGGTTTGAACCTATATAAGAGGCCTCCTTCTATACTATAGAGAGATTATTAACCTCGTATAGTATATTATTTATATTACACTTCTATAATGCCTATATTATAGGGCTCTAGTTACTAGCCTAAGCGACTTGTTTATTATCCTATTATACTAAATATAGTTGCCTATATTGTTGTAGGTTATATTACCCTCGGTTGCCTATACTATTGCTACCGGTAGTAGTAGTAGTATTAGTTTCCGTCCTTTATTAGAGCCGAAGGTAGGGCTATCTCTTTATATCTAATAGGTATAGGTATATCGAAGGTAGTCCTAGGGTACGAATAGCTATAACCGGAGCGAGGGTACGATAAGAGCCTACGATATAGACGATATAGAAGTATCTCGAGGGGCTATTACGATAAGCGAAGAAACCTCTTAACGAGGGCATCTCTTTAACCCCGAAAAGCTATAAACCCTTAGGACTATTATAGCTTAGGGCCTAGTCTACGACTATAGCTAGCTTCTAAGGACTCGGCTTTAGGTCGAAGACCTATTTAGTACCGCTTACTCGAGATAAGCCCCGCCTAAGGAAGAGATAGATTAATTACCTATCGACCTTATTTAGCCCTACTAAGACTATCGATCGATAGCAAATTCTAGATTATAGGACGAATAGCTAGGGAGTCCCTCTATTAATCGGGTAGATAGTTCCCGGATTCGTAGCCTCGCTTAGATAGTACTTAGCCTTTTACTAGGAAAAGAAGGCTACTGCCCCCCCCCCCTATCTAGCTAAAAGAAATAACAATAGTTAGTAAAGGAGCTAGTTTCTAGGATCTAGGTATAAATAGAGATTGTAGTCCCTTCCTCCGAGCGGCTCTCGTCTAAGTTTACTAAGTTTTCTAAATTAAGCTCCTAGAGGTATCTAGGCTACCTCTAGGAGGCTAAATCCTAATACTACCCTAGGGGTAATATTAGAAGAAACAGCCTAGTATACAATTTTCTCGTATAGCAATATAGAAACTAAGTATACTAAAAATACCTTTTTATAGTATTTTATTTTAACCGTTTTATAATAACAATCGAATAAGCTCTAGCGAAAGCGAGTATTAGGAATTAGCGGAATCTTCTAAATCCGAAAACGCCTCTAACTCTATTAACGAGGAAATTAGGTAGCGGCTAGTTAATATAAGCGCTACCTAACTAGGTAGAGAGCCTCCTATACCCTCTACGCTAGAGGCACTCTATAATATCCTTATAAAGATAATAGAGAAGCAAACTAAGCTAGTCTAAGCTTCTCCGCTAAAATAGGCGTCGCCCGCCTAAGCTAGGAAGCGGTAGAAACCCTTTATTCGAAGGGTAGAACGCTATAGTATATATAGAGCGTTTTAAGGATAGCTTAGTTAAGTACGAGCTCGATAGAGAATCCGACTAGTACAAGATCCGGTCCTTTACGAGGACTACTACTACTAAGCTTTACCGAACCCTTAGAACCCTAGTTAGCTACCTAGAAAAGGACGAGAAGTCTAATACCGACTAGGAGACCTTAAAGTAGGCATTTCTAAAGGAGTATCGGGAGCGCGATAGCCGTCGTATTAAAGGCAGTCGCGCGTAGCTCGAGGCCCTCTACTTAGTAAGGCGTACTAAGGATAACGACCTAAAGGAGTATATCCGCGAATTTGTTAAGTTAGCGGACGGTATCGACTAGAAGGACCTCGAAAATTCTTAGAGAACGAGGCTACTCCTCTAGGGGTTGCCGTAGCCTACGGCTTAGCGTATCTTCTATCGATATAAGCTTAGCGAGGCCGATCCTAAGAGCTTTAGGAAGTATAAAGAGGTCCTAGTATATATTAAGGCCGACATCGATAGCTCCGCTAATACGAGAAAGTTTATCTATAGCGAAGATAGGAATAACCTAGTATAGGTTAGAAAAGAAACTATAGAAAATAGGGGACCTAAGTTCCTTCCTAAATCGTAAAGCAGTCCTAAGACCGTAACGCCTACTATTATAAAACACTCTTAGGACGTCGCGGACTTAGCTAAATCCCTAGCCTAACTTAACCTTAATACGAAAGCATTATAGCGAGTTAGGGAGGTTATTAATACTACTATACTAGCAGATATGCTACTAGTCTACTAGGTTTCCGATCCTAACTACCCTAAAGCCCCTTTAGTTAATATCTACGCTATACGGAAGATCTATTCTAACTTAGATAGCAAGTACTAGATATATTGCGGTTTTAAATATATCTAATCGTCTTACCCTATCTAGAAAGAGCTTCTTAATAGGAAGCTTATTATATAAGTAAATAGTCGTTTCTACTATATAGATACCGGCGATAAGATTAACTTCGAATAGGATCGGAGAGCCCTAAAGCTACCTTAACTAAGGAACCTTCTAGAAAAGAAGTATAGGGGTAAGATCGAGTTTAAGGAGGCTAGAAATAGTACCCTCGCCGCTATTACTAAACGAGAAACTTAGAAGGTTGGAGCTAAATAGGTTAAAGAGCGGAGTAGTAACGGTACCGCTAAGGCCGTTAAAGTTAACTTTGTTTCTTAGGACTAGGACGTAGTCGCTAACGTTTACGCGGTTACTAAGAATAGCGTAGGTGCCTACGCTACTACGAGGTCCTAAACCTAGTCCTAAGCTAAGGGCAAAGGCCTATAGAATCCTACTCGCCCTAGTACGGCAGCCCCTACTAGGGTACTAAAGAGCAAGGCGGCCGATAAGGCTAAGTAATAGTAGGAGTCGACCGCTAAAACTAAGACTCTCTAGATAGCTAGAGACCGCGCTACCCGAGCTAGTACTATACCTATAGAGAGTCTAGTCGTCCTAGAGATTCTAGAGGTTAGTATAGAAGATAATACTACCGACATTAGTAGTACCCTAGGTCTAGCTAACCTACCGGCCTATAAGCGAAAGTTAGCCGATCTAAAGAGCTTTCGCTTTAATAGGTATATAAAGAAGTATAGTACTAGCCCTACTAACTCCTTAGATACAAAGGTAAACGCGCTCTTCTAGGCTTTATAGTTCCTAGACCTTAAGTCTAACGTGTCTATAGGAGAGCTACTAGTATACGGTTTGCCTACTAACCTATTCTAGAGCCGAATCCCTAATAATACTACCTTTATAAAGGACCTCGCTACCTTTTAAAGGAAATAGGGGCGAGAAGACTATATTAATATCTCTTCCCTATAGTTCCTTTCTAAATTTTTAGGTACTCGAGAGTTAGTAGAAGACGAATCGGTAACCTTTAAAAACTAGGAGACTATTAATAATACTAACGAAGAGGGTGTTAAGGAGATAGGCCGAGGGAATAGTAATAATACCTCAGATCCTATTTTAGTTTTAGTTTCTATTAAGGCTATCCGATTTACTAGCTAACAAATCGGTCGAGTAGGACCTCCTCGACCTAAGGAACTTTACTCTATCCCTAATAATATAGACCTTTCTATAGTTACCCGTTCCTTCGCCGTCGTCCCTACTATTTATATATAAGTTACTATCGGAAGCTATAGTTAGTAGATACTAGTAATGCTTAATAACGGTTCGGAGTTACTTATTATAAGTAAGCGTTAGGCTAAACAGCTTAAGCTACTAATAAATAGAGACATTTCCCTCGGTATATAGGGAGTAAATAGGGAGGTTACGCTAGTAGGTACCTACTATAATATTATAGTAGACGCCTTCGGTATATACTTTTCCTTTACCTTCTAGATTGCCGCTAACCTAAACACGCTAATTATTCTAGGACGACTATAGTCTCGTATAACCCGGGGTATCTAGCGCAACTGCGACGATAGCTCCTAGGAGGGAACTATCGCTAACTAGAAGGGCAACCGAGTCGTATTTACTAGTTATATTAGAAACACTAGCTATAGGGCCTACGAGGACATCCTTACTACTTCTAAACGATCTTCGGGAAACGCTATAGCGCGGTTATAAGACCGGCAATCTGCGCTATAAGTTAGTATAGCTTAAATAGGTTATATCTAGAAGTGCGCCGCTCTATACGTTAAGGCAAGTTTCTAGGCTCTATACTAAAAAGACGAATACTCGAAGCGGTAGCGAGTATAATATAACGACTACCTAGTATACGAGTTAAGGTAATAATACTATCGTATATATTATCGCCGGAGGCGGGTCTACCCGAGCTAACTAATTAGAGCGCGAGTCTAATACTATCCCGGAGGTATTATTACGAATCTAACGTTTTCGCCGGCGTTATAAATTAGGACTACTAGCTATATACCTACCGTCTTAAGGAGACTTCTAAAGAAGTTTACGTGCTGTTTTATTACGCTAATCTCTAGGCCTAGCGGCAAAGAGAGAGAGTTCGGGTTTTAAGACCGATTCGAGCGTATACCCTATATAAGAGGGTAGCTAACAAGATTAAGCCTATAAAGGGTAGCATATATATTACTAATAGGTCTAATCCTAGCGGAAATCCTAACTAGCGATAAAAGTGCCTTAATTAGGAGACGATACTACTACCTAGGGATAGTCCGTACGACTAGAGATATATTACTAAAAAGTTCTCTACTATCCCTAGGGGGTTAAGTGCTAATAAAGGAGAGGCTTGCGAAGATTAAACCTAGTATAGAGCTTTCGGATCGTAAGCTTAACCTACTATACGAGCTTCTATATAACCGCGAAGCCGTATTAGTATATAACTTTACTTAACTAGGTAGAATTAACCCGGAGGTTGCCCCTCCGTAGAAGATCCGAACGATCGAATATAAGCCTTAGGCCTACCTAGGTTTTAAGCTAAACCTAAGCCTACGAGGTATAGTTAAATATATAATACGGTAGCGTATAAAGGCCGGCATACTAGAACCTTCCTATGCCTCGTATCGTAATCTATACTTCCTAGTTTAAAAGAAGACTACTCCTAGGGAACTAGAGAAGTACCGTCTAATTAACGCTACGTAAAAGTTTAATGTAGTTACGATTAGAGATACTAGCCTTCCTCCGGAGACTAATAGGTCTTAGAAGCCTTTATAAGCTGTATTATAGCCTTACTAGTTAATGTTTTCTCGGGCTACGACTAGATTCCTCTCTACCCTAATAGCCGAGACCTTACTAGCTTCGAGACGCCTCTTAGGCTATATAGACAAACTACCCTTCCCTAAGGAGCGACTAGCTCTATAGCCTAGTTTTTTCGTATTGTAAATTAAGTCCTCGCAGCCTATATCTCCTATATAGCGATGCCTTTCCTAGACGATATCGGTATTAAGGGCCCTAAAACTAGGTACGATAATAAAGAATTAGAGCCTAGTATCCGTAGGTTCTTTCTCGAATATGTCTAGAACCTCGATAGTGTCCTCTATAACCTAGAGCGAGCTAACCTAAAGGTCTATAGAGAAAAGCTTTAGCTCCTATATAAGCGAATAAATATTGTCGGGGTTGTAACTAATAAGAACGGCCGCTATCCTAACAATATACGGGTCCTAAAGATAGTGTCCTAGCCGGATCCTACCTATTAGAAGGATGTCCGAACCTAGCTTAGAGTAGTCTCCTACTTCCGTATCTAGGTCGCGAAGTTTGTATTAGTATATAAGCCCTTATACGCTTTACTTAAGAAGGATGCTAAGTTCGAATAGACCTCCGTATACTAGGTAGCTAAGGATACTATAACTAAGGCACTCGTTAGCGCGCCTATACTTACGTCTATTAACTACTTAGAGGGTACGGGTTTGCTAGTTATTACTATCGACTCGAGCGGGGAAGGCTATAGCGAGATACTAATATAGTATAATCGTAAAGAGCTATCTTTACGTTACCCTATCCGGTACGACTTAGGTTTATAGAAGCTAATCGAGGCCCGATATAATACTAGTAAGCGAGAATGCCTTAGAGTCTATAAGGCTCTAAAGAAGTTCCGACTATAGCTCTTTAGTATATTCTTTCGCCTAGAGATCGATGCTTAGACTCTAGTCTATTAGCTTAACCGTATAGCCTCCGAGCTACTAAACTCTATAATAGCTCGTTAGGTTGCTTAGATCTATTTGTTTAACTTCGACGTCTTCTACGTTCCTAGTAAGAAGTATACTAGACTAGATAGCCTATCTAGGAGGCCTACTATAGAGGAAGACATCGCCGAAATAATAGAAGAGGAGGATATCGACGCGGTTATTAACCGTACCTTCTTTACTACCTTCTATATTAATGCTATACTAGCAATTACTAGGTCTACTACTAATAACCTACTCGATAACCGACCTAGTAACTAACCTAACGAACCTAACGGGTAGCCTAAGGATAAGCCCGAGGAAAATCCTACTACTAGTAGTAATAACGAGACCGGTACTAAGGCGGAAGAATTAGATAGAGACGATATCCTTAATAGGGTCTACTTAGACGACTCCTATTATATCGCCTACTTCCTAACCTATACGAAGAAAGCGCCTAGTCTATTAAAGAGTTAATACCGTCGAGTTATTCGCTATTCTCGGAGGTTCCTTATTAAGGATCGTATCCTTTAGCGACAAGCAATAATTAATATACCTCTCTAGTATATTATTAATAATCCTATAGTAAGACAAGAAATTCTTCGTATAGTTTACGACGAGCTTAGCTACTAGGTAGCGGAGGGCACTTTCGATATCCTTCGTCGGTAGTACTAGTAGAATAGCGTATAGGCTAATATCTCTCGCTACTATAAGAGCTATCCTAAGTGCAATTTTAGGAATAGCTACCGTCGACTAGGCGAGTTGCGTATCCCTACTACTTAGTTAGTTAGGGAACGATAGTACGGTAATAGGGTTTGTCTAAGCCGGAATAATAGCCTATATATTATTCGAGAAGGTCTTTCTCGGTACCCTAAAGCCTATTATTTCCGTAAGGGCTATAGTGCTATTAACGCCTATAATATAGCTACCTTCCTATTTAAGGACCTATTCTACTAATAGGGCACGCCCTATAAAGTTATCTCAGATAACGCTACGACTAATATAGCTAAAGAAGTTTAAGCACTACTTGTTTCGTATAGGGCGAAGAACGTTCGTATCTCCCTATACTATCCCTAGTCTAATATTATCGTTAAGCGCGGCTATTAGTCTTTAATTAATGCCTTATCTAAGTTAACTAATAGTAGTAATAGATTAGTCGCAATCTCTACCTACGTCCTAGCCCTTCTCTAGGCGGACCGAAGGACTATTATCGATACTACTAGACTTATACTAGCGGAGCTTATAATTAGAAGAGACGCTATTCTTCCGATTAAGTTATCCTACCGTATATATAGCGTTTACGACTAGGGGTCTGTTCGCACTAGAGTAGATCTTCTTACTCTACGCGCTAAGGCACTTAAGGAGATAACTACTACTTCTTAGGAGGGACTTGCTCGATAACGTCGTCTTCGTAAAGAGGCTAAGCAGTATTTTAATAACTATAATACTATTAATTAGGAGCCTCTAAAGGTTAGCTATATAGTTCTCCTATACCGGTCCGAGCTAGAATATAGTTACTCCTATAAGCTAGCCTTTAAATAGAGAGGCCCTTATAGAGTAAAGGAGGTCCTTTACGACGGTTCTATATACCTTCTTTAGGAACTTAATAGTGCTACCTTAAAGCACTCGCACCCTCGGGCTAACCTAAAGAAGATCGTCGAATTAAAAGAACCTACCCGCCCTCCCTTAACCGAGAAGGAGGTTAGTACTTCTATAGACCCTCTACCTTCCTTAGATACCTATCGAGAGGAGGATCCTACCGCGATTATAGATCCTATTCTACCTAAGAATTATATATATCCCTAGATACGTCTTAGTAAGCTATTAGGAATAACTTATAAACAAAGGGAGGGTTATATACGTATTAATTACGTATAGAGCATTTCCTATATTAATTCCGATAGTAAACTAGACTTCTAGCTATCTAACTCTAACTCTAATAAGGAACTCGACTAGTCTAGCGACGAAGACCGCCTAGAATTATAGGTATTAGACGACCCCGAGACTAAATAATTACTTGCTCTTCCTTGCCTCTATCTACCTCTACTACGTTGCTTTCCTTGCTCTTATTAACCGTTCTCCGCGTTATTAATATAGTACCGCCTTATAGCTTTAGTCCTTACTACCCTACTATCTATTCCTACTAATGCTTATACTCTCGTTTATTGTTTATTGTTTTTAACTTATCTTCGATAGATATTACTATAACTTTATTCCTTTGCTTTTGTTTCCTTAGAAAGAACTATACGAGGTATAACTTCCTAATAATATCCGAGGGGTAGTATTAGGAAGCTAGCCGAACCTAACCCCCTACCCTTCTAGGACTACTTCCCTCTAGCTTCCTAGACTCTAGTAACTTCCCTTAGGTAGCAACGATAATAAGATACTCCGCTAGACTATTCCTGCCCTAATTAGTACTAGTTACGGAGGATACTAAGAAAGGGAGGTTCCCTATTCCTCTCCCTTCCTATCGCTTAGATAGATATAGTAACCTAGGTCTATAGCCTCTAAGAATAGGGACCTTAGGCTATTAAGCTTAGTATTTAGAAGAAGAAAGAAGGTAAACGTACGGACTACCTTCACGTGCTTACTAATATAAAAGGTAATACTATATCTATAACGGTAGTGCTATAGGCTAATATACTAAACGAATCAGCTACGCTAGGCCTAGGCGACTTACTCCTCGTTACCGAGTATCTCTAGAGAAAAGCTAATACTACCCTAGGGGTATTATTAGTCCCGCTAGCCTTACTACTATAGATTTCTACTAGGGACTCGAACTAACTGTTTATATTTCGAGTACGCGAGAATTTACGATAGCTAAAGGTTAATAAAGGCGCATAGTCGCTACTAGCAATTAGCTAGATCGATTGTTAAACTTTAGCCTACCCTAATAATAAAGAAGTGTCGTATATCGCCTTACTTTTATATATAGCCGTTATCTGTTTGCTTTACTAGCACGGAATATATAGACTACGTTATCTTCGTACCCTATTTAAAGCGAGCTTCCTAAGCTCCTTCTTCTACTCGAATACTAACTAACTCGCTACCGCCTAACTACCCCCCTTCTATCCTTATTATTATTAAGCAACGAACACGTTTTGCAAACTCGTTTCTAACCCGCTTCCGCTTCGGTCGGCTATATATCTTCTAGTGCCTCGAACCCGCTAGGCGCTAGTAGTAGCTTCGACCCGCCGGCTCTCTTTAATCTAAACCTAGCCGCCCTAGTCCTAATCGAAGTACTATCCGATAGCGCCTTAGCTGCTATAACTAGCCTCGAGCACTGCTTTTAGATCGTTACCGCCTTTAAAGACCCTTAAGAAAAGATCGAGAACGCTCGTACCCTACTATACGTTATTAATAGGAATATTAAGAAGGCTACTATCTTAGTTACGTACGGTATAAACAACTTGCGTTAGTCTATCGGGGAGCGCAACTTTAAGCGCGACGTTCTTAATAATATAGATATTTAATAAGCCTATCCTATCGTCTATAGCCTCGAGATAGCCGGTACCTAGATTCGCTTACGCTTTAAGACCCTCGATTAGGCCTTCGAACATTAGGGAGGCCTGAGTAGTCTTCCTAAGAGCCTCTTTAACTTTACCTACGGTAGATAAGAGCGCGCTAAGCAAGTCTCTTCGTTCGTTAACAAGTATCTAGTCCGTCGCTAAGGCGCCGAGTATCTTTTCTATACTATAATCTATCGTATATCTACTACTAGTAAGAAGGTAGGCAAGCAGATACTTAACCTATCCTTTACGCTTAACGACTTTATAGTAGCCTACTAGAAGCGGTATAACGATACTATTATCGAGGTAGATCTTAACGTATAGACTACTAAGGATCTACTAAAAGAGATAGGCTATCGTATTAATAGTATAGGCTTTATTATTAAAGGTTAAGAGGCTCCTATCGTTAATATTCTTAAACGTGAGGTTCTTCGCCTAGAAATGGAGGCCGATACGGCTACTAGTCTTACGCTTGCTATAGAGATACAGGCTTAAGACCGTCGCTCGACCCGTAACTATAAGGTTTCTTAAGAAGTTAAAGACGAGCGCGCTAAGGCCGAAGTAGCGCGTTAGAAGGCACTATACGCTCGCTAGGCCCTCCGTAAGGCTACTAAGAAGTCTAATACGCCTTCTGGTACTAACTAGAGTAACTCGAATATTAATATACTAGATACGCCGCTAGAAGATATCTCCTCCGAAGGCTCTTTTAGCGAGCGTAGGGATAGAGGCCTTTCGCCGGTACTATTAACTAAGAACATTTATAGTTCTTATAAGGGCGACTCTATTACGCACCTTATTACTAAGATCGATATAGTTCCTAAGGCCGATATAGGCAAAGCTCCTACCGCCCTATCTATTTATTAATAGCTCGACGACCTTAGTAAGCTAGGTAAAGAGCGGTTTACTATATATACTAACTATATTAAGAAGGCCGCTAAGGTCTGTAGTCTCTATACTAGTACTAAGACAAGTGTCTTTATCGGCCGTCTATTAAAGATTAGGCGCGAGATTGCTAATTAGGATGCCTTTACTACCCTTAAGACTAATTATACTAACTAGTTTCCTAGACGTCCTACTGCCGCCCCGACCTCCTTAGAACTCTACGTATTTAACCCTACTAGTACTATTACTCGCGATCTTACGCTAACCGATCGCTAGAGTAAGTTAGTCGCTAGTATTCTTAGCTAAGATACCTCCTTCGATCGCTTTCGTTAGACTAGCAATGCTATTTTCCCTCGGGTCTTCGGTTAGATACAATCGCCTCGTAGAGCTTACCTTTCTCTTATCGTCGACCTAATATAGAAGGAATTTCGTATATACTTTTAATATATACGTAAGCTACCTAAGTCTAAGTAGAAAGGCCGCAATGCCCTTTAAACCTATAGCGTAAGCAACTAAATCGTCCGTTAGTATCCTGCCTTATAGCTCTTAGCCGTTGCCCTTCGACCTAATTACGTATACGAGCTTATCTCCGTTCCTAAGCCTACTAAGTACTTTAAGGTAGGCGAAAACGGTTACGAAAACTGCCCTTCTAAGGAGACTTCTCGTTTCGGATAAGATATAGTTAAGCTCGTAGCTAGTAAGGGTACTAGCTGTATACGCATTAAGGTTTGTCTTATATCTAAAGATAAGACCGCCTATTTAACTATTGTCGAGGGTATATACGAACTAGAGGTCTTCGAAAACTAGGTTAAGAAGCTTAAAGGCCGTAACCTAGTTCTACTAAATAAGATTAGTAAGCTTACTAATAAGTACCTTACTACTAACGACCTCGACTATATATTCGATAGTTAGCCTAACGAAGGCGAGGTAGCTTAGTAGATCCTTAATCCTCTAAAGGAATGTAAAGTCTCTATTTAGATACTATACCTTCTATATAGTAATCTAAAGGCTAAGAGCGACCGTATATTAATCGACTTAGGCTACTCTCGCGTCGTTAATAGTACTAAGATTAAAGGCTACGAGAACTTAACCGTCTCTAAGGTTGCTAAGGCGTACTATAACCTAACCGCTCTTCTAGGTTCGAATATCTTCGTACCGTTTGCTTTCCTTATAGCTATTTCGGTCGAAGGCCTCGGTTATATCTCGGATACCCTAGTCGGTAGAATTCCTTAGTCGAGTTACGTTATTTAGAATAAAGTTAAACAAATCCTCTAGTTTAGTAAGGAGGAGCTTAAGGAATATCTACGGAAGTAGGAGAAGGCTATATAGGACAAGGCTACTAACCTCCTCGTTGATTAAGCTTATTACGAGACCGAGTACTTCGGTACTAATAGCTTTAATACCTACGGAGGAGTTTTCGAGAACCGTCTAGCTAATAAGGTTATTACTAGTAAAGATTACGGTATGTTAAAGCAATAGTAAGTCGGCGTAGTAGGTTAGTTACTTAGGAAATTGTTTTTATATACTAATAGAATCTAGGAGCAATGCTACCCTAGGGGTATTATTACGGAGTTTCTAAAAACGGCCTTAGCTAAGATGCCTAAGGTAACTATATAACTATTTATTTGTTTTTAGCGACTAATGTAAAACGTGTCTAGTTAGATACGAAGAAAGGGAGGGATATTAGCTAGTAACCGGCCCTATATATATAGGCTAGGGTTTGAACCTATATAAGAGGCCTCCTTCTATACTATAGAGAGATTATTAACCTCGTATAGCACATTGTTTATATTACACTTCTATAATGCCTATATTATAGGGCTCTAGTTACTAGCCTAAGCGACTTGTTTGTTATCCTATTATGCTAAATATAGTTACCTATATTGTTATAGGTTATATTACCCTCGGTTGCCTATACTATTGCTACCGGTAGTAGTAGTAGTATTAGTTTCTATCCTTTAGTATACTAGCTACTCGAACGAACCTAGCCTAGTACGGAAGGCCGTTTTATACTCGTATCCTTTTGCTATCCTTATCTTATAGAAGGCCGAGACTACGTTAACCTTAGTTAACTATCGGGCTTCCGTTAGGTTCCTTATAGTATCCGGGATTAGTAGGAGGGGATATTAGTCTTGCTTTATAAGGGTATTAAGCGCCCTATAGTCGTAGTAGAACCGTAGTTCTCCTCCGGGTTTCTTAATAAATAGTACGGGCGCCGCCGCTTCGGAGTTCGTAGGTCTTATAAACCCCTTATTTAAGAGCTCGTTAAGCGACTTTCGTAAGCCTAAGAGCTTTTTTTTCGATATACTATAGAGCGGGCCCTAGGGGAGCTATAGCTAGGATTTGTCTAGTTTTTTATAGAGTTCTATCGTATAATCGATACCGAGACGATAGGGCGCTAACTTATCGGCTTCTTTTTAATAAAATAGCACGGCTATATCGCGAACCTCTAAGGGTAATTTCTTCTTTAGCTCCTTAATCGTCGGATATTCCTTCGTTTTTAGGGCCTTCTTAATATCCTCGGCGATTATCGCGGTAAGTAGGCTCCTTACGGTATTAATCGTAGCAATATTCCTACTTATATCGAATTTACGGTAATAGCGCCCTTCTTTAACCTAATACCGAGCCCTCCTATAGTAGTACTATCGCCTCTCGGGCGCGGTCCTAACCTTATTATATACCTTCTATAGGTTCCCTAGGATAAGAGGGAAAGCTAATCCCGATACGATATAAGCGTATATCGTCTATCGGAATCCGTTAATTTCTATTTAGAAGGCGACGACCCTAATAATTTTCGCGTCTTATTTTATAGACGACGCTCCTTTTACCTCCTAGGACTTACGGCTAATATAGCTAAGCCCGAGGCCTTTAGCTAGGCCCGTATTAATTATAGCGTAGTACTAGTATCTTTCGTCGATAAGAGTAGAAGTTCCGACGTTATTTTCGAGGACTATATCGATATATATAAGGTTCCCGTTTATATCCTTTTTAACTTCTTCCTATTTCTTTACCTATATCCTATCTACTCCCGACTCCTAACTATAAGCGAGAGTTACTCTTTTCCTAAGTCGGAACTACCTAAGTCCGACTATTCTTCTATATCTTCTAGAATAGGTTATACGAAGGCGATACTAATCTTAGTAGGCTAAACCGGCGGTACGTATAGGTAGTTACGAATACGGTATCTACTCGCTCTATAGCGGAAGTAGAGCCTTTTCTCCTTACGTTTCTCTCTCTCTATAGAGTCGACCTATTTAGCTCTAGGCTTCTCTACTATTACTTATTAGCCTCCGCGGTTCTTTCTATAGAAAGCGTTTATTTAAGCGGGGTTTATAACTATATCTCCGTTAGAGTCGATCTTCGGGTTCGCTACGGGAGCTATATAGGGTAGGATAAAGACTATAGAGCTCGCGGCTTCTTTCTTCCTTTCTTACTAGCGTTTCGTAGCCTATTTAAACTAGTCCGTCGTTTCGAGGTTCGTTATAATCCGCTCGACTAGTAGTAATCCTTAATTTTTAGTACGGCGGCGGTATAGGTCTTAGCCGCGTTCGAGAAGGTATTCTTTAAATACCTAATTTTCGTATCGTTAGTTTAATAGTCTCTACCTACGCTTAGTAGGAGGCCGTCGAATTCTAGCTAGTAGTCGTACTAAGGTTGTCCCTAAGAGTGCCTTAGGGCTTAGAGTTACTCTAGCGCCTTTATAGCTTTATTACTATCTATAAAGACGTTCCCGAGTTACTAGAAGAAAGCTTTAAGATCCTTTCCTTTCGTAAGGCTTCCTCTTTCCTAGAAGTAGCGTATCCTAGCGCGTTCCTTTACCGGTAGGGTATCGTAAATAGTATCCTAGTAGTAATCTTCGGAGAGCTTCGGTTTTAGCCTAGAACGAACTCGGTACGAACTCCTTAGTCGTAGTAGGTAGTCCTAGAACGACTTAGCCTTCCTATCCTATAATAGTAGCTTCTATTCGCGTAACGCCGTTACGGTTTAGCCGGTAGCTAAGAGCGTTTCTAGGAGTCCCTTTAGGTTCTCGTTCGTAGACTAGTCTCCTATTATACTAGCTTCGGGAGGCCCGGTCTAGCGAGATACTTCCGCGTATTAAAGCGCGGAGCGCGTAGCTTATAGCTAGGCTTCTATCGTTTATTATCTAGTATAGAGACTCTCGAAAGTACGAAAAATCTCGTCCCTAGTTATCTCTAGCGCTATAGGGATAGCGTTCCCCTAGCTATCTTACTCGGGTTCCTAATAAACCTTAGCGTTTCCTATAACAAAGATCGAACCTAATATTATAGGTAAGCAACGCGTACGTAGATACTAGATATAAGACTTAATAGGTTCGATAAAGAGCTAAGTCTATCTACGTAAATCCGAATAGTTTTATATAGTACGCTAAGCGCTAAGTAGTAGGTTAGAGTCGCGTAGGCCGAATGCCTAAGGCTAGCGCTTTCTACCTAGGGCGTAGCCCTTTATAAGAGGTAATAATCTAAAAATAGTACTCGAGGCTAGTTATAGTAGCTAAGCGCTATCGGAGGGGGCTTCGATCGGAACTAAAGCGGCTAGGTTTAGGTTAAAGGGAGCCGGTAGGTCGCCGCTACTACTAGCGCCTAGCGGGTTTAGGGCGCTAGAAGATATTTAGTCGACCGAGGCGGAAATAGGTTAAAAAGGAGTTACAAAAGGTATTCGTTGCTTAATAATAATACTTAATAGGCTTAGATAGAAGGGGGGGGGATAGTTAGGCGGTAGCGAGTTAGTTAGTATTCGAGTAGAAGAAGGAGCTTAGGAAGCTCGCTTTAAATAGGGTACGAAAGTAACGTAGTCCGTATATTCTAGTAAAGCAAACGGATAATAGCTATATATAAAAGTAAAGCTATATACGAGACTTCTTTACTACTAGGGTAGACTAAAGTCTAATAATCGATCTAGCTAATTGCTAGTAGCGACTACGCGCCTTTATTAACCTTTAGTCTTCGTAGATTCTTACGTTTACGAAATATAACTAGTTAGTTCGAGTCCCTAGTAGAAATCTGTAATAGTAAGGCTAGCGGGACTAACAATACCCCTAAGGCAGTATTAGCTTTTCTCTAGAGATACTCGGTAATAAGGAGCAAGTCGCCTAGGCCTAGCGTAGCTAATTTATTAGTATATTAACCTATAGCACTACCGTTATAGATATAGTATTACCTTTTACATTAGCAAGTACGTAAATATAGTCCGTACGTTTACCTTCTTCTTCCTTCTTCTAGACACTAAGCTTAATAGCCTAAGGTCCCTATTCTTAGAGGCTATAGGCCTAGGTTACTATATCTATCTAAGCGCTAGGAAGGGAGAGGGATAGGGAACCTCCCTTTCTTAGTATCCTACGTAACTAATACTAATTAGGGTAGGAATAGTCTTCTCTAGCGGAGTATCTTATTATCGTTGCTACCTAAGGGTAGTTACTAGAGTCTAGGAAACTAGAGGGAAAGAGTCCTAGTAGGGTAGGGGGTTAGGTTCGGCTAGCTTCCTAATACTACCCCTAGGGTATTATTAGGAAGTTATACCTCGTATAGTTCTTTCTAAGGAAAAAGTAAAAGGAATAAAGTTATAGCAATATTAATCGTATAAAATAAGTAAAAGCAAAGGTAAAAGGCGATAAGAGGGTAAGTTAAAAACAATAAGTAATAACCGAGAGTATTAATATTAGTAGGAATAGATAATAGGTAAGGACTAAAGCTATAGGGCGGCACTATATTAATAGCGCGGGCTTAGTTAATAGGAGTAAGGAAAGACAACGTAGTAGAGGTAGAGATAGGGAAGAATAAGTAATTATTCAGCCTTAGGATCGGGGTCGTCTAATACCTATAATTCTAGGCGGTCTTCGTCGCTAGACTAGTTAAGCTCCTCCTCGGAGTTAGAGTTAGATAGCTAGAAGTCTAGTTTACTATCGGAATTAATATCGGAAATGCTCTATACGTAATTAATTTATATATAACCCTCCCTTTATTTATAAGTTATTCTTAATAGCTTACTAAGACGTATCTAGGGATACGTATAGTTCTTAGGTAGAATAGGATCTATAATAGCGGTAGGATCCTCCTCTCGATAGGTATCTAAGGTTGATAGAGGGTCTATAGAGGCACTAACCTCCTCCTTAGTTAGGGGAGGGCCGGTAGGCTCTCGTAACTTAACGATCTTCTTTAGGTTAGCCCGAGGGTACGTATACTTTAAGGTAGCACTATTAAGCTCCTAAAGAAGATATATAGAACCGTCGTAAGGGACCTCTTTTACTCTATAAAGGCCTTTCTATTAAAAGGCTAGCTTATAGAAGTAACTATATTCTAGTTCGGACCGGTATAGGAGAACTATATCGCTAACCTTTAGAGGCTCCTAATTAATAGTATTATAGTTGTCGAAATACTACTTAGCCTCTTTACGAAGGCGACGTTATCGAGTAAGTCCCTCTTAAGGAAGTAGTACTTATCTCCTTAAGAGCCTTAGCCTATAGGGTAAGAAGTTCTACTCTAGTATAAATAGACCCCCTAGTCGTAAACGCTATACGTACGATAGGATAACTTAATTAGAAGAATAGTGTCCCTTCTTATTATAAGCTCTACTAGTATAAGTCTAGTTATATCGATAACGGTTATTCGGTCCGCCTAGAGAAGGGCTAAGATATAGGTAGAAATAGTAACTAACCTATCCCTACTATTAGTTAACTTAGATAGGGTATTAATTAAAGATCGATAGCCGCGCTTAACAATAGCGTTAGATTAGGTATAGTACGAGGAGATACGAACATTCTTCGCCCTATACGAAGTAAGTAGCGCTTAAACTTCTTTAGCTATATTAGTCGTAGCGTTGTTTAAGATAATTTAATAGGGCGAGCCCTATCGGTAGAATAGGTCCTTAAATAGGAAGGTAGCTATATTATAGGCGTTAATAGCACTATAGCCCTTACGGAAATAATAGGCTTTAGGCTACCGAGAAAGACCTTCTCGACTAATATATAAGCTATTATTCCGGCTTAGATAAACCCTATTACCGTACTATCGTTCCCTAACTAACTAAGTAGTAGGGATACGTAGCTCGCCTAGTCGACGGTAGCTATTCCTAAAATTGCACTTAGGATAGCTCTTATAGGAGCGAGAGACTTTAGCCTATATACTATCCTACTAGTAGCGCTAACGAAGGACGTCGAAGGTGCCCTCCGCCGCCTAGTAGCTAAGCTTATCGTAAACTATAGGAAGGATTTCTTATCGAGCTATAGGATTATTAATAATACGCTAGAGGGGTATATTAATTATAGCTTATCGCTAAAGGATACGATCCTTAATAAGGAACCTCCGAGATTAGCGAATAATACGATAGTATTAACTCTTAGATAGACTAGGTACTTTCTTTATAAAGGTTAGGAAGCACGCGATATAATAGGAGTCGTTAGAGTAGACCCTATTAAGGATATTATCCCTATATAGTTTATCCGCCTTAGTATTAGCCTAGTCGTCGCTATTAGTAGTAGGGTCTCCTTAGGGCTTATCCTTAGGTTAGTTACTAGGTTAGTTATCGGGTTAGTTATTAGTAGTAGACCTAGTAATTGCTAGTATAGCGATAATATAGAAGGTAGTAAAGAAGGTATAGTTAATAACGGCGTCGATATCCTCTTCTTCTATTATCTCGGCGATATCCTCTTCTATAGTAGGCCTTCTAGAAAGGCTATCTAGTCTAGTATACTTCTTCCTAGGTATATAGAAAACGTCGAAGTTAAACAAATAGATCTAGATAACCTACCGAGCTATCGTAGAGTTAGGCAGGTCGGAGGCTATATAGTTAAGCTAATAGACTAGTATCTAAGTATCGAGCTCTAAGCGAAAGAATACTCTAAAGAGCTAAGGTCGAAACTTCTTAAGAGCCTTATAGACTCTAAGGCACTCTCGCTTACTAGTATTATATCGGGCCTCGATTGGTTTCTATAGTCCTAAGTCGTACCGGATAGGGTAACGTAAAGATAGCGCCTTACGATTATACTATATTAGTATCTCGCCGTAGCCTTCCCTACTCGAGTCGATAGCGGAAACTAGTAAACCTATACCTTCTAAGTAGTTAATAGATATAAGTATAGGTACGCTAAGGAGTGCCTTAGTTATCGTATCCTTAGCTACCTAGTATACGGAGGTCTATTTAAACTTAGTATCCTTCTTAAGCAAGGCGTATAAGGGCTTATATACTAATATAAAGTTCTCGACCTAGATACGGAAGTAGGAGAATACTCTAAGCTAGATTCGGATATCCTTCTAATAGGTAGGATCCGGCTAGGATACTATCTTTAGGACCCGTATATTATTAGGATAGCGGCCGTTCTTATCGGTTACAAACCCGGTAATATTTATTCGCTTATATAGAAGCTAAAGATTCTCCCTATATACTATTAAGTTAGCTCGCTCTAGGTCGTAGAGGATACTATCGAGGTTCTAAATATATTCGAGAATAAACCTCTAGATACTAGGCTCTACTTCTTTATTATTATACCTAGTTTTAGGGCCCTTAATACCGATATCGTCTAGGAAAGGTATCGCTATATAAGAGATATAGGCCGCGAGGACTTAGTTTATAATACGAACGAACTAGGCTACTAAGTTAGTCGCCCCTTATAGAAGAGTAGTCTATTAGTATAGCCTAAGAGGCGTTTCGCAGCTAGTAAGGTCTCGGCTATTAGGGTAGAGAGGAATCTAGTCGTAGCCCGAGAATATATTAACTAGTAAGGCTACTATATAGATCTTAAAGGCTTCTAAAAACCTATTAGTCTCCGGGGGAAGGTTAGTATCTCTAATTGTAACTATATTAAACTTTTAAGTAGCGTTAATTAGCCGGTACTTCTTTAGTTCCCTAGGAGTAGTCTTCTTTTAAACTAGGAAGTATAGATTACGATACGAGGCATAGGAAGGTTCTAGTATGCCGGCCTTTATACGCTACCGTATTATATCTTTAACTATTGTAGTAGGGAAACCCGGCTTAGTATAGGTATATATACTTGTACCCTCTTTCCTTTTTTTATACCCCGAATATATACAACTACCTTTATAATTAGAAAACACATATACACACACACTATACAAGGAGACATAGCTACGACAACACATAGCAAGAAAGATATAGGAAATGTACCTAATCTAGCTATAATATAGCCCTCCCTACGGCTATTCTCTTCTCTTTAATATTTACGACGCCTTCCCTTCGTATAAGAAGGGTATATTAGTAGGTAGATAGGGTAGTAGTAAGTACGAGTAGTATTCGATAAGGAGCTAGGAGGAGAGGGAGGAAGGCAGGCAAGTTAGCCTATTACTAAGCGCCAAGCCCTGCCTAAGGCACTAAGACCCTAGCTTTACTTAGCCTAGTTATATGCCAATTACGTGTAGCCTCTTTAGCCCTAATATACGCTTCCCTTCTAAAGGCCGCGCCCTCGTAGCCTGTCTATATTCTACGACCTCTATTGCCGCTAACTTAGCAAGTCTAATAAGCTACTTAGCCCGCGCTAAATTAAACACTTAACTACCTAATTATATAACTACATTAAACCTTACCTCTAATACAATGTCTAACTCTAACTGCGCTATCTCTATATATAATAAACTATAAAGTAATATGTATCTATAAGAATTAAAGGCCTTCGACTAATTACAATACGAGCGCGTCTTCCCTACTGTAATAGGTAGACGTACGAGGTATTGTAGCACTGCCTCCGCTCTAAGTAATATCGTATCGAGTTCTTTGCGTCTACTCTTAAAAAACCTAGCAATGTCCGCTTCCGAGGGTTGTCCGCTTCCGAGGGTTTGTTCTTATTGTTACGAGGGCTATTATTTACTTTTCCGAAAAAACACAGCTCGTCTAGTTTCTATAGGTAAAGGCTATTGTAAGTGCAGTAGTTAAGGTTCGCCTCGCTTAAAGGGTTAGAAAGATCGAGGAGTAACCTATTATCCGCAAGATCGACCCTAGCTAGCTTAGCTCTATAGTTTTGCCCTTAGTTAGTCTATTAGTCGCTTAATCTTTTAGGTGGCTTAAAGTTTTAACTTGGCCTTAAAGTTTTAATCAAAGTTTTGATTAAGGTGCGTTAGGCTCGTAGTATAGGTAAGGTTATGTCTATAGGCGTAGCGATAATAGTAAGTAATGTCGATAATAGCGGCGCTAGTCGTCTTAGCGCTAACTTTACCTTGCTTTCGATTTCCTTCTTCGACTAATAATACACTCTGCAATACTGTTACTAATATAGCCGCGCCGGCCGTATCGCCCTTTAGTACGAGCGTAACGCCGTCGTTACTATTATTATTATTAGCACTATTCGCCTACGCGCGCGCGCGCCTCTATCGACCGCCTAGGCCTTAGGGTCCCGATAGGACGTAGAAACAAGAGGGGCGTTAAGAGGAGGACCTTATAGGGTACGCTAGTAAGGAGGTAGATTCTTTAAAAGAGCAGGCGATTAGTTAACAGTTATAGTGCACTCGTTAGTACTCGTTGCGCGTTCGTTATCGTAGTATAGTCTTGTTGTCCTTCGCTAACAATTGCTTGCCTCTAATTAGTTAGCTTAATAGTACCCCGGGGGTAGTATTGTTCCTAGGCCCTAGTAGTAACATTATAGCCTCTTAGCCTTCTTCTTGTCCTTTACACTAGTCTAATACTCGTCTAACAACTTAGTTATATCCTTAAAAGAGTCTTTAGCCTCCTACGAGTCCTATTTAAGTAAATAGCCTTACTATCTTAGAAGGTACTCCTTCTTGCCTTATCTAGTCCGATGCTTTAGTATACGCTCTATAGACTACAGTTCTTTACTATTAGCTAAGACTTCTTCTAAGTTAGTAGGTGCTTCATCGCCTTCGCGCTAGTAGTATAGTTTAAGGAGGGATACATAGAAGGTGTTATAGATAGTGTAATAGGGTAGAAGCTATAACTAGTAGGCCTATGCGGAAGAGCCCTTAACTTCTCGAATACGGAATAGGCTAATATATCTTAGTACGAGCTTAGGCCTTGTTTTGCTATTAGGTAATAGGTGTTTGCGGATACGGAGGTTCTTAGTGCTTAGTATAACTATATCGCCTTGTTTAAAGGTTATTAGCGTGTAGTGCCTGTCGTAGTAGGTCTTTTAGTACTCTTAAGCCTTTGTTAGCTTCTCGGCTATCTTAGCATAGATTTCTCGCATCTTCTAAACCCTCTCGATAGCCGCTAGTATTTCGGGTACTTAACGCGCTTCCCTTTCCTTACGCTCAGCCTCGAGCGAGGTAAATAGGTCTTGTAGTAAGGCAGCGTTCTAGCCTATTATAGCAAAATAAGGGGAGACCTTAGTAGATAAGTAGACACTGTTATTGTATACGAATTTAGCTAGTTATAGGAGGTTGACCTAGTCCTCGGGGTTCTTATTAATGTAACTGCGCAGGTACTACTACAGGGTAGCATTCTGCCTCTCTGTTTAACCGTTAGTCTATAGATAGAAGGCTGTTAATAGCCGATGCTTTAGTCTTAGCTATAAGCAAATCTCGCTCTAATAGTAAGATATTAGTATCGATCTACGATCGGATACGATCCCCTTAGGGGTTCCCTAATAGGTACAGAAGATGTTAGTCTATAGCGCCTCTACTATATTAATAGTAGTCTAATCCTTACGAGTAGGAATGTAGCGAGCACCCTTAGTAAATCGGTCTATAACGACTAATATAGCGTTAAAGACGTCTTTGCTTCCTCTTCGCTTAGTAGGGGGAAGACCTATAATAAAGTCTATTATAAGCTCTATAAAAGGCTTCTTTAGAATAGGGAGTGAAGACAACTCGCTAAATAGTAAGTGCTTTAGTGCTTTAACTCGCTAGTATACTATACAGGTCTGTATATACTCCTTTATATACCGCTTACTATTTAGCTAGTAGTATATACGCGATAGTAACTCGTGCGACCTCTCTATACTATAGTAACTAGCGAGCTCACTATTATAGTGCCTCTTTAAAAGCTCTTGTCTAATCGATTGTTTAGCGGGGACATAGTATCTACCCTTAAACTTTAAGTAACCTTTGTCGTCGATCGACTAATTACTCTTACTAGATCGAGTCGTTCGCCTACTTACAAGCCTATTAATACGGTTAACAGCAAAGGCGTCCCTCTGCTAAGTACGTAATAGCTTATCTATAAACGATTAACTATCCCTATTTGCAAGGTTATTTAATAGCACCCTCGCTATTAAACGAGGTACGTATTATATATATCTAATAGCACTAGTAGCCGGAACTACTACAACCTCTTCTGTAGCGCTGTCGCTGTATAGACTATTACTATAGATAGCAATGTCCTTAATCGAGTTATTATAGCTCGAGCGATCTACGTCCTTCTTAACGTATACTAGAAGAACGACAACTCCGCTATAGTATTTGTTGCCGCCGCGGGGTCCGGAAGTCCGCTTATCCTACGCTTACTTATTAACAATACGGGCTATAGCAATCTTATACTATAGGGTTAGAAACAATGAATTGATATACTAAGTCTCGCTGTCGTAATCAGGTCGCCTCGATAGGCTATTAGTAGGGTTACTTACGCCTAGCCGATATAATATATTAAAATCAAACCCGGCGAGGTAGACGGCCTATCTAGCCTATCGACCTATAACCCTTGTAACCCTAGTAATGCTACGCAGGTTGTTATAGTCTGTATAGACCTAAATTGTATACTAAGTACTATTAAGATAGTAGCGCTAATGCTTAAAGGCTTCTACGATTACTAAGAGCTCTTACTTATAGGTCTTATATCGACGTTCTATATCGATTATCTTTCGCAAAAAGAAGGCAATCGGGTGCTAGTAATAGTTATTATCTAATTGCCGTAATATAATAGCCGATATAGCGAACTGTAAAGTGTTAGTCTTAATTCGGATCTGCTTGCTTAGTACGAAATAGTATAACAAGGGGACATTAGTAAAGCGTTGCTTTAGGCCGTTAAAAGCGGCTTGTGCTCTATTAGTCTATTTAAACTCCCTAGTTAGGTTAGCCTTAGTTTTAGTAAGCTTAGTTAGGGGCATCACATGCCGTAAATAGCCCTTAATAAAGCGACGATAGAAATTAGCGAAGCCGAGGAACGACTACAGTTCCTTAATTAACGTAGGAATAGGCCATTTAGTAATAGTTTTAATCCAATTAGGATCAGCCTTAATACCCTTAGTTAATACGAGGAAGCTAAGGAAGGACACCTCCTTAGTAGCAAAGGTGCATTTAGAAGGTTTGTAATATAGTCTATAGGCTCGTAGGCGGTCGAGGACCTTACGTACTACGGCCTAGTATTCTACAATATTAGGTAAATGTATATAAACTAGGATGTTATCTAGGTAAACTATACGGAGATAGTCTAATAGGCCTAAAAGGGCTCGATTGATATAGGACTAGAATGTTATAGGGGCATTAGCTAGGCTAAATAGTATAACCAAGTATTCGAAATAGCTATAGCGAGTACGGAAGGCTGTTTTCTATTCGTTACCCTTACGAATGCGGATACGATAGTACGCATCCTTAATGTCTAGTATAGTATAGTAGTAAGCCCTAGAAAGGCGATCGAGGGTCTTATTAATAAGGGGGAGTAGACAGCGGTCTTTAATAGTAATAGCGTTAAGCCTACGATAGTCGACATATAGGCGTAGGCTACTATCCTTCTTTAGTACGAACAGGATAGGTGCACTAGTAGGGCTATTACTATACCGAATTCGACTATTAGCTAGGTTTTCCTCTAGGTACTTACGCAATATAGCAAGCTCTCGCTTACTAAGGTTGTAGAGGGGGCTAAAAGGAACCTCCTTGCCCTCTATAATATCAATCTTATAATCCGTCTCCTTAAATATAGGCAATGTCGATGCTAGGTAGTGTTTAAACACATTAATATAGGTCTCTCGGATAGGCTCTAGTATGCGAGCAAGCTAATTAGGATTATTAGGGGGCACAGGTTCATCGTTATTACTACCGAGTAGGTCGGCAGTCGGATTAGCTAAGGCAGGTATTAGGTTGCTAATAAATAGGACCCTAATATCGTTAGGGCACTCGCTAACATTAATGTATTTAATGTCCTTTTTCCTAGCGATTCTAAATCGCTACTTCTAGAGGCCTAGGTCTATAGCTATAGCGTAGTACTTAAGAACAGGGTTACTAATAACAATATCGGATAGGAGGCTGTCTATGTCTACTGCGTAGGCAGTAAAATCTAGCAGGCGCTTATTCCCGAGGTCGTCCTTTAGAGCTATAGGAATATAGTAGGCCCTATAGGTTAAGTGCCGAGCGTTATTAAACTAAGCAAGGGTTGGCAGGTTAGTTTTCGGCAGTTGTCGAAGGTCTAATTGCTTAGCTAGGCGATAGCTAATAAGGGCACTAACTAAATTTCCTAGATCTAGTATAACCTTAGTTTAATAGGTAGTGCCCTTCGTGTCCTGTATAAGGTGGGAGCGTGTTATAGCTAGTACAATGTCGATAGTCTTACGCCGCACGAGGCTAACAGTTAGTGCGGCGCTTACTCTTTTTTCGAAGGTTGGCCTGTAGGGGTGGCGTTAGCCGCTAAGAGGTACTTTCGGTATTTGGCGGAAGCACGATCAATTCGGGCCTAGTCCTTAGGTTTGTCGCATTAGCCTAGTAGATAGCTAGTGCTGTTACAATTAAAGCACTTTAATCCGGTTAGTAGACTACCGTAGCTATTGTTATTGTTAGTAGAGCGGTTAGTATTATAGGGATACGAGCCCCTTCTGCGGCCCCTATCGCGGCCTCCTCTATGTAGCCGCCGGCTACGGCCTCTTCTACGGTTATTGTTACTGTTCCTACTATTAGCATTGTTGTCCTAGTAGGAACCTTAGTTTCCTCCGCGGCTACGGTTGCTACGGTTAGTACTAGCTAGTCGGATCCTCGATTCTGGTCGTTATTAGAGCTAAACAGCCCGTTCGGCTGTTTCTGCTTCGACTATAAATTAAATGCGTATTAGATTGGCTTGTTCGAATACACGGCGACGGTCTAATTCGAGGATAAGTTCCTATCTAAGCTTAGGGCGTATTTCCGAGATCTATATAGAATTAGTCTTAGGCGGAAGGTCGTCTTTAAGGGTTTTCAAATAGGCTTTAAATAAGCGAGCCGATTGATTAGTCTTCTATTTAGCTCGAAGATACAGGTCCTAAGCATGTTGTTGCCTTAGTATAGGGTTTCTAAGGGTGTCTAGTATAATAGTTTTGTAGGTTTGCTACTAGATAGCAGTCTAGTTATTAAGGGAGTCGAAATGGTTATCCTATATACGCTTTAGGTCGCTATTAATGTACTATATAGCGTGTACGACTAAGGAATAGTCGTCTAGTAGCGCTCTTAGTGCGTTACGCTACTTAAGTTCACAGTTACGAATATAGTCGTTATACTGCTTCCGACTAGAGCTATTAAATATAGTATAGTCCTTAAGTTTAGCATCCTTCTTTTAGGTAGTAAAGAAGGTCCTACTATTAGCTTAGCAGTAGTTGTTAGAGATTCCTAGAGGCGGCGAATCTCGAGAAGATTATCCTTTAGCTATTGTTCTTAACGTAAGGTAGTAAGCCTATTTTAGGTAGCTTCTTAAAGTCTCGCTACTAGTTAGGGACTAAAGGCTAGCTAGCTATATCGACGGTTAACAATATTGTTAAGAATGTCGTCGACAGGCAATTCTAGGTCGTTACCTAGAATTGTAGGTTCTTCTTTAGTAGGTCCTATAGTAGGCTCTTCGGTAGGAGGCACTTTAGTAGGTGCTTTAGTAGGCACTTTAGTAGTAGGCACTGTGCTACTAGCGTTGTTATTGCTAGCGCTACTAGCGGTAGCACGGTTGTTGTTGCTTCGTAATAAGCCGGCTATTATAATAGGGGGTGACACTAATAATGTATTATTAGCCCCTAAGATACGGATGTAGCGGAATTAGTAGATATTAGTCTAGTACGATTGACTTAGTATAATAGGCCGTATAGAAGGCCTTACTTAATAATTGGTACGGTTGTTTCGATAGAATAGTACGTATAGGTCCCGTTCTTCGGGCGTAATATAGTTAAATCGATAGTTTTCGTAGCTATACCGCTAAAAGCTTGAAATAAGGACTATCTAGCTGCTGCCCTTAAAGGGTAGATCGAATACTATATAAGAAGGGTATATTAGTAGGTAGATAGGGTAGTAGTAGGTACGAGTAGTATTCGATAAGGAGCTAGGAGGAGAGGGAGGAAGGTAGGCAAGTTAGCCTATTGCTAAGCGCTAAGCCCTGCCTAAGGCACTAAGACCCTAGCTTTACTTAGCCTAGTTATATACTAATCACGTATAGCCTCTTTAGCCCTAACACTTCGAAGTATATAATACTACGCCGACCCCTCGCAGTTACCTAAGAGACACTAAGTACTAGGCCTATAGTATATAGTTCCCTATATATATACCTCTACCTACGACCTACTCGTCCTACCTACATTTTCTAGAGCCGAAAGTAGGGCTATCTTTATTCATTTAAAGGTATAGGTATATATATAGTTAAGAAGAAACGTTTATAGCCTTCGCCTAGAGCGAGGACTATACTACTAATGTAATACTACCGCTAAAAAGACCTTAGTAGTATCGAGACGTCCTACTACTAATAAACCGTTACCGACTTAAAGCAAAAGGAATACCGTTACCGACTTAAAGCAAAAGGAAATACTGTTTACGAATGTTACGACTCCCTACCTATCTATAGTAGGCGGGACTTTATAAGAAACGACCTATACAGAAAGAAACCTAAGAGCCCGCTATAAGAAACTAGAGATAGGGATACGAAGAACCCCGAAAAGTCGATAGCCCCCTATCCCTTCCGCTAATCGGCGCGAGCCTAACTTAAAACTTCCTTCCGGGCTATTACGACCCTTCCGTAGTACCGTAATCGGTATACTACGAGTTAATAGAAATTAATAGAGAGGAACAAAGGGGGCCTAGAACGGGTATAGCGGGTATACTAGCTAGCTAGCTAAGCAACATTCGCCGCCCCCTTTATTCTATATATATACGGACTACCGCCTACCCTCCCCTTACTTCGAGGATATAGACGCGATATATACTACAAAGTACGCTATAGCCCGTCTACGCTCCCTCCTTACCTTAAGTATACCTAGCAACCTATCTAATTTTATCGATACTATATCCTTCCTATTTATTCTAATCGTTTATCGTCTTCTATAAATTGTTTGTTCTATCGACGAGATAAGCTCCTAAGAAAACAATAACAACCCTACCCCGGCGGAGCCGCCTTTATAGGCCCCCTCTAATACCGGTACCTACCGAGACCTACCTCTAAACTTTATTCGTAACTACCTCGATACTAACTCTAATACCGAGAGGACTACGGCCTCGGGAAGCGATAAGGATACTAGTATAGAAAATAGAGAAGCGGCTTAAGGAGGCACTATCTAGGAGGGCGGTACTCGAGAAGTTTCCTAGTAGCTTGTCTAGGCAACTAGAGGGCTATCCCCTTAACTTCTCTAAGGTCTTCTTTAGGCCTTCTCGGACTTAAAGCCGTAGATGCCCCTCCTAGGGACCGTTAAGAACCCCCTCTTTACTAGAGAAAACGCTACTAACTTTGTTAAAAGGTTTTCTACTATCCTTAAGCGATACTATCTAAGGGCTAAAACGGCTACTGCGGTAAAGCTCCTTATAGCTAATTGTAAAGCTAGTATCCGACCCCGAGTTGCTCGGCTCCTAGATAGTAAGCCTCTTACGTAGGAAGCCTTCTTAAAGAAGTTTAAGCGCGAGTTTGCTAACTAGGATGTCGCGGTTCGGCTAAACTCCCGCGAATACCTTAAATAGCTATATACTAGACAAAAGGCTAAGAGTAATGCCCTTCGCTTTTATTAGGACTTCTATAGTATCGCTAAAGGGATACCGAGGAGGCTTCTTAACAATGTTACGAGGAGCCGTCTATTTCTAAAGGGCTTAGGAGGCTCTATACCTACTATTATACCTCGGATCTACGAAAAATGCAGCATCTACCCTTACGATAAGGAATCCTATACCGACTTCGAACAGATTTATCGTACTAGGTACGACCTAGCTCGTAGCCGATAGGGCTTCTCGCTCCTTACTAGTAACGATAGTAGCTATTTAAAAGAGCTACGAGAGACAGTTAAGAAAAGAATGCTAAGTATACGCCCTACCCTAGATGTCTAGCGATAGGGGGTAGCCCTTAAGCTAGTTACGGAGCCCGGTATCGACGACCTTATTAAGTAGTTCTAAGACCTGAAACTTTACGTCCTCTCCCGAGACAATTAGAAGGGCCCTACTATAGGTCCGGTTAACACTAATACCGATTCGTATACCCTATAGCGCCTCTATCGCCTCTAGAGCGATAACACCCCTATAACTTAGATATGTAACAACTAGTTTGTATAAGGGCTAACTATCGATGCCTTTACCTTTTAATCTGTCCCTAGTATAGAGGGTCGCTATTACTATTACGGAGCTAAAGGCTACCTTCGTCTAAACTATAGGCCCTACCGGTATATATAAGACTAAGGGTTCTACTATATTCGAGACCGTGCGTAGTACTTCGGGCCCCTAGGTACACTATACGCTACCCTATTCCGCTTCGGTAATAGTCCTACCCTCCTAAAGCTCGCTATTGTACTTCCTCTCCTCGAGGCCTATTACTAGTAGGAGATTGTTTTCCTACCTAAATTTAGAATAGAAGCCCTTCGAAAACAATTCAACTATCCTTCTTAGCAACTAAGGCGAACTATAGCCCCTAGTGCTATAGCTTAGCTAGGCCCTCGAGTTCCGACTCCTCGAGCCCTAGCTCCGATAATTCCTTCTACTCTTCCCCCTCTACCTTTAAGGTCTCCGGGAAATCCCTACGGAGGGATCGCTTTAAACGATGCTCGAAACGGCCTTCCTACCCCTACTACTATCCCTACTACTACTAGGCGGGTTATACTATACTAAAGGCCCTACGATCTAGGTATAGTCGAGGAGGCCGATAAAGAGCTAGATTTTAGCGACTATAAAGCGGCTATAGTTGTGGATACCCTTACCTATACTCGTAGCTAGGATATACCGCTTAGGAATAGTCTTCCCGTTACCGCTATTGCCGACGCAAATCGGATCCGGAAAGCTACTACTAAGTAGAAAGGTGCTACGAAGACTAAGGGCATTCGTAACGTAGTTTAAGGGCTTAGCGTTCGTAAGGTAGAGGAAGCAATTCGTAAATAAACCTAGCCTCGAAGAACTACTTAAAGGTCCCCGAGCCTACTACCTCTAAGAGTAAGAAACTAGTCTAAGGAAACGGTTAGTCGTAAAACCCCTACTACTAGCCCTTCTAGTACTTATAGGTAGCCTACTACTAAATCCTTAAATAGTAACGCTAGCCTACCTAAGGATAGTAACCTAGAAATAGACGACGCACTACCGCTAAACCCGAAGCCTACCGCTAAGGAACTATCGAAAGGAGTAAACCCCCCGAGCCGGTAGAGGGCTATATATAAGGAGCCTAAGACGACTAATATTATAAAGAATCTTTAGAAGCATTATAAGGACCCCGATTTTTAGGTAAAGAAATTCCTTAGTAGGAATAGTATATAGCTTAGCAATGCTAAGGCCCTTGCCTATATTCCGGAATGTTAAAAACTCGTAGCTCGCTAGCCGAACAATAACGCTCTTACTATAAGAATCCGGGAGCTAGAAAAGGATAAAACCGATAAGATTCCCTACTAGATTATAGAGATAGTAGGTAGAGTAGCTACCTTAGCTACTAGGAGAACTAGACCTAGGAAGCCTAAGGATTACCCTATTCTAGTCCTTACCTCCGCCCGGGAATTCTTTACTAGCCTCGACGAGAAAGAAGGCTAGGAGGAATACGAGGCCGCTAACGAAGAGGTTGTCCGGGACCCTAATTCGATTAGCCGGAGAAACAGACTTAACTACTACGTAGTACAAGTTATTTTATCCGGGGTAGATACTCTACCTAACGAGATACTCTATATCGACCCTAACTAGATTCGCCTCTTATTAGTCGACGACAACTTCGCCCTTATTCCTAGCCCGTATATTACTATTACTATTAATAGGTGCCTTAAGATCCGCGCTCTTATTAATAAAGGCTCCGAGGGGAATATACTAAACGCGAAGTTCCTATAGCGAGCTAGCCTTACTCTTTTAAAGGGTCTTATTCTAAATATGTAAGGAGCTAGAGGAAGAGCTAAATTTATCGGTATTAGTACTTCCGTTCCTATCTCTACCTTTAATATCGAGTATAAAACCGACTTCCTTATTATACCCCTAGGGGATAACGACCTCCCTATTATTCTTAGTCGCCCGTAGGCTCGTACGAACTGCCTTATCGCTCGAAATATAGACGACGGCTCCTAGGAAGGAACTATTTCTACGCGCGGGGGCCACTCTACTACCTTTACTACCCTTGCTAGCTCTAAGAATTGTATCCTACTTAAGGAGCTCCTTAGTCGTAATAATACCTAGTAGTTAAAAAACTAGGTAGCGGACGAGAAACTAGCGTCGAGTCTGCCCCTTTTTCGAAACTACTAGGTAGGGATATTATACGCACCGTTACGACCTATTGTTTAATAAGAAATATTATTATAGGGTTATATAGCAAAAAGGATAGTAACCCTAGGGTATACTAGCTAGCTAGCTAGGGTATATTAATTAGTCCGGTAGTCGGCCCGCCCCCGCTTCCGCTATCTTTTCCGACCTCGCTTAGACTAGCCCCGGCTTGTCCCGGCATTCCCGGTAGCCCCGGTATTCCCGCGTCCCTGCAATTGCCCTCTAGTAGTATCCTATATAAAAGCCGCCTAGCTAGGCACCCTATCTAGGAGCGGGTATACGACGACGTACCGGTCCTAGCTATATAACGCTAGTCCTTTCTCGAAGATCCTTCCTAGCTATGCCCGACGATTAGCCTTGCCCGGCTCGGGCGTATAGAGGCGATTCTCGAGCCTATAACTCGTAACGACTAGGCGGCAATTCTTTAGTAGTCGGAAGCGAACAGGTTTTATAACTAGTATAAGCGGCACTATAGGTTTTAGAGCTTTCGAAGGTTCCCTACCTAGCTACTATCTATTAAGAAAATGCTTAAGGAAGATTCGGATACTAGCCGTACGGTCGGAGTTTATAGTATATATAAGAAAAAGGCAGATAAAGTAAGACCTATAGAAGCTAGCACTGCGATAACCGGGAGTGTAACGACCGGTAGTAACCCTTACTAGAAAAAGAAACGGCTTGCTCGAGAAGCGTTGCTTCCGCCTAGAACTAGGCTATATAACTAGAAGTACCTAATTAAGAAGTTCTTAGATATACTACGCGGCTCGCGCCTAACTAAGGAAAGGAAAGCAAAGCTTCTTATTAGAATAGAACTTCTTCCTAAGGAGCTAGATCTATTCTACGAAATGCTCTATAATAGGGAGAAAGCCCTTACCTAGAGCTTTGCCGAAATTAGAAGGGTCGACGCGGATATAGTACCTCCCTAACGGATCCGAACAATTCCTTATAAACCCTAGAGAAAACCAACCTTCCGCCTCTAGCCTAGCCTAGTAAACATTGTAGAAGAAATAATCCGAGAGCGAATTGCGAATAGGGTACTTAAAGTTAGCGAAGGAGTATACTAGAACCTATAGTTCTCAGTCTAGAAGAAAGGAACTAAGAAATATCGCCTAATTAACGCTACTATAGAGCTAAACCGCTATATAATATAGGACGGAAACCTTCCTCCTAATACTAATAGCTTTACCGAGGATTTTGCTAACTGTACTATCTCGTCCCTAATCGATTTCTTTTCTAGGTACGACTAAGTCCCGCTTTACGAGGCCGATCGAGATATAACTGCCTTTAATACCCCGCTTAGCCTTATACGAATAACTACCCTTCCGTAAGGAGCGACAAACTCCGTTACCTAGTTTGTCCGAGTAGTAATAAGAATCCTTTTTAACTATATTTCCTACCGTACGAGGCCGTTTATCGACGACATTAGTATTAAGGGCCCGAAGACCCGATATAATAATAAAGAGGTTAAACCTAGCCTAAGAAGGTTCGTTACTAAGCACATTTAATAGATAGATAGTGTTCTTATAGACATTAAGCGTGCTAGGTATACTGTTTTAGGTCTAAAATCTTAGTTCCTCTATAAAAAGCTAAAATATATCGGCTACGTTATTAATATTTCCGGAAGATACCCTAATATAGAGAAAGTTGCAAAGATTGTCGTATAGCTAGTACCTAAGAACTACTCTAGCGTACGGGCCTTCCTTAGGGTTTATATCTACTACCGTATCTAGATCGAGGGCTTCGTAATAATAGTAAGACTACTCTTCTACCTCCTAAAGGCCGATATCGAATTCTTATAGGGACCGGATTAGCAAGTGGCTATAGATACCTTAAAGGCTACGCTAACTACTATCCCTACTCTTATCTCGATCGATTATACTAAGGGTACTAGGTTAATTGTCCTTCTATTAGACGCGAGTAGATCCGGATATAGTAGTAGCCTAAACTAGTACGAAAGGGACAATATAAAGAAGCGTTACCCTATTCGGTACGAAAGCGGTCTTTAGACCGAAAGTGAAGCCTAATATAATACTAGCAAACGAGATTGCCTTGCCGTACTTAAACTACTAAAGAAGTTTAAGAAGTATCTCGTTAGGTAGTACTTTCGGATCGAAATCGATACTACTACCCTTGTTTACTAGCTTAACAAATCCGCCTCGGACCTCCCTAACTCGGTAATAGCTCGCTAGGTAGCCTAGATCCGACTATTCGACTTCGAAGTTAAGTATATCCCTAGGCGGAAGTACTCTATAGCTAATAGTCTATCCCGTCGTAACCCTACTAAAGAAGATATCGTCGAACGAGATAACTAAATCGACGACGATAATATAATCGATAACGACTTCTTTTATAGCATAGTATAGACTAAGCCTGTTAATCCCTTAGCTAAGTCTAGCTTCCTTAACGAGGGCGAATATTAGTCTCGAGAATCGCTTCTTATCGGATACTTTAAGTCGACCCTTCGCTTTCCGTAAGGCATCTCTCGAAGCGAAGCCCGAAGGGTTCGACGTACTACCTAGAAGTATATTGTTAAGGATCGGCTCCTTTTCTACTAGCGTTATTCGAATTGTCCCCTTTAACGAGTAATTAATAGCGAAAAGGCTAGGGAGGAAATTATCTAATTACTTTACGAGGATTATAGCTATAAAGGCTAGGAGGCAGTATACTATCTAGCCTCGAAAAGGTACTTCTAGTATAGGATATAGTCCTAAATCGCTATATAGGTTCGGTCCTATCGTATATACCGGATGCGAGAGGGATATAAGATTACTAGGACGCTTTACCCTACCTATATTTGAGTTATTAGCCGTCGCTAGGTTGCCGATGTACTTTATATCGACAATAAGGGGTCTATTGCCTTAGCGCGTAAGGTTATTAGCGGCTAGGTAGAGGGGAGGATATTTAACTACTCGGGCAAGTCGGTTAGTATACACTAAATAGCTAAGTTCCTATACGAAGAGGTCTATTACCGATATAGCTGTCCGGATAAATTCGTTATAGATAACGGATCTAAGAATCGGAAGGACACTAAGGAATTACTTAAGCGAATAGCTATATACCGGATACGGATTTCCCTATACTACCCGAAGGCAAATAGTTAAATCGAAGTTGGAAACCGACCTATCCTAGCTACCCTTTCTAGACTAACGAACGGCACTGTAAAGGGTTAGAGAAAACGCGTCCTACCTGTCCTATAGGCCGACCGAACGATATACCGACGAACGACTAGAAGAACGCCTATAGAAGTTATATATAGAGGGGCCGACGTTATCCTTCCTATCGAGAATACCTACCGAACCTTCTAAAAAGTCGACTAGGATACTATACGCGATACTACCTCGTTACTTATATACCGTACTTAGTAACTAGTATATATGCCTAATAATAACGAAGAGGCGGCCCTTCGGCTAAAGAGGACTCGTAAGGAGAATACTCGCTAGTACGACGAAAAGGGAGTAGTATCTAACGCTCCCCTTAAGATTAGATCCCTTATACTTGTTACTAGGAGCGAAATCGAGTACTCGAGGTCTAGTAAGCTTGCCTTTCGCTAGAAGGGCCCCTTTCGTATTACGGGGATTACTACCTCTAGGACCTCGTACTACCTTACGGAACTTAATAGGGCTAATCTAGCTATTACCTTTCTACGCGATCGACTAAAGGAAGTACCTCTATTCCGACCCAACCGGATCTCGGGTAAAAACGCTACTACGACGGATAACGAACCTATTAATAAAGAAGTCGAGGTAGATAGAGATAGCTAGTCTAAGTCCTCCGAGTCTAGCGACGATAGCTAGTCTAATACTAAGTCCGGTAAAGAAAGGGATATAGACGTCTATATAATTATATCCCTTCCTAGGGAGGAGTAAAGGCGAGCCTTTTAAGCCTATACTATAGCTATATACCGAGTCGACCCTAAAGTTAATCCTATCTCTTAGATTAACAACCTAATACGAGACCTTCTTAGCGTACCCCTTATAGAAGATTATTCGAATAACTGTCTCTTCTTTAATAGCTCGACCGAACCTAACAGTTTTCTAGCTTTTAATTACCTAGCCCTATTTACCTAGGGAGGGGTAACCTAGCCTTTAGCTTAATACTATAGATTCGGCTAGATAGTAATTCTATATAGAAGGTAGGACCTATACGAACAAGCCTACTACGTTAGCGCTCTTCCGAGGCTTACCTAGGACCCTAGCTTTCGACTAGTACTATAGCGAGACCCTAGCTAGTAGACGACCTAGAGAGTCTAGGTCTACGACGAGATAAACATATTGAAGTTCGAATACAACCTATATCTCCTTAAGGCCCTAGTAGAGACTAGCCTTGCTACCCTAGTATATACTAACCTATATAGGCGGCGAGGCATTAGATTTCTCGCCTAGGAGGCTATAGACAACGTTGCGAACTAGGGAGATAACGAATATAGGCTGTCCTTAATAAGAATACGAGATAGGCTTCGGCTTACCTAGATCGAATAAGAGGAGCTCCGTAATACCGCTAACTCTAAGGGCCTAGGCTTAAACCCCGGAGCTTTTAACGAACCCTTAGAACCGGAGTAGGCTATAGAATGCAACGAAAATAGACTACTACTACCTTAGTAGGCCCGATAAACCTATAACTACTCGCGTATAGCCTCCCTTTTGCTCCTATTTACTCGCCTTATACCGAATTTTTCACTCGCTAGTACCCTTATTCGCGTATTTAAACGGATTATCGACGTATACTAGGATCGATTGTCCCTTTATATATTAGTAGCCGGATAGAGTACTACTACTAGAGCCTTATCGTTACTTCTTTTCCTTTATACTACTACCGACGAGGGTAGGGGCTTTAGCAAGGAGCCCCTATCCTTAATAATATCCCTAGACCTACTCCCCGGGGTAGTCTAAGTACTAGCCTACCCGCGGAGCGAGTAAATAATTTTAACTCGGCAAAAGGGGACCTACTAGAAGCTCTACGTTACGCCTAGCTTACTAAAACCGAAGCCTACCCTACGGAGTAAGCCTAGGAAAACCTTACCTAACCTTAAAGATTTCCTTTGTTTAAAAACCTTTCCTTTATATTATTTCTATAGCCTACGCCGGCCGATATATCGAGATTTCTAAGAATCCCGGGAGCTCCCGCCTATAGTAGCTAGCTAGCTAAGATATATTACGACTACTACTACTACCCCTATACTGCCCGGAGGAGCCCTTATAACTATGCCTTAATGCGGTAGGGGTTAAAGCGGAGGGGTTAGTGCGTTATATAATGCCTAACTCCCTAGATCTAAGTGCTCTAGTCCTACGCCCTCGAATCTCGCTACTACGCGAATTACCTAGGCCTCTAGAAATGTCGCCGCTATCTACTACTAACCCTTTACTTCCTTTAGGATACGTACCTCACTTTCGGATTTATATATAAACGCGCGTATACGCGTAAGGTAGGTGCCTCCCGTCCCTTCCCGCGTATCCGCGCTATTATTATAATAAAAAGGCGATCTTTCTCGCGCCTAAACTTCTTTATAAACAAACATACCTATACCGCCCTTCCCTCGATAAAGCGATAGGCGCTTATAGCAAACACTACCCTCCTTAATTAACTATTAAAGACCGATAAACCCCTACCTCCTCTACGCGACCCGATATATAAAACCCCCTCTACCGCCTTATAAGCGCGCAATAGTAGAAGCCTCTAGTCGAGACCTTATTACGAGCGTAGCCTATAGCGGCATTTCCTACCTTCCTTCCGACTAGCGACTAAGCAATTATAATACCCTACTCGAATAGGTACAATATTTTTAATCCGCTAACTTGTCCCGCTAAACTAAAGTAGATATAATCTACGACAACCTAGGAAGTGTTAATAACTTTATTAAAGGCACCGAGCTAATCTATTATCGGCTTAAGGAAGCGCTCTTTAAAGGACTACCGAAAGAAATAGGAGATGTTCTTCGTACCCGAGGATCTACTATAGTATAGGCCCTCGAGTAGTATATAGGTAACGAATTTGCTACCCTATAAGCCGCCGCTACTTATAGGAAGGCTACGGAAGATCGCCGTAAGAACGATATTGCTAATAGTCCTATATTCTTTAGGAACTACTTAGACCTCTACAATGTCCGAGGTAATACTATAAAAGAAATAGCTCGAGTCTTTAGGCTATAGAAGGATAGAAAGCTTAACAACTACGCAAACTTTAAGGACGCTAGCTAGGTTTCCGAAATTTAGCTTATTCTTCGTATCCTAAGCAATTACCTATACCGCCGAACGCTTAGGGCGAGATAGGGACGGGCAGATATTAATACCGTTACTATTACTGCTAGGGACTACGTAGTAGATAAGGAGGACGACACTCGTAAGGAGGGTAAGAATAAATTCTTCCCCTAGAGAATAGAGGCTAGCAAGGCGAAGCTTAAGGCTATCGGTATTCGAATTAGCTAATACGAAGGCCCTCCTATAATTGCTATTACTCCCGACGGGCGCCCTTTTTTAAGACCGCTAGGTAGCTATATTAAAGGCACTGCTTCTAGGACCCTAGGGCTTAATGTCCCTCGATCCCGTATAGGTATATATAAGCGAATTAGTACACCTATTAGATTACTAGTTATATACAACCCGGCTAGCGACCCTCTAGCTAGATAGGACAACTAGTAGCGGTTACCCGCTCGCCCTACTTAGCCTATCGGCTCTCGCTAAAATACGCCTCTATAACGTAATACGACTCGCTCTAATCTCCTAGTCGAAAACTCTACTTTACTACCCGATCGGACTAGTAGTAGGAGCGGTAATAATAGCCTTACTCTAGGGGCTCCGCCTACTCGTCGAATCCGGACTGCTACGCCTATCCCCCCTCTAGGAAGGACCCGCAGATCGAATAGACTTAATAAGCCGAGTAGAGATCTTGCCGTACCCCTCGAGGAGAACCTAACCGACGACTTTAATACCTTAGGACCTAAGCGGGGAGGCACTATATACTATAAGGAACTAACCCCCGATAAGGATACTTAAATTAGAAACAGCCTAGCCTACTATAGCTATAATAGATTCTCGGAAGCCGACCGTAGTGCTTTAATATAGTACGATAGTAAATCTAATAACACTACGTAGGGAAGAGCAATTGCCCTTATTATAACTGCCCCTTACCCGCCTTGCTATACTTATACCCGCTACCTATTTAGGATAATAGTTAGGTTTCGAGGAAGGGTTAGTCGAGAGCAGATAATAGAAACCTTAAGTAGCCCTAGATATAAGTACCGGAACGACCTTCTCCGCCTTCGAAATAAGAGACCTAACCTGTTTCGGAAAACTCGCCGTCCTCCTATCCCTAGCGACTACCTTAGACTATATCGCTTTTTCCCTAAGGCCTATAGTTACGAGAGTAAGATATACAACCCTTTAACTATTAAACGCGTTACCCTAGCGATTGCTACTAAGATTCGTAAGGCCTTCTCCCGTATAGGAGTAATAATAAAGGCTAGCTAGGATGCCTAGGTAAGAGATAGTACTATTACCTTAGATAGTATTACGAGCGACAAAGGCTCTACTAAACTATATAGAGCGGCCGTCTTTAGTTAGTATAATAATAAGAAAGTCGAAGTCGCCGCGGCCCCTCTACCCTTCGGAAAGATGTCCCTATCTAACTAGTTTAAGCTAGAGGCTATAATATACCTTTAGTATTAGCGTATAGTTAACGGAGTTTCGAATAAAGGTTAGCTTCGAACCGCCTTCTATTCTAGGTTTTAGTAAATCTGCCGAGGAGACCTTGTCTACTAGCTCCTCTACGGCCTTACCCGCCCTAACTACGCTCTTAACCTAATCTCCTACCCGTACTACGCTAAGATAACTTAACCTAGTAACGGCGGTTCGACCGAGTTTGCTTATATTAACTAGCACCCTCTCGATCTCTAAGAAGGCATTACTATAAACTAAGTTTAAGGCTCCGTATCCTTCCTTCCTAAAACGGTAGAGACTACTACGAAGGTCTTCGCTAGGATCTACTAACTAGAAGTCTTTAATAAATAGTGTAAGGAACTTAAGATCCTTCGCTAGGAAAAGGGCCCTACGTACGCCCCTCGGGGTTATATTCTCTCTATTAACTATAATATACATTGCCTAAATACTAAGATAGAGAATACCCTTAATAACTTTATTAAGAACGAGCTAAAAGGCAAGTGTCGAAATATAGGCTAGGAGTAGTATCCGGTCGGTGCCCTTAGAGTACGCCTAACCCTTCCCTACCTTCTATACGGCGCTTAGGCATTACCGAAGAATACTAAGAGGATAACTATACTCCCCTAGTTCTACCGATACGACTTAGTAACTAGAAAGCTCGATTGCGAAGCTAGAGGTACGTTTTAGGAACTCGCCGCTACCTATCGAGACCTTCTTCCTAGCCCTACCTCGCCCTCTAGTCTTATAAACAAGTACGGTACCCCTCTATACGCGTTCCCGGCTATAGTACGCCTACGCAATAACAACCTAATCTCGGAAGCCCTCGTCGGTTGATTAAAGTAGGACGATACTATAGTATAGTAATATATTCGAAGACTCTTTCGCAACCTTAACTAAGAAGGCTCCTTATATATACTCGAGAACTATTTAAAGTAGTATCGCAAGGATATAGCGTCGGTATACTCTAAGATATTAAGTAAGGTTATTCGGCTCGAGTAGGAACGTTTTAGAGAGAAATTATTCTTTAAGGCTCTTATATAGTCTTTAAAAGACTAGAGTTGTATCCTAAACAATAGCGAAGATCGGTATATACGCCTAAACTAGGATAATTTCTACCGATATTAGCCTACGTCTAACACTAGGGAGGAGTTTAATTAGGGAGGCTAGGGATTTATATACTAATAGGAACCTAGTAAGGCAGACCTTCCTACTAACTAGCGGCAGTCTAGCGCCCCTTTAGCGAAACCTGCTACCTACGCTTCGAAAGTCTCTACTCCTAGTAGAGTACTCCCGAACGTTAACTCCTAGTAGCTTAGTACCCCTAAGAAACAGCCTCCTTAGCTATCTTCTTTAAAGTAGCCTACGAACCCTATAGCTAATCCGAATAAGCGATAGACCCGCTAGGATATACGGGCTAAGGCGACGCGGACCTAGGCTCTTATCGACTAATTTAACTAGTAGGGGCGAGGAGGCAATTATAGCGGCTAGGGCCGTAGAGGCAACTATAGTAGACTAGCGACTCGTAGTAGAAAGAAATAAGTAATAGGGTATAGTAGCTAGCTAGCTAGGATACCGTTATAGGATAGTTAGTTTGGTTTTTTTTTACGTATTTAAGGTTTTTTAGTCCGGGAGGTAAGGAAGCGTCAGTCTAAGGGCAGACTTCTTAGTCCGGGAGGGAAAATGTAGTAGGGAAACCCGGCTTAGTATAGGTGTGTGTACTTGTGCCCTCTTTCCTTTTTTTATACCCCGAATATATATAACTACCTTTATAATTAGAAAACACATACATATATACACTATACAAGGAGACACAGCTACGACAATATATAGCAAGAAAGACATAGGAAATGTACCTAATCTAGCTACAATATAGCCCTCCCTACGGCTATTCTCTTCTCTTTAATATTTACGACGCCTTCCCTTCGAAGTATACAATACTACGCCGACCTCTCGTAGTTACCTAAGAGACACTAAGTACTAGGCCTATAGCATACAGTTTCCTATATATGTACCTCTACCTACGACCTACTCGTCCCGCCTATACTATACCTCGTAGGCTTAGGTTTAGCTTAAAACCTAGGTAGGCCTAAGGCTTATATTCGATCGTTCGGATCTTCTACGGAGGGGCAACCTCCGGGTTAATTCTACCTAGTTAAGTAAAGTTATATACTAATACGGCTTCGCGGTTATATAGAAGCTCGTATAGTAGGTTAAGCTTACGATCCGAAAGCTCTATACTAGGTTTAATCTTCGTAAGCCTCTCCTCTATTAGCCTTAACCCTCTAGGGATAGTAGAGAACTTTTTAGTAATATATCTCTAGTCGTACGGACTATCCCTAGGTAGTAGTATCGTCTCCTAATTAAGGCACTTTTATCGCTAGTTAGGATTTCCGCTAGGATTAGACCTATTAGTAATATATACGCTACCCTTTATAGGCTTAATCTTATTAGCTACCCTCTTATATAGGGTATACGTACGACTCGCTCGTAAAATCGGAGCCCTCTCTCTTTAACGCTAGGCCTAGAGATTAGCGTAATAAAACAGCGTATAAACTTTATTAGAAGTCTCCTTAAGTCGGAAGGTATATAACTAGTAATCCTAATTTATAATACTGCCGAAAATATTAGATTCGTAATAATACCCCTAGGGTAGTATTACGCTCGCGCTCTAATTAGTTAGTTCGTTTTTAGGTAGATCGGAGGTAGCATTTACCTCCGGCGACGATATATACGGTAGTATTATTACTAATACTTATATACTAGGTAGTTGTTATATTATTATACTCGCTATCGCCTCGAGTATCCTCCTTCTTAGTATAGAATCTAGAAACTTGCCTAAGTATATAGTTCGGCGTACTTCTAGATATAACCTATTTAAGCTATACTAATTTCTAGACCCTTAGTCGTTCGGTTTGCAAACTATATAACGTATATAGTTAAGTTCTTTACCGGTACCCCTCCGGTTTAGTTCCGGTTTAGTTTTTTACCCCGCTACTCTAAGCTAGTTTCCGAGAAAGTCTAACTAAACTACGACGATATACGACGATATAAGACGATATACGACGCCCTCGGATCGGGTCTAGGGGCCCTATGTTATATACGCTATACGATTATATCTATATTCCGGGCTCTTTAGACGTATTTTAGGTTAGGTTTTTATCCGTAGCCGGTACGTAGCCGGCAAAATAGTCCGTATACCCGTTCCTTAGTAAACTAAACTAAACTAAACTAGAATTTCGGCTAAGCAAACTAAACCTAACTAACCCGAACTACTACGGGGTCTACTAATTTCTAGCGTAGATTGTCGGTCTTATAACCGCGCCCTAGAGTTTCCTAAATCCCGTTATAAGGTAGTAAGAATATCCTCGTAGGTCCTATAGCTAGTATTGCTAATATAACTAGTTAAAACAATCCGGTTGCCCTTCTAGTTAGCGATAGTTCCCTCCTAGGAGCTATTATCGTAGTTACGCTAGACGCCTCGGACTATACGAGACTATAGTTAACCTAGACTAATTAGTATATTTAGGTTAGCGGCAATCTTTAAGGTAAAGGCAAAGCATATACCTAAGGCATCTACTATAATATTATAGTAGGTATCTACTAGTATAACCTCCCTATTTACTCCCTATATACTAAGGGAGACGTCTCTATTTATTAGTAGCTTAAGCTATTTAGCTTAAAGCTTACTTATAATAAGTAACTCCGAACTATTATTAAGTATTGCTACCTTCTTCTAACTATAGCTCTTATTAGTAACCTTAATATAGATAGCGGGAACTACGGCAAAGGAACGGGTAACTACTAAAAGGTCTATATTATTAGGGATAGAGTATAGTTCCTTAGGTTAAGGAGGTACTACTCGACTAATTTATTAGCTAGTAAATCAGATAGCCTTAACTAAAACTAAAACAGGTTCTAAGGAATTATTACCTCGGCCTAGCTCCTTAACCTCCTCCTCGTTAGTATTATCGATACCCTCTTATTTCTAAAGGATTATCGATTTATCTTCTACTAGTCCTATAATACCTAAAAATTTAGGAAGAAACTATAGAGAGGAGATATTAATATAGTCTTCTCGTCCCTATTTTCCTCGGAAGGGGGCGAGGTCTTTTATAAAGATAGTATCCTTAGGGATTCGGCTCTAGAATAGGTTAGTAGGCAAACCGTACGCTAGTAGGTCTCCTATAGATATATTAGACCTAAGGTCTAGGAACTATAAAGCCTAGAAAAGAGCGCTCGCCTTTATATCGTAAGAATCGGTATAGCTAGTACTATACTTCTTTATATACCTATTAAAGCGAAAGCTCTTTAAGTCGGCTAACTTCCGCTTATAGGCTAGTAGGTTAGCTAGGCCTAGGTAACTACTAATATCGGTAGTATTATCCTCTATATCGACCTCTAGTGTCTCTAGTATCTCTAGAATAGCTGAGCTCCTAGTAGATATAGTATTAGCTCGGGTAGCTCGGTCTTTAGCTATCTAGAGAGTCTTAGTCTTAGTAGTAAACTCTCGCTATTATTTAGCCTTATCGGTAGCCCTGTTCCTAAGTATCCTAGTAGGGGCTACTATACTAGGGCGAGTAGGATTCTACGGGCCCTTACCCTTACTTTAGGACTAGGTTTAGGACCTTATAGTAGCGTAGGCACCTATACTATTATTAGTAATTGCGTAAACGTTAGCGACTAAGTCCTAGTCCTAAGAAACAAAGTTAACCTTAACGGCCTTAGTAGTACTATTACTACTTCGCTCCTCGACCTACTTTGCCCTAACCTTCTAAGTCTCTCGTTTAGTAATAGCGGCGAGGGTACTATTTCTAGTCTACTCGAACTCGATCTTGCCGCTATATTTCTTCCCTAGAAGGGTCCTAAGTTACGGTAGCTTTAGTACCCTACGATCCTATTTAAAGTCGATCTTATCGCCGGTATCGGTATAATAGAACCGGCTATTTACTTATATAACGAGCTTCCTATTAAGAAGCTCTTTCTAGATAGGATAGTCCGATTAGATATATTTAAACCGCCGTATATCTAGTACTTGCTATCTAAGTTAGAATAGATCTTTCGTATAGCGTAGATATTTACTAAAGGGGCTTTAGGATAGTTAGGGTTAGGGAACTAGTAGACTAGTAGTACCTCTCTTAGTATACTAGTATTAATAACCTCCCTAACTCGCTATAATACTTTCGTATTAAGGTTAAGCTAGGCTAGGGCTTTAGCTAAGTCTACTACCTCCTAAGAGGGTTTAGTAATAGTAGGAATTATAGGCTTAGGACTACTTTACGATTTAGGAAGGAGCTTAGGTCCTTTAGTAATTCTTAAGGAATCGCTTCTAACCTATACTAGGTTGTTCCTATTTTCGCTATAAATAAACTTTCTCGTATTAGCGGGGCTATTAATATCGGCCTTAATATACTCTAGGACCTCTATATACTTCCTAAAGCTCTTAGGGTCGGCCTCGCAAGGCTTATAGCGACGGAAGATACGCTAAGCTATAGGCTATAGTAACTCCTAAAGGAGTAGCCTCGTTATTTAGGAATTCTCGAGGTCCTACTAGTTAATACTATCTACTAACTTTACAAATTAGCGGATATACTCCTTTAGGTCGTTATTCTTAGTACGCCTTATTAAATAGAGGGCCCTAAGCTACGCGCGACTACCTTTAATATAACGGCTATCGCGTTCCTAATACTCCCTTAGAAAGGCTTACTTAAAGGTCTCCTAGTCGGTATTAGACTTATTATCTATTTCTAGGTAGCTAACTAGGGTTCTAAGGGTTCGGTAAAGCTTAGTAATAGTAGTCCTTATAACGGACTAGATCTTATACTAGGCGGACTTACTATTAAGCTCGTACTCGACTAAGGCGTTCTTAAAGCGCTCTATATATACTATAGCGTTCTACCCTTCGAATACGGACTTAATATTAAGCTCGTACTCGACTAAGGCATTCTTAAAGCGCTCTATATATACTATAGCGTTCTACCCTTCGAATAAGGGGTTTCTACCGCTTCCTAGCTCTAGTTAGCGGCGCCTATTCTAATAGAGAAACTTATACTACTTCTTAATTATCTTTATAATAACATTATAGAGTGCCTCTAGCGTAGAAGGCTTAATAGCCTCTCCTAGGTTAATAGCGCTTATAATTACTAGTCGTCGCCTAATTTCCTTATTAATAGGATTAGGGAGGTATCGGAGGTAGAGGATTCCGCTAATTCGTAATACTCGTCTTCGCTTAAGCTTATTCGGTTGTTATAAAATAGTTAAAATAAAATACTATAAGAAAAAGTTTTTAGTATAGTTAGTAGGGTTGTTTCGATATTGCTATACGAGAAGGTAGTATACTAGGCTATTTTCCCCTAATAATACCCCTAGGGTAGTATTAGGATTTAGCCTTCTAGTAGTCGCCTAGATACTACTAGGAGCTTAACTTAGTAATTTTTAAAAAAGAGCCGCTCGGAGAAAGGGACTTTAGCCTCGACTTACTCCTAGATCCTAGAGACTAGTTCCCTCGCTAACTATTATTATCTCCTTTAGCTAGGCGGGGGGGGGAGGGGCCTTCTTTTCCTAGTAGAAGGCTAAGTACTATCTAAGCGAGGCTACAAATCGGGGAGCATTCTACCTAATTAATAGGGACTCTCTAGTTATCTAATCTACTATTTAGAAGTTACTATCTATCGATAGTCCTAGCGGGACCCGGTAAGGTTAATAGGTAATTAATCTATCTCCTCTTTAGACTACTAGTCTGCGTTACTATCTTATAACCGGGCCGGTAGGCGGTAGCTTATTTCGAGTAAGCGGTACTAAATAGGTCTTCGACCCGGAGCCGAGTCCTTAATAACTACCTATACTCGCAGACTAGTCCCTAAGCTATAATAGTCCTAAGGGTTTATAGCTTTTTAGGATTAAAGAGATACCCTCGTAAAGAGGGTCTTCGCTTGTCGTAATAGCCCCTTTAAGATACTTCTATATCGTCCGTATCGTAGGCTCTTATCGTACCCTCGCGTTAGTTATAGCTATTCGTACCCTAAGACTACCTTTAATATACCTATACCTATTAGATATAAAGAGATAGCCCTACCTTCGGCTCTAATAAAGGACGGCAATTAATACTACTACTACTACTACTACTACTACTACTACTACTACTACTACTACTACTACTACTACTACTACTACTACTACTACTACTACTACTACCAGTAATAGTATAGGTAATCGAGGGTAATATAACCTATAACAATATAGGCAGCTGTATTTAGCAAGATAGGATAGCAAATATATCGCTTAGGCTAGTAACTAGAGCCCTATAATATAGGCACTATAGCGGTATAATATAAATAGTATACTATACGAGATTTATAATCTATCTATACTATAGAAGGAGGCCTCTTTTATAGGCTTAATCCCTAGCCTATAGGTATAGGGCCGGTTACTAGCTAATACTATATAGACGATATCTTAATCTATAGTAAAATAAAAGCGGAGTACTATAAGTATATAAAAAGGATACTTTAGAAACTCGAGGAAGCTAGCCTATATATCGATATTAATAAATATGAATTTTTTAAGTTAAAAGGAAAGTTCCTAGGCCTTATCGTATCTTTAGAAGGTATCCGAATAGATTCCGGTAAAATCGATACTATTATAAACTAGGGAGTACTACGAAATATAGAACAAGTCTAAGGGTTTCCCGGTTCCGCTAACTTCTACTAGAGATTTATTTAAAACTTTAGCGGAATCGCCCGTCCTTTTATAGCGCTTACGCGGAAAGATGTTAACTTAAAGTAGACTCCGGCCTATTAAGAAGGCTTCGACTAGGTAGAATAAAGGTTAACGACCGTACCGATCCTATAGTACTTTAACTTTAATAAAGAAATACGTCAAGAAACAAATACTCCCGATAGTATAATAGGCGACGTTCTTTATTAAAGAGGAACTCTAGTATATAGGTAGCTACCCGTAGCCTATCTTTCTAAGAAAATATCTCCTACCGAGTATAACTATAATATCTACGATAACGAACTCTTAGCTATTATTAAGGCCTTCGAAGAATAGCGCCTAGAGCTCGAAGGTTCTAAATCGCTAATCTAAGTTAGCTTAGATTATAAAAATCTTATATACTTTCTAAAAAGTAAACTCCCTAGCCGTAGGTTAGTACGCTAAAGTAAGTGTTTTTTCCGGTTTAACTTTATCATTTAATATATATTCGGTAAAGCAAACTCCTAAGGCGACGTACTTACGAGACATTATAGAGATATCCTCTTAGATCGGGGCCCGTACCGCGAAGAATAGTCTACCCTTAAAGATTATAACCTTAGCTAAGAGCTATACGAGCTCCTCGGAGATAAATCTACTAGCCCCGGATCTCTTATAACCTCCTTCGTTCTAATAGCCGCTCCTATCTTTCTAAGAGAAGACGATAGCTCGGATAACGAAGATACGAGCTCTAAAAGCTCGGATAGTAACTAGGAAAGCTAGGAGGAAGTATAGGACCTTCCCGAGCCTACCTAGCCTAAGTAGTAGCTAATAAACGGTATATACTAAAGACGCTTTCGCTAAGGGCCTAATCTATACCCTAATAAAGAGAGAACGGCTATACGAGAATGTTTTACTCTTAGAATACAATCTCTATAGAACTCTATCCTAAGCGCCCTATATAACCTTAAGAAATACCCTCTACGTCCCGTACTTCGAAGATCTACGCGACTAGATTATAAGTTCAGCTTACGACCCTCTCGGAATAGCTGTCCTAGCCGAGCTAGGATACTATTATAGCTTTATAAGTAGTACTACTAGCCCGACCTATATCGAGATATCGACCGATTCGTTAAAAACTACGTAGTCTACTATAGAGTAAAGATAGATACGCGTAAGCCCTAAGGATTACTAAAGCCTCTAGAAATTCCTACGCGACCGTAGTAGTATGTTATAACAGATTTTATTATAAGCCTACTAAAAGGTTTCGATATTAATAGCCTCTAGTTTTAAAATATACTAGTCGTTATTTGCCGCCTTACTAAGCGTAAGAAGGTATTAATCGCCCGTAGTCTAAATATAAAGAATACGGCTTAGTTCTTCTACTAGAACGTATAGAAAGATATAGGCCTACCTAAATTAAGTATATCTAATCGTAGCCCGAATTTCGGTATCCGCTTTTTAAAGCGCCTCTATAAGCGACTGAAAAGCTAAGTATACCTTTTAACGGCTTACTACCTCTTTTTTAACGAGTAAACGGAACGTACTAACTCTTAGATTAAATAGATTATTATATATTTTAATAATTACTATTAAAATACCTAGCTAAGATCGACGCCTTCTATTAAATATACTATAAATAGTTAGGCATTAGCTATAACTTAAAGTACGCCTTTCTACGCTTTAACTAGTTATTATTCCCGAACCGGTATAGAACTAGTAGAGATTAACCCGCTTCTACTAGTAAACGACCTAGAAAGAGATACTAATAGCTTCGCTCTTTAGATAGGTTAGACCGATTAAGAGCTATAGGACGAAACAAGGTATTCTTAGGAACTATACGAGTACTACGCTAATTAGCGTAGACGCGCCGCGCTAGATTACTAAGTCGGACATTACGTCTATATCGACTTATAGTATACTAGAACTAACCGACATTCGAAAAAACTTAACTAGAAAAACGTAGGACCTTTCCGAATTATAAGGAAAGTCGGTACGTATATATACGAGTTAGACCTCGCCGAAAGAATTAATATTTACCCGCTAAAGTACGATATTAACCTAGGGACCGCCGGAGAAATTATAGATCCCGAAAACATCCCGCTAATTCCGGAAGCTACTAAGGCTACTAATTAGGCTAAAGATAAGCCGGAGTCTACTTTAGATATAGTACGAGCAATTATCGGGTATAGTATTAGTAATAGGAACTTTAGTAATCTAAACCCTTCTAGATAATAGGGAGGAATATAGTAGAAGGGGTACTTAGGCAAAGATACTATCTAGGAATCCCTGTATTATATTATCTTTAGTCGCGAAGTAATGAAAGCTCTCCTACGAGACTATACCGACTATTTAACTATAGAGTTAGCTATTCCGGAGTACTTCCTCCGAGAAGTATACGAATAGAATTTAGAATAAGGTCTACGACCCGAACTAGGGTAAGAATACTAGTACCTATTATATATAGAGCTCCTTTAACGTTATAGGAACTCCGCGTAAAGCGTAGAAGGGGCTACTATTATAGTAGCTACCTAGGATATATCGATAAGTATTATAGACTAGCCGCTATACTATAAGGTAATATTAGATTTAGGTATATTAGCGGTAGGGCCCTCTAGCGAAATAGATCGCCTAGTTAGCCTCCTATCTAGCCGCATAGTATAATATCTTTAAGACTCCCGTAGAGGCCGTATATAGTAGATTAATACGTTATATCTTAATTTACAAACGACGGAACGGTCCCGATCTACGCTTACGCGCGTACAAACGATAGCAAGTAAGATAGATAGAGCTATATAATAGATCCGAGTAGTAGGAAGGAGCCGGAGGATATAGAAGAGTTAGGAGAAATATATTTATATAAGAGCGGTTAAACGAGTTCTCGCGCGCGCTCGTATATAGCGTATAGGGAAGGACCTAAAGATAGAGGTTTACTAAGAAGTAAGTAAGTAAAATATATATACCTACGCTTACGCGACGGACGCGTCCGACGCTTATAATACGTAGACCCCGTAGTAGTTCGGGTTGGTTTAGTTTGGTTTACTAAGCCGAAGATCTAGTTTAGTTTAGGTTAGTTTACTAAGCAACTATAGGAGTATATAGTTCAAACTATACAATTTATCGGTTTCTAAGAAGTATAAGAATGTCTACGTAACTCGAAGCAAGCCCTTTATAAGATACGTAGCTAGTATTTTTTAGTTATAGGAAGGTACTTATATAACCCTAAATCTATAGACAATTAGCTAAGGGCACTAACTAATTAAAAGCATATATATATACAAGCTATTATAGTTTAGTTTAGAAACTATACTTATTAAGTATAAATTTTATCCTTTCGCTCGCTATTTAATTCTCTAACTGCTCGGTAGAATGTTATTATCTAGATCTAGGTAGAACTTATCGATTTCCCTAGAAGCCCTCCTTAAGAAGTTCTAACACTTTCCTACTAAACTATTCTCTAATATTAAGTACTAGGATAGCTCCTCCCTCGGTATCGGTATAGTATATAAAAGAGCTATAAAGTAGCTCTATATAACGTTCTACTAGTTACTCGCTATACTAAGGCCGAATACTAGTTCGTTCCTTAGAACTCTTAGTTATTTAGGAGATATAAAGGGTAGGGCAGGCAGTAACTTCGTATTATATAAAGAGGTAGAGGCTGCTATAGAGGAGTCCTTTAACCTATAGAAGATAGTAAAAGATATAGAGGTAGCTATAGGTCTAGGTACCTAGTTGAATTTCTAGTAGGTAGAGTATAAGGATATTTAGAGGGAGTATTAGGTAGAGTTACGAAGGTAGGTATATAATATAGTCTAGAAAACAGGGATAATACTAAAATAGGGATAATGCCTATAACTATAAGTATTAGGCTCTTTAACCTTCCTTATTTTTCCCTATTTTCTTTTTATAAAAATCCAAACTAATACAAATAAACCGGAATGTCTATCTTCTTTTAGTTCTTTAAAAAGTCTAGTAGCGTAGCTAGTAGCGTAGCCGGTAGCGTAGCCGGCCTTTTTACTCCTTAGTACTAACGGGATCTTCGAAGACTTCTATTCCGTACGGCTAATAAAGTATACTATACTATATATATATACTTAGAGAGTATTTAGAGCGCGGTATATAGCGCGGTATAATAGCGGCTTATTTCGTATATAGAAAAGCTTATAGATAATACTACGAATATCCTTCCTACTAGAATCTCTATCCTACCTAGCACTATCTTAAATATAGACATTGTAGCCTTTTAGAATCTAATTAAGTGCTTTCAAATCCTTATCTATAATCGTAATACGCTTCGCGTAGATAGCTATAAGGTTAACCGCTAAAATAGTATTAGTATAGTTCGAAAAGAGGTAGAAGAGAAATATACATTCGAAGATACGAACTAGGTAGGCTTCTATAGCCTCTTAAAGGGCGTCTAGCGCGGAGGCTTAGAAGCGAAGGTCTAGTATATAATACTAGGCAATTTCGCGAATAAGACGTCGGAAAGGAGCTTTACGAAGTAGGAGATTAGAACCCTTCTAATACTTCCGAATCTTACGGAGGGCTATAGCTAAAGAAGGATTAGTAAAAAGATAGTAAGAATGCCGGCTACGCTACCGGCTACGCTGCCGGCTACAAATAGGACTTACTTCCTAGGCGCTATCGACGCTTCGTACGATTATTACTACTAGTAGTAGAAGCGCTAGTCGTCGTCTTACGTAGAGCCTTACTCGCGACGCCCTTTCTAGTACTAGAGCTAGCGGTAGTAGTAGCAGCCTTCTTACGTTAATAGACTATACTCGTTCTACTATTTCCGGTCTTATTACGACCCGTAGAAGTAGTAGGTCTCTTCTTACGAGGCGTCGTAACTTAGTTAAGTAGACTCGGTATTATAAAAGTCGTCGAATTAAGGAAACAAGTACGTTACGAAGGTATACGAAGGCGCGCGCGGAGCGAGGGTATTATAGAGATAGTAGATATAGAGCGTAGAGGTATAGGTATCGATACGAAGGTTAAATATAGCGAGAGAGATAGTATCGCGGTATCGCTAGGTAATAGAGTAAGCGTTACCTAAGCCTATATTATAGTAACGTTAGAGTAAGGAAAGAAGGTAGGTACGGCTAAAAAAGGGAGGTACGGCAAACTTTAAAATATAGCCGGTATATATAGCCGGTATAGTAATAGGCGAAAGCCTCCTTTTAATAAATAGCCGGCGTAATAATAGTATCCTACTATAGTATAGATATTCTTTAGTAATTCCCTTACTAGCTATAGTAATCTTATAAGTAACCTAGGCCTATTACTAGGAAATATAAGAAATATTAGGTAGGCTATACTAAATAAGCTAGTTATTTAGTAGGAAAAGGCCTACTACCGTCTCTATATACCGGCTACGAGTGCCGGCTATCGCTCTAAATTTAACTCCGCCCTATCTTAGAGGCTAAGGTACCGAGCGGAAACCCTATAGCTTATATTTACTTAGTTGTCGCGGAGCGCTTATAGGTAAGGTATTAGGAAAGAGTATAAAAGGTACGAGAAGACTATCCTAGAATATAGGTCGTAAGTAAATAAGAGTAGTACGCCTAGTTATTTATATAGTACGTTACTCTATACGACTAAGAGCCTATATTATCTCGTACTTCGCTTATAAGACCTCGACTCTACTAATATACTATTAAGCTCCTCCTCGGTCGCTATCTCTATTCTTCTTTAAGTTGCCGGACTTAGTACGTATTTGTCGCTATATAATAGCGCTACGTATTATAGAGAATTAACTCCGCCGTATCTCGAAGGCTAAGGTACCGAGCGGAAATCCTATAGCTTATATTTACTCGGTTATCGCGGAGCGATTATAGGTAAGGTATTAGAAAAGAGTATAAAAAGTACGAGAAGAGTATCCTAGGATATAGGTCGTAAGTAAATAAGAGTAGTACGCCTAGTTATTTATATAGTACGTTACTCTGAATAACTAGGAGCCTATATTATCTCGTACTTCGCTTATAAGACCTCGACTCTACTAGTATACTATCGATCTCTACCTCGGTCGCTAATACGCTATCTTAATTCTTCTTCGAGTTGCCGCACTTAGTACGTATCTATCGCTATATAATAGCGCTACGTATTATAGAGAATCTCTCGTTAAAGTTTCTCTCTCGTAGGCTTACTATCTGCCTCGTAGTATAGAGAATCAAAGTGCTAATACCAAAGAATCTCCTTATAGTTAGGATACTAGGGCTCCTTAGGACCTTTATATTTTAGGTCTAAATAGAGACGTATTATAAACGTTCTATCGCCCTTTCGCTTACTACCCGCTAGGTCGCGATATACGAAGAAACTAATCTAAATGTAGCTCGTCTCTATAATAGCCGGGTAAATATAGAGCGCTAGGTTTCTACTTTGTACCTTAGATTTAGGGACGGCGCGGAGATAAAATCAGAAATATAGCCGGCACCTATAGCCGGTAAAAGGATACGAAAATAGGCCTCCTCCTAGGTTAATCTACCGACTAAATACAATTTCTAACTAATCCGCTATAAACCGACGCCGAATTTTAGCTAGAAGCTATATATCTTTATTTTAAAGAGTAACCCGCTTCGTATAGATAGTAAGGAGGTTTAAAAGCTTAAGCTTAGTTACGAGAAAAACCTCTATAGCTTCCTAAAGAGTACTAATCGCCTTAGCCGTAAATCGTATACTAGACCGAAAATCTAATATAATTTCTCGGACGAGTCGCTAGAAGGGAGTCCTAAGGATTAAAAGCTCGGTCCCTCTTTTATTTTAGAAAAGCCGGATCTAGCGAAGGGTAATAGTACCTAGTTTAAAGCGCCGCTTCTTTATCGTCGAGTCCTACCTTATTCCCTTTTTTTAATAGAAAGATAACTTTTCTTTGCGATAGCCTTCGTCCGCCTACTTTTCTTAGCCTTCTCTTATCTACTTAAAGCCTTCTTGTTTTTCGGTACTATTTTCCGGGGAACCCTCTTCCTTCGTATATACTATAGAGAGTCTTACTCTTCCGATATCTCGTTCTCGTTACGGTCTCCCTATACTTAGCTTGCTTTACCCTTGCCCTTTAGGCTCTAAAGATATTCCTCTACGTATTTAGGCGACGAAGGTATATCGGTAGGACCTAGAAAATTAATAAGCCTATAATCGTAAAGAGATATTTATACTTCTTACCTTCTAGAATCTAGAATAAATAGTCTTCTATTAAACCGCCTTAGTAGGTTATCGTTAGATTCGTATAAAGAATAGTAGCTTAAGGAAGGGGAGGTAGCCGGCTTAGGAAGGCCCGAAGAGCCGAATCCTTAAGGTATATTTGTCTTTAAGAATATAGGGAAAGGGAAGAAGGAGAGGAAGAGCGAATAGAGAATTAGAAATAGTCCGTAAGTAAGCGGGGTAGGTTGCTATAGTAACTAGTCTGTTTAGGTCCTAGGAATTCGAAATATATTTCGGATATATACCGGCTATATACGCCGGCTATATTACCTTCTACGTAAACGCTTCGTTTCCTTAAAGCTACTCTAAGCCTATATATATTTCCGCTTCTCGACCTAGTATCGCCTTCTACCTCCGCCCTCCTCCTCTTCGTTATCGCGAATTAGGGTTTAGCTTAGACTAAATTTCGTATTCTCTTCGCGCTCCTAGGTTTCTTCGATCTTAAGGGTTTCTAATTCCTCGATTTACTCCTTTAGTATAATCTTTAGTATCCTACCTTAGCGACTCTAGTAGAGGAGATAGTATCGGAATACTATAATAGATTCGAAGGTAGTAGGCGAGTATATTCGATTAAAGCGGCCTTAGTAACGAGCGATACTAAAAGACCTCTTATAGCCTATACCTACGCTCGGTATAGCGAGGACGTCCCGAGCGACTAACGCTATCGTTAGAAACTTAGGCTCTAACCGCTACTATATAGCGAGAATATCGTCTCCGAATTCGTCTAGAAGACCGGTAAGATCTAGAGATTATTAGCCCTCTTTCTGAGCCTACGGGTTTATACTTACTTGCGCGCCGATAGAAATTAAACTCTTCTTTATTTACTTTAGTAGTTGCTTCCTCTCCTGCCTCTACTTTCTACCTACGAAATAGGTATAATATCGGAGCCTTCTAAACCTTCTTTTTCTTTATAGGAGCTATATTTAGACTAGTTTCTTTCCGAGGCTCGTAGAATATCTTTTCTAGAATAGTCTAGTAATACTTAGGCTATTCCTCGTCCTCTTTCTATTCCGGCTTCTACTAGTATATATCCTTTTCTACCGGGTTAAGCAAGTACGTAACGCTATAGATATCCCCGAACGACTAAAAGATAGTACTATAATATTTATATAACTTAGTATAGGAGGTATCTATAGCTTTCGTTATAGCTACTTTCTAGGGAACGCTCTTCTTAGCTAGCTTAGCTACGGTTTCGTCGAGCTCGTTAAAGAGCTAGTTATAGTATATAAAGATAAGGTAGATCGTCGGTCCTCGGGTTCTTTTAATCGTAGTAGTAATCTCCGCGTAATACTTACTAATATTAACGAGATACTCTACTTAGCGCTATTCGGCGGCGGTAAGCCCGAGCTACTTAATATCCTCGGAACTCTAATAGATCTCGAGAGCGGTATATAAAGTATATCCCCTCGTAACTATATAGAATATCGAGTCGAACCGGGTTTTAACGTCTTAGGTAAAACGGAGTAGGCGCTAAGGAGGCCGCTCTTACTATCGCTTATTCTATACGATATTCTAGGTATCGGTTTTAGGGCGCTCGATTAGGTTCTTTTAAATAGCCTCGAATCGGTTATATTTCTATAAGCTCGAGTTTGTATATATTACTGGACGACGAAGCTAGAGAAAAAGAGTTAGAACTATACTAGGTTGCCGGCTATAGATACCGGCTACGGATAAAAGTTATACCTTATATAATATAAGAGCGAGGCTCTCTACCTTATCCCGTCTTATTACTATAACGAGTTTCTCGACTTTCGACTTTGCTTTATCCTTAGCTAGGATCTTCTATTAGTCGTCGTTTAATAGTATAATTTTAAGCGTCTTAAAGAGGGCTCGGATCGCGATTTAAACTCTATAAGCGAGGTAGGGAAACTTCTATAGGGATATAACTAGCAACGACGTCGGCTCCGATTTGATAGGGCTAGGGCTATTACTAGGCTCCTCTTTATCGTTATTATCGTACGTATTATCGTACGTATCCGGAATCGTAGCGAGCTTAATATTCGGAAGATTAAGCTAGATTATAGACCTTATAATCTCCTCTACGTACTCGACCCTATTAATACGATTAGTAATTTTAAAGATATATACGAGTGAATTGTATATATAACGCCTTATATAATATTCGATTATTACTAGCGTTATCCGTAGTAATCGAGATTAGTTTCGTTATTACGCTAACCCTATCTATTACCGTATAGATAAGCTTCGCTATATCCTTACTAGTATAGGAACCTAGAATTTTAGGGAATCCGATTATAAGTTCCTAGAGTTTCTAATCCGAATTAATAAAGTGTGGTATAATCGAGAGGAAGGAGGCTCTTATAGTCCGGCTTAACTAGCTATCGATAGTAATAGCTACTCGGCGAGTATTACGGAGGATCTCCCGAATATCGTCTAACGTAGCCTCTTTATTCTTTTCGAATATAATACGCTAGATTATCGCGCCGAGAAATAGGGGAGGGTAGTTTATAAGATATAGGTATATCTTCTATATAGACTCCCTTTCGTAGAAGTCTTCTAGAAGACCGTTTATAGCTAGTATTTCGTTTACTAGTTGCTTAAAGTCTTTAAAGGAGAAATCGGTAGCCTTTAATCCTAGAGCTTCCTTAAGCGTAGCCTATAATAATTAGCTAGATCTCTACGATTAATTAAAGTAGCTAGTAGCTATAGCCGGTAGCTATAGCCGGTATTTTAGAAGACGTACCTCTTTCTAGAACGCTATATCTATATTAACCCTCCTCTCTCCTTAAGATTCCCGATACCGTTTAGAATAGAGATAGTTCGTAGGCGATAAGTTCCTATCCCCTAGTTTCGGGGATTTTAAGATTAAACCGTAGAAGTTATAGACAATTACTAGTTAACCTTTAAGTCGAGAAGTCGCATAACGGTATAATACCCCCTCTATAAAGAACTTCTAGAATATATCCGTTCGCTCCTTACTACCCTATCGTATCGAGTACTTCCGGAGTTTATACTCCTTCGAACGTAAGTATAAAGGGAACTATATCTTATAGACCTATTAATTAAACTACTCGGTACGCTCGGGTTTCCGAAGATACGCCTGGCTAGCCTTTTCGAAGATATCCGGATTAATACTCGATATTCTTATATCTCCGAACAACCTTCTACTTAGACTCCGTAAAGGTAAGTACTAGGTAGTAGTACCCTATAATAAATTCCTACTACTAGGATTCGGAGAGGATAAATCTAGCCCTAATCGTCGTCTAGGACTCGGTAGGCTCGAAGGCGAGTATACGACCTCCTCTAGACGTTATCGTAATCTCGCTTATATACTAGACTGTTTCGACTATCGTCTCGTTATTACCCTTCCTAGTATAGCGCCTAGTATATATATAATATCGGTCGGTATATTTTAAAGTTTCGTATAGTAAGGTAAGGACTTAGGAGTAGTAGATATATACTAGTAGCTATAGGGAAATAACCTTTCTTTTATAGTATCGTATCGTTAGGAATAGCTAGGTCGTAAATAGCTAGCTACCTTTTTTTTATTTCCTAGCTACCTAACTACTAGATTTTTTTTCCTAGCTACCCTAACTACCTAAATTTTGCCTTCTATATAGCGGCTCTTTCCTACTAACGGAACCGAGCTACTATACCTAACGAATCTAAGCTCGTTTTTAGTCTTAATCTATCCTCTTTCGGTATAAGATACTCGATAAGCAAATGCTTAGGCCGAGTCTAACTACGAAACCTAAGACTAACTAATAGCTCTATTAACTAATCCTAATCCTCGAACTCCTTCCGCTTCTTAGTAAAGACCTTAAAGAGCGCTCGAGCTTCGTCGGATACCTACGGAGTAGTCGAGATAAAGCCGTATCGCTAAAATAGGTAATACTTCGGAGACTTATATAGAGATTTAGAGAATTTAAACGCTAACCTATCCTACTAGTAGCTTAGACTCCGGATATAAGCCCTCTCTACCTTAGTAAAGATTTTATATAATAGTAGCACTCTATCCTCGAGAAACGCTTTCTGTTTAACTATTAGTATCTACCGGCTACGAACGCCGGCTATATATACCGAGTATAGAATAATTACCTATACCCCTTCCTCCTTTAGTAATACTTCTACCGTCCCTAGATACCTAGCCCCGATCGTATTAATCGTAAGCTACTTTGCCTTTATAGACGTAAAGGCTTCGCTCTAATACTAATAAAGAAACTGCTACTCTATATCGAGGATATAAAGACGACTAGTCTCGATTCTGATCCTTACTAGCTTTTCGTAGTAGCTTTAACTATAATTTTCTAGATTAATAGGACTTATACCTCCCTTTACTAGTATCTCGTCTCTTTAACTATACTCGATCTACTCCTAGCGCTTATCGTCTATAGCGTTAGACCCTAAGACTATACCTGTTGCTATATCGACGTGTAGTATCTCCTCGCTTTTTTTAGTGCCTTATTCGTAGTATTAAGCTCTTTCGCGGCATCCTAAACTCTAGCATTATTATTCTTAGCTATCTAAATATCTCCGTTACTATCGGTCGTATCGATAGAGGTAGCGGCTATAGGTCTAAATAGTATTAGTTAACGTCTTAAAGAAAAAAATGCCGGCTATAGCTACTAGCTGCAGCTAGTAGCTAGATTAACTTACGCTACTGGAAATTTACGCTTATAAACTAGACGTAATTCCTTCCTCCTCTTAGCCTTCTCTTAGGTTATTTTCTTATTCTAACCTTTACTTTTTTCTATAGGCGCTAGCTATCGATAGAATGCCTTATTCCGCGCTTTTCCTCTCTTATCCTTCGATCTTTTATCCTTATCTATCTTCTCCTTTCTTTCGCGGTCTCGTATAGAATTCTTCTTCGTAGAGTACTCCTCTTTAGTCTTACGCTTTTTTCTTAGATACTTAGGCAAAATAAACTCGCGGTCTTTAGTTCTATTTTCTATTTAGCGCGCGGCGCGCTTCTCTCTTACTATTATAAGGAAGGGGGGCGGGGGCGTAGCGTATAGTAGTTGTTATAGGTCTAGGTATAAAGGAAGAAGTTAAAAAGTATAAGAATATCGCGAAGCCCTAATTATTACCGCCTACGTAACGTTATATAGGTAAGCTTTCGCAACTATAGTAACTACGCCCTAGTAATAGCAACTACGCCCTAGTAATAGTAACTACGCCCTAATAATAGCAATAGAGCGTAGTAAATATAACCTAGTTACTATTATAGCTAGTAATCGTAGCTAGTAGTCGAATAAGAGTATCCTTATAGTAAAACTAATATAGTCTCTAGTTTAAACTAGGAATCGATATATTTTAAAAAAACCAAACCGGAACTAGGGAGCTAGTTCGCTACTAAGAAACTAAACTATATACGTTTAGTAGTTCGTAAATGTTAGAGGCTATACGTAATTGGTATATAACTAGCTCGAGTAAAGCTAGGGTTATAATGCCTTAGGTAGGGCTTAGCGCTTAGCGTTAGGCTAACTAGCCTACCTTCCTCCCTTTCCTCTTAGATCTCTATCGAATACTATACTAACATACTACTACCCTATCTACCTACTAATATAACCCCTATTATATAGTATTCGATCTATCCTTTAAGGGTAGTAGCTAGATAGTCTATATTTCAAGCTTTTAGTAGTATAGCTACGAAAACTATCGATTTAACTATATTACGCCCGAAGAACGGGACCTATACGTACTATTCTACTAAAACAACCGTACTAATTATCAAGTAGGGCCTTCTATACGGCCTATTATACTAAGTTAATCGTACTAGGCCGATACCTACTAATTCCGCTATATCCGTACTATAAAGGGCTATAATATATTATTAGTACTACCCCTTATTATAATAGCCGGCTTATTACGAAACAATAACAATAACAACCGCGGCGCCGCTAGTAGCGTTAGTAATAATAACACTAGTAGTATAGAGCCTATTAATAAAGAGCCTATAGTTCTAGGTAATAATCTAGAATTTCCTACTAACGACATTCTCGATAATATTATTAACCGTTAATATAGCTAACTAGCCTTTAGCCCCTAGCTAATAGCGAGGCTTTAGGAAGCTACTTAGAACAGGCTTACTACCTTACGTTAAGAATAATAGCTAAAGGATAACCTCCTCGAGATTCGCCGCCTATAGGAGTCCCTAATAACTAATACTAAACAAGTAGTAGGGCCTTCCTTACTACCCGTTTAAAAGAAGAATGCTAAGCTTAAGGACTATACTGTATTCGACGGCTCTAGTCGCAAGCAGTATAATAATTATATACGTAATTATAAATTAAACTAGCGAAATATACTAGGGGCCCTTCTAGATAACTACTTATTAGTCGTCTACGCTATATAATACATTAATAGCGACCTAAAACGCACCTAGGATAACTATTTTAACTCCCTTAATAATTAGACCGCTATTTAGTAGCAAACCTATAAAACTGTTATACTAGATACCCTTAGAAACCCTATACTAAGGCAATAACACGCTTAGGACTAGTACCTTCGAGCTAAACAAAAGACTAATTAATCGGCTCGCTCGTTTAAGGCCTATTCGAAGACCCTCGAAGACGACCTTCCGGCTAAGACTAATTCTATATAGATCTCGGAAATACGCCTAAAACTTAGGTAGGAGCTTATCCTCGAATTAGACCGTCGTCGTATATTTAAACAAGCTAACCTAATACGTATTTAATTTAGAGTCGAAGTAGAAACAGCTAAACGAGCTGTTTAGCTTTAATAACGACTAGAATTAAGGATCCGGCTAGCTAGTACTAACCGTAGCAACCGTAGCCGCGGAGGAAACTAAGGTTCCTACTAAAGCAACAATACTAATAATAGAAATAGTAATAACGACCGTAGAAGAGGCCGTAGCCGGCGGCTATATAGAGGAGGCTATAATAGGGGCCGTAGAAGGGGCTCGTATCCCTATAGTACTAACCGCTCTACTAATAGCAACAATAGCTATAGCAATCTCCTAACCGGATTGAAATGCTTTAACTATAATAGTACTAGCGATCTACTAGGCTAATACGACAAACCTAGGGATTAGGCCCGAATCGACCGTACTACTACTAAGTACGGAAAGCACCTCTTAGTAGCTAACGCTACCCCTATAGGCTAACCTTCGAAAAAAGAATAAGCGCCGCACTAACTATTAGCCTCGTACAGCGTAAAACTATCGATATTATACTAGCTATTATACGTACCTATCTTATATAGGATACCTAGGGCACTAACTATAAAAGTAATATTATACTAGACCTAGGCAATTTGGTTAGCGCCCTTATTAGCTATTGCCTAGCTAAGCAATTAGACCTTCGATAATTAAATAAGGCTAACCTACTAACCCTTGCTTAGTTTAATAACGCTCGGCACTTAACCTATAGGGCCTACTATATTCCTATAGTCCTAAGAGACGACCTCGGCAATAAGCGCTTATTAGATTTTACCGCCTACGTAGTAGATACAGACAACCTTCTATCCGATATTGTTATTAGCAACCCTATTCTTAAGCACTACGCTATAACTATAGACTTAGGCCTCTAATAGTAGCGATTTAGAATCGCTAGAAAGGAGGATATTAAGCATATCGACGTTAGCGAGTGCCCTAACGATATTAGGGTCCTTTTTATTAGCAACCTAATACTAGCCTCCGCCTTAGCTAACCCGACTATTAATCTTCTCGGTAGAGATAATAATAAACCTATACCCCCCGATAGTATAGACCCTAACTAGCTCGCTCGTATACTATAGCCTATTCGCGAAACCTATATTAATATATTTAAATACTACCTAGTATCGACATTGCCTATATTTAAAGAGACGGACTATAAGATCGATATTATATAGGGTAAGGAAGTTCCTTTTAGACCGCTCTATAAGCTTAGTAAACGCGAGCTTGCTATACTACGTAAATATCTAGATAAGAACCTAGCTAATAGTCGAATTTAGTATAGTAATAGCCCTACTAGTATACTAATCCTATTTGTTCTAAAGAAGGATAGTAGCCTACGCCTATGCGTTAATTACCGTAGACTTAATACTATTACTATTAAAGACTATTGCCTACTTCCGCTTATTAACGAGACCCTCGATCGCCTTTCTAGCGCTTATTTCTATACTATATTAGACATTAGCGATACGTACTGTCGTATCTGTATTCGTAAGGGCGACGAATAGAAAACAGCCTTCCGTACTCGCTATAGCTATTTCGAGTATTTAGTTATACTATTTAGCCTAGCTAATGCCCCTATAACATTCTAGTCCTATATTAATCGGGCCTTATTAGGCCTACTAGACTACCTCTATATAGTTTACCTAGATAATATCCTAGTTTATACCTATTTACCTAATATTATAGAGCACTAGGCTATAGTACGTAAGGTACTCAACCGCCTACGGGCCTATAGACTATATTACAAGCCTTCTAAATGTACCTTTACTACTAAGGAGGTAGCCTTCCTTAGCTTCCTCGTATTAACTAATAGTATAAAGGCTAGCCCTAATCGGATTAAAACTATTACTAAATAGCTAATACCTACTAGCATTAAGGAGCTTTAGTTATTCCTCGGCTTCGCTATCTTCTACCGTCGGTTTATTAAGAGCTATTCGAGAGAATTCAAATAGACTAATAAGGCATAAGCCGCTTTTAACGGTTTAAAGCAACGCTTTACTAAAGTCCCCTTATTACGCTATTTCGTACTAAGTAGGCAGATCCGTATTAAGACTAACGCTTTACAGTTCGCTATATGAGCTATTATATTATAGCAGGCTAATAACAATTACTAGTACCCGATTACCTTCTTTTTACAGAAGATAATCGATATAGAGCGCCGATACGAGACCTACGAGTAGGAGCTCTTAGCAATCGTAGAAGCCTTTAAGTATTAGCGCTACTATCTCGATAGTGCTTAGTATACCGTCTAGGTCTATACGGACTATAACAACCTACGTAGTATTACTAAGGTTACTAGGGTTATAGGTCGATAGGCTAGATAGGCCGTCTACCTCGCCGGGTTCGATTTTAATATACTATATCGGCTAGGCGTAAGTAACCCTACTAATAGCCCGTCGAGGCGACCTAATTACGATAGCGAGACCTAATATATTAATTCTTTGTTTCTACCCCTATAGTATAAGATTACTATAGACCTTGCCGTAAAGCAAGCGTAGGATAAGCGGCTTACCGGACTCCGCGACGGCTAGAAGTATATTAATGCTCTTACTATATTAATAGTACGTATTAAGGCAAGGGCTAATAATACTAATAGGAAGAGTTATAATAACTCCCTAGTCGATATCGCTATATATAGTAATAGCGATAGCACTACTATAGTTAATCCGGCTACTAGTACTACTAGATATATATAGTATATACTACGTAAGATAGCGAGGGTACTATTAAGCGAACTTGCGGACGGAGATAGCTAAGCCTTTATAAACGAGCTGTTACGCGCTTAGCAAAGGGACGCTTTTGCTATAGCCTATATAGATTAGCTTGCTAATAGTCGCAAAACTAGATCTAGTAAGAATTAGTCGGTTAATACCGATAGCTATTTGCGCTATAAGGGCAAATTGTATGTCCCTACCGAGTATTCGATCCGATAAGAGCTTCTTAAGCGACACTATAATAGTAAGCTTGCCGGTTACTATAGTATAGAAAGGTCGTACGAGCTACTATCGCGTATATACTACTAGCTATATAGTAAGCGGGACAAAAAGGACTACGTAAATACGTATGCCGTATATTAACGAGTAAAAGCACTAAAGCACTTGCTATTCGGCGAGTTGTCTTTACTTCCTATTCTAAAGAAGCTATTTATAGAGCTAATAATAGGCTTTATTATAAGCCTTCCGCCTACTAAGCGTAGGGGTAGCAAGGATATCTTCGATACTATCCTTATTATAGTAGATCGATTTACTAAGGGGGCTCGCTATATTCCTACTCGGAAGGATTAGACGGCTATTAACCGAGCTAAATCACTATAGAATAACATCTTCTATAGCTATTAAGGAACCCCTAAGGGGATAGTCTCCGACCGGGGCTCGATATTTATATCTTATTATTAGAGTAAGATATGCCTATAGCTAAGACTTAAGTATCGCCTATCTATAGCGTTTTATCTATAGATAGATAGTTAGACCGAGAGGCAAAATGCTACCTTATAGCAATACTTACGAAGCTATTATAACGAGGACCCTAATAGATAGGTTAACCTCCTATAACTAGCCGAATTCGTATATAACAATAGTATATATTTACTAACTAAGGTCTTACTATATATAGCAATAATAGGCTAGGACGCTGCTTTGCCGTAATAACTATTTACCTCGCTCGAGGCCGAGCGTAAGGAAAGGGAAGCGCGTTAAGTACTAACGCCTAAAACACTAGCGGCTATCGAGAGGGTTTAAAAGATACGGGAAATCTACGCTAAGATAGCTAAGAAGCTAACAAAGGCTTAAGAATACTAAAAACCCTACTACGACAAGCACTATACGCTAATAACCTTTAAGTAAGGCGATATAGTTATACTAAGCACTAAGAACCTCCGTATCCGTAAACACCCGTCGCCTAATAGTAAAACACGCCCTAAACTAGCACTACGGTTTATTCGCCTATCCTGTATCCGAGAACCGAAGGGCAATAGCCAGGCCTACTAGTTATAGCTCCTACTATACTACACGATCTATAATACCTTCTATATGTCCCTCCTTAAACTATACTACTACCGTAAAGGCCCTAAAGAAGCCCCTACTAAATATAAAGAGATACTAGCTAACGGCGAGGAACTGTAGTCTATAGAACGTATCCTAAAGCACCGAACTAGACAAGGCAAGAAGGAATACCTATTAAGATAGCAAGGCTATTTACCTAAATAGGACTCGTAGGAAGCTAAAGCCGCTTTTAAGGATATAGCCGAGTTGCTAGATAAATATTAGACTAGTATAAAGAACAAAAAGAAGGCTAAGGGCCTATAATGTCGCTAGAAGTCGCTAGAGAGACCTAGGATTAATGCTACCCCTAGGGTACTATTAGCTAACTAATTAGAGGCGAGTAATTGTTAGTAAAGGTAAGGCTATACTACTATAGTAAACGCGTACCGAGTGTTAACAAGCGTACTATAATACATTATCTAACCGCTACTCTTTTAAGGATTCTACCTCTTTACTAACGCAATAAGGCCCTTCTCTTAGTATTTAGGTCCCCCCCCTATTTCTTTATTCTATCGAAGCCTCGAGGCCTAGGCGATCGGCGAGGATAGCGCGCGCGTAGATACTAATAATAATAATAATAATAGCGTCGCGCTACGAGCTAGCGATAGTTAGAGGACGGTACGGCTATATTAGTAACGGTGTTATAGAGTATATCGCTAGCTAAAGAAGGAAATTAGGAGTAAGGTAAAGTTAGCGCTAAGACGGCTAGCGCCGCTATTATTAATATTACTTGCTATTATTACTACGCCTATAGATATAACCTTACCTATACTACGAGCCTAAAGTACTATACTAACTAAGCTAAAAAGGATTAATCTATTCGGAGGGCTCGAAGCTTAAAAGATTAAGCGGCTAAACTCCTCGATCTTTCCGACCCTTTAAGCGAGGCGAACCTTAACTACTATACTTATAATAGCCTTTACCTATAGAAACTAGACGAACTGTGTTTTTAAAAAGATAAGATTAATTAACAATTAAAGGCTACTAAACCTTACTAATTAGGGCTAGCGAAACTACGAACAATAATAGCTCTTATAATAATAAGAACAATCCCTCGGAAGCGGACATTTCTAGGTCTTTTAGAGTAGACGTAAAGAACTCGGATAATATTACTTAGAACGGAGGCAGTGCTATAATACCTCGTACGCCTACCTATTATAGTAGGGAAGGCGCGCTCGTATTATAATTAGTCGATAGTCCTTAATTCTTATAGATATATATTACTTTACTTTATTGTATATAAGGATAGTATAGTTAGAGTTAAGCATTATAGTGCTTAAGGAAGGTAAGGTTTAGTATAGTTATATAATTAGGTAGTTAAGCGTTTAATTTAACGCGGCTAATAGCTTAGTTAATCTGCTAAGTTAGCGGTAGTAGAGGTTAAGATTAGAATATAGACAGGCTACGAGGGCGCGGCCTTTAAAAGGGAAGCGTATATTAGAGGCTATACGTAATTAGTATATAACTAGCTCGAGTAAAGCTAGGGTTATAATGCCTTAGGTAGGGCTTAGCGCTTAGCGTTAGGCTAACTAGCCTACCTTCCTCCCTTACCTCTTAGATCTCTATCGAATACTATACAAACCTACTACTACCCTATCTACCTACTAATATAACCCCTATTATAGTATATCGAACTACTACGGGGTCTAGATTTAAGTTTATTAGTATAAGTACTTCCGTTACTATTGCTATCTTTAATATCGAGTACGATACCAATTTCCTTACTAGATCCGCTAGCGATAATAACCTTCCTATTATCCTTAGTCGCCTATAGGGTTATAAGAACGGCTTTATTGCTTATAATATAGGTAATAGCTCCTAGGAAGGGATAATTCCTATCGAGGTAGGTCGCTCTACTACCTTTACTATCCTTACTAGCTCTAGGAATCGTATTCTATTTAAAGATCTTCTTATTCGTAGCGACGCTTAGTAGTTAAAAAACTAGCTAGTAGACGAGAAACTAGCGTTAAGTCCGCCCTAGTTTCGAAACCGCTAGATAAGGGTATTATATATACCGTCGTAGCTTATTGTTTATTACCTATAGCATAGTAGATTACTTACCTAATACTGCCTTACCGGCGGTTTAAAAAATAGCGTCGTAAATTGCCTCTATTCTATCTATTCTATAGTCTAAAATATAAAATAAGAATTCTTTATCTACTAAGAAGTTATATAATAGTTATATAACTAAGATAACTTGTTATATTCTTTAATAAGAAATATAGGTATAGTAGTATATAAAGTTAAAAGTAGTAGCCGTAAGGTATACTAGCTAGCTAGCTAGGATATATTAGTTAGCCTAGTAACGGGCCCGCTCCCGCTCCCGCTATCTTTTATAACCTCGCTTAGTCTAGCCCTAGTAATCCCTAGTATTCGCGTAATCCCGTAACTATAGTCTAGTAAAAACCCTTATAAGAATCGTATAACCTATATCTATATCGAAGAACGAATATCCGACGATATACCGATCCTAGCTCTATAGCGCTAGTCTTCCCTTCGAAAAATAGACTGTTCCTAGTAATACCTAGCGGTTAGCCTTACTCGGCTTAGTTATAAAGATATAGTTCTTAACCCTATAACCCGAGACGAGTAGAAAGCTATACTTTAGTAATTAGAGGCGAATCTACCTACTTAATCTTTTAAATAGTCGGCTAGGATATAATACGAGATACTAGTTTACTTCTTACGTACTAGGCTTAGTAACTTGCCTATATATATAACGATAACGAGGAAGCGGTACTACGACTAAAAAAGACTTACGAAGATAATACTCGCTAGTATTACGAAAAGGGAGCTATATTAAACACTCCTCTTACTATTAGCTCTATTATACTTATTACTAGGGACGAGATTTAATACTAAAGGCCTAGTAAGCTTATATTCCGGTAGAAAGGTCCCTTTCGTATTCCTAGAATTACTAGTTCTAGGACCTTCTATTATCTTTCTAAACTCGATAGGGCTAATCTAGCTACTACCTTTCTACGCGATCGACTAAAGGAAATACCGCCTTTCTAACCTAACTAGCTTTTAGAAGACGGCCCTACTAGTATAATATTATAGGTCCTAATTAAGGTAGTACTATATACTATAAGAAACTAACTTACGACGAGGATACTTAGATTAGAAACAATCTAGCCTACTATAGCTACGTTAGGTTCTCTAAAGCCGATCGAAATATATTAATATAGTACGATAGTAGGTCTAATAACGCTATATAAGGTAGAGCAATTGCCCTTATTATAAATATCCCTTACCCGCTATACTATATATATACTTACTATCTATTTAGAATAGTAGTTAGATTCTAAGGAAAGATTAGTCGAGACTAGATAATAGAGATCCTAAGCGGCCCTAGATATAAGTACTAAAACGACTTACTTCGCCTTCGAACCGAACGCCCTAACCTATTTTAGAAGACTCGCTACCCTCCTATCCCTAGTAACTACCTTAGGCTATATCGCTTTTTCTCTAATGTCTATAGCTACGAGGATAGGATATACTCGCCTCTAATTATCGAACGGATTAGCCTAGTAGTCTATACTAAGATTCGTAGTACCTTTAGACATATAGGTATAATAACTAAGGCTAGCTAGGATACTTAGGTAAGAGATAGTACTACTACCTTAGATAGTTTTACGAGCGATAAGGGTTCTACGGAGCTATATAGGGTAGCTATCTTTACTTAGTATAATAATAAGAAGGTCGAAGTTACTATAGCCCCTCTACCTTTCGGAAAGATATCCCTATCTAACTAGTTTAAACTAGAGGCTGCAATATATCTATAAAACTAGCGTAAAGTTAATAGAACCTCGAATAAAGGCTAGCTTTAACCCGCTTTCTATTCTAGATTCTAGTAAGTCTATAGAGTAGACCCTATATACTAGTACCTCTATAGTGTAACTTAACCTAATCGTACCCTTAACCTTATTTCCTATATATACTACGCTAAGATAACTTAGCCTAACGACGCTAGCTCGACTAAGTCTATCTATATTAACTAGTATCCCCTTAACCTTAAGGAAGGTATCGATATAAATTAAGTTTAAGGCTCTGTATCTTTCTTTCCTAAAACTATAGAAACGGGTACGAAAGTTTTTACTAAAATCTACTAAAAAGAGGTCTTTAGAAAGTAGTATAAGAAACTTAAGTTTCTTTACTAAGAAAAGGGCCCTATTTATACTCCCGGAGGTTATATTCTTTCTATTAAGTATAATACCTATTACCTAAATACTAAGATAGAGAATACCCTTAATAGCTTTATTAAGAACAATCTTTAAGATAAGTAGTAAGATATAGGCTAGGAATAGTACTCTATCGGTACTCTCGGAGTACGACTAACCCTTTCTTATCTTCTATATAGCGCTTAGGTATCTCCGAAAGGCACTAAGCGGATAACTATACTTCCTTAGATTTACCGATACGACTTGACTACTAGAAAGCTTAATTACGAAGCTAGAAGAATATTCGAAAAGCTCCCCGCTACCTACCGAGATCTTCTTCCTAGTCCTACCTTGCCTTCTAGTCTTCTAAACAAGTATAGCTCTCCTCTATATATATTTCCGGCTATAGTTAAATAGTAAATAAATCTTAGAATCCCTAGCTAGCTAATCTAAGGGGGATAATAGTCTAGTATAGCAATATATCCTAAGATTCCTTCTATATATATAAGAAATACTTAAAGTAATACTAGAAGGATACTATAAAGGCCTACGTAGAGATAATAAGCAAGGTAATTAGGCTAGAACGTAAGCGCTTCGGAGAGAAATCGTTCTTTAAGGCTCTTATTAAGTTATACGAGGATAGAAAATATATCTTAAGTAACGGCTGCGATAGGTTTATACGCCTAAACTAGGATAACTACTATAAATAGTAGCCTATATCTAACGCTAGTAAGGACTTTAATAGGGAGGACAAGGATTTATATACTAGTAGGAGCCTAGTAAGACGGATCTTCCTCTAGACTAGCGATAGTCTAGCGCTCCCCTCGTAAGATCTACTACCTACGCTTTAAAGGTCTCTACTCCTAGCGAAATACTCCTAAATACTAACCCCTAATAGCTTAGAACTTATAGGAAGTAACTGCCTTAGCTATCTTCGTTAAGATAGCCTATATCCCCTACTACTAATCCGAATAAGCGATAGACTCGTTAGGATATACGACCTAAATCTATATAAACCTAGGCTCTTATTAATTACTTTAACTAGTAGGAACGTTATAGAAACTAAAGTAGATAAGGTCGTAGTAGAAATTAAGGTAGAGGAGCGGCTCGTAGTAGGAAGAAATAAGTATAAGATATAGTAGCTAGTTGGCTATAATACCTTATAGTATAATTGGATCGGTTATTACTCCTATTTAAGACTTCTTAGTCTAGGAGGGATAGTATAGTAGGGAAACCCGGCTTAGTATAGGCCTATATCTTACTTCCTTAAATACTATACGATATATATAATAGTATAGTAGTAGATATATACTAGAATAGTACCCTTTTCCGCTATAATATAGCCTTCGTTACTAGCCTTCGTTACTAGCCTTCTCTTTAGACTCTTCTTATAAATACTTATAATACCGCCCCTTAAAGGTATATAATACTACGTGGACCTAGGATATACTAAATATAAGGTATATAATACTTACTTCTCTGTATATATGCCTCTACCTGCGACCTATCCGTTACGCCTATAGTAGCTAGTTGCTACCCTATAAAAGAGGCATCCTTCTATAGAGAGATAGGATTATTAACCTTATATAATATACTATTCCTACTATACTCTAATAGGGCGTCTATTATAGGGCTCTAACTCCTATAGCCTAAATTATAAATCTACTATCCTATTTACCTAAGTATAGCTATCTATACTCTAATAGGTTATACTAACTTCGGAGACTTACACTATTATAGCGAGTAGTAGTAGTAGTAGTAGTAGTATCCGTTCTTTACTACTATAACCTAGTAATAGTAGTAGCTATTATTAAGGCAACCGCGAGTAGATCCTATACTAGTCTAGTCTTATTAGGTTTAATTTACTAAGTCGGAATTCTAGTTTAGTTTAGTTTAGTTTACTAAGAAACTAGTATACGGACCTAGTTTACCGGCTACGGATAAAACCCCGACCTAAAATACGTATAAATAGCCTAAAATATAGATATAATTATATAGTATATATAGTATAAGGCCCCTATAGTATTCTAGAGTCGACTCGGAGTCGTCGTATATCGTTATATATCGTTATAGTATAGTCGGACTTTCTCGTATTTGCTTAGAAACTAGTTTTAAACTAGCGGGATAGTAAACTAAACTACTCTAGAATCTAACCGCAAGCGGCGTTAATATAATCTAGTTACTATAATAGCCGGTAATAGTAGCTAGTAGTCTAATAAGAGTATACTTATAATAAGACTATTATAGTCTCTAGTTCGAACTAGGGATCTATATAGTTTAGAGAAGCTAAACTAGAACTAGGAAACTAGTTTACTACTAAGAAACTAAACTATATACGTTTTATAGTTCGTAAACTAAACTACTACGTAGTCTAAGCTAGATAGATATTGCTATTTTACTAATATAGTTAGCCTATATAGGGCGTACTACTATAGATATAGTATTAATATAGTAATATACTAGAAGAATTCTTAAAAGTCGAAAGAGAAAACGGAGATATCTAGCTATTAGTTAATATAGTAACTAAACTAAATAGGAAAGATTAACTTAAAACGATTATCCGCTAAGGCTATAACGAAATATTACTAAGACTATAGGACTGTTTACGTTTAGCTCTTTTAAATTACGATAGTTAAAGATACTTCCCTTGGCTTT
>NW_006921547.1:709499-852072 GCF_000340215.1 Pseudocercospora fijiensis CIRAD86
TATACTCTTAATACTATCTTATATCTACGTTAACTACGTACTATATAACTAAAGTAAAGACGTAAATAGGGGTAAGTAACGAGTAGTAGTATAGTTGTAATTAATTTAAGGCCTACTATATAAGAACTAATAATAATAAGTAATAGACGTAATATTACTTATAAACTATAGCTAAAAAATAGCAATAAGAGTATACTATAATACTCCTACTACTATATTAAAGCTACCTTATATAGACTAAGACTATATCTATACTATTCTACTACGTAAAATCTATATCTATCGATATAGTAATCTTAATCTTAATCTCAATCTTAATCTTAATCTTAACATTAATCTTAATCTTAATCTTAATTTTAATTTTAATCTTACTCTTAATCTTAATCTTATCCTTAATCTTAATCTTATCCTTAATCTTAATCTTATCCTTAATCTTAATCTTATCCTTAATCTTAATCTTATCCTTAATCTTAATCTTAATCTTATAAGTATAAGATACTAAGTAGTAAGAATATATACTAAACCCTAAACGGAACTAAAGGGAGTACTAAATTAATATAGCTACTATCTATATAAGACGAACTACGAAGAAAGGAAGAAAAGTTCTTTAGAGGGAGAGCCCCTTCCTTAGTATCCTATCCTATAGGCGTCTAGCGCGTCCGACGTATAAGTATAGGTATATATATCTTACTTACTTACTTCTTAGTAAACCTCTACTTTTAGGTCCTTCCCTATCCGCTAAGTACGCGTACGCGTATCCCGCTTATCTACTATCCTATAGCGACTTTATTTCCTAGCTATTATATATAGCGCGTATATACGAACTCGTTTAAACGCTCTTAAGTAAATATATTTCTCCTAGCTCTTCTCTATCTTCCGGTTCCTTCCTACTACTCGGATCTATTCTACGACTTTATATATATTACTTACTATCGTCTATATATATATACGCGTAGTTTAGTATAGTCCTATCGTTTATATACTAATATATAACGTATTATTCTACTATATACGGCCTCTATAGGAGTCCCTAAGATATTACGTTATACGGCTAAATAGGCGGCTAACTAGGTAACCTACTTCGCTAGAGGCCCCTACTACTAAGGTAACTTAAATCCGATATTACTTTATAGCATAGCGGCTAGCTTATAGGACTTATCGGTACTTTCTCGGTAGCTACTATAATAGTAGCCTTCCCTCGTTTTATATAGAGTTCCTATAATACTAAAGGAGGTCTATATATAATAGGTACTAGTATTCTTATCCTAGTTCGGGATAGAGACCTTATTCTAAATTCTATTCGTATACTTCTTAGAGGAAGTATTCCGAGATAGCTCCTTCTATAGTCGTATAGTCGGTATAATCTCGTAGGAATTCTTCGATTACTTCGCGGGCGAAGATAATATAGCGTAGAGGTTCCTAGGTAGTATCTTCGTCTAAGTATCCCTCCTATTATACCTCTTCCTATAGTCTAGGAGGGTAAAGATTACCGAAGTTTATATTACCGAAGCTCTATCCGATAATTGCCCGTACTATACCTAAGGCAGATTACGGTTCGTCTTCGGTCTAATCGGTAGCCTTAGTAGCTTCTAGGATCGGCGGAATATCTTCGGGTTTCGTAATTTCTCCGGCGGTTCTTAGGTTAACTACGTATTTAACCGGGTAAATATTAAGATTCTCGGGAAGGTCTAGTTCGTATACGTATATACCGATTTTCTTTATAATTTAGAAGGGCTATAGATTCTTCTAGTCGAGCTTTTTTAAAGATTAATTAGTTCTAATATACCGTAAGTCGAGGTAAACGTAATCTCCGACTTAGTAATCTAGCGCGGCGCGTATACGCTAATTAGCGTAGTACTCGTATACTTCCTAGGTATATCTTATCTCGTCCTAGAGCTCTTAGTAGGTCTAGGCTATCTAAAGAGCGAAAGTATTAGCGTCTCTTTTTAGATCGTTTACTAGAGGCTCTAGTTTGATTTCTACTAGTTCTATACCGGTTCGGGGGTAAAAACTAGTCGAAGCGTAGAAGGGCGTAGTCTAAGTCGTAGCTAATTCCTAGTTATTAATAGCAAATTTAATAGAAGGCGTTAATCTTAGGTAGTTATTTTAATAATAATTATAGAAGTACTTAATAATTTGTTTAATCTAAGCGTTAGCCCGTTTGATTTGCCCGTCGGTCTGCTAGTAGTAAGCCGTTAAAAGGCGCGCTTGAATTTTTAGTCGCTCGTAGAGGCGCTTCTAGAAACGGGTAACGAAATTCGGGCCGCGATTAGATACAATTAATTTAGGTAAGCCTATATCTTTCTATATATCTCGGTAAAAGACCTAAGCCGTATTCTTCGCTATTAGGCTATATGCGTTTAATACCTTCTTACGTTTAGTAAGACGGTAGACTACGACTAGTATATTTTAAAACTAGAGGCCGTTAAAGTCGGATCCTTTTAGTAGGCCTATAATAAAATCTATTAAAATATACTACTACGGTTATAGAGGAATATTAAGAGGTTTTAGTAGTCCTTACGGCTTACGCGTATCTGCTTTTCCTCTACGGTATACTACGTAGTTCTTAACGAATTAGTCGATATCTCGATATAGATTAGGCTAGTAGTACTACTTCTAGAGCTAAGATAGTATCTTAGCTCGGCCGGGATATACTATTCCGAGAGGGTCGTAAGCGGAACGTAGAATCTAATCGCGTAAATCTTCGAAATCCGGGATATAGAGGGCATTCCTAAATATTATATAAGGCGCTCGGGGTAGAGTTCTATAGAGTTCGTACTCCGATAGAGAAATATTCTTATCTAACCGTTCTTCGTTCTATAAAGCGTAAATTAAGCCCTTAGTAAAAGCGTCTTTAGTATACGCCGTTATAAGCTGCTACTCGAGTTAGGTAGGTTCGAGGAGCTTCTACGCTTCTTCTTCGCTTTCCTAGTCGCTATTTAAGCTTTCTAAGCTCGTATCTTTATTATCCGAGCTATTACTATCTCCGAGAAAGGCGGGAGCGGCTATTAGTACGAAGGATGCTATAAGAGGCTCTAGGCTAGTAAGGTCGTCTCTAAGGAGCTTTTATAGTTCCTAGCTTAGGTTATACTCTTTAAGGATAGACTATTCTTTAAGCTGTAGGCCTCGATCTAAAGGCGAGTCTCTATTACGCTTTATAAGTACGTCGGCCTATAAATTTGCTTTACCGGGTATATAGTAAATTACGAAGTTAAACCGGGAAAGAAACTTACTCTAACGTACCTACCTATAGCTAAGGATTTTGCTTTTAAGAAAGTAGACGAGATTCTTATAATCCAAGCTAATCTAGATTAGCGATTTAGAACCTTCGAGCTCTAGGCGCTATTCTTCGAAAGCCTTAAGGATCGCGAGGAGTTCTTTATTATAGATATCGTAATTATATTCTATAGAAGACATTTTCTAAGAGAGGTAGGCTATCGGTAGCTACGTATCTTCTAGGGTCGCTCGCTAAAGGAGAACGGCGCTAGTCGTACTATCGGAAGTATCGGTTTCTAGACGCGTTTCCTTATCGAATTCGAAGTACTATAGGATCGGTACGGTCGTAAAACTTTATCGTAGCTAGTCGAAGGCTTCTTAATAGGCCGGAGACTATTCGAATTTAACGTCTTTCTATATAAGTACTATAAGAAGATAGGCGATTCCGCTAAAATTCTATATAAATCTACGGTAGAAGTTAGCGAAACCGAAGAAGCCTTAGACTTCTTTTACGTTTCGTAGTACTCCCTAGTTTAGAACGGCTTCGATTTTGCTAGGATCTATTCGGATACCTTCTAAAGAGATAATAAGGCTAAGGAACTTTACCTCTTACTTATAAAATTCCTATTTGTCGATATCGATATATAATCTAGCTTCTTCGAGTTTCTAAAGTATCTTTTTAATATATTCGTAGTATTCTACTTTTGTTTTACTATAGATTAGGATATCGTCTATATATACTAAGACGAAGGCGTCTAAGAGTTCTTTAAGCGTATCGTTAATATAGGATTAGAATATACTAGGCCCGTTATAGAGTCCGAATAGTAAGACTAGGTATTCAAAAAGGCTATAATAGGTTCGGAAGGCTATTAGCTATTCGTCTCCCTTAGTAATATAGATCGCGTTAAAGATAGCGATTACGTCGAGCTTACTAAACTATCGAGCTTTTAAAAGGCGTTTAAGCGTTTCGTTTGTAAGAGGAATTAGGTAATAGTTCTTTTTTATTAAAGCGTTACGGCCCTTATAGTCTACGTAGAAGTAGAGACCTCCGCCGGGTTTTTAGGTAAATATAACTAGTATAGTAGCTTTAGAGGAAGTAGGGCGGATAAAGCCTTTTTACAAGTTATCTTCTAGGTATTTCTTTAATATAAGGAGTTCGTCTCGAGATATAGAGTAAAGAGGGCTATATAGCGGCGGCTTACTATCGATTAATTCGATTTTATAGTCGATATCCGGCCGGTACGGCGGTAGAATATTAGCGTTACCTTAAAAACTAGTAGAGCCGGTACTAATACTCCTTTAGTAGTTTCGTTCTCGGATCCGTACGTTCTTTATCGAACTTTCGGGTAGCTTTCTCGCTATCCTATATCGTCGTAGTAAAGATCTAAGTACGTTTATTACAGGTAAGACGCGAGAAGGTAGCCGCGCTAATAGCGAATATAGTCTAATCTTAGGAAGTCTTAGGGATAGAACTAAATTCGCTAAAGTAGTACTCTACGTAGTACTTAGTAGTAAAGGATAGAGATTCGGAGGCCTAGTCGGTAACTAGGTTATATTTTTTAAGCTAAGGGAGACTAAGAATAACGGGATAAGTCTTTAGAAGTTTCGTAAGGAAAAACATAATATATTCGATATAGAGGCCGATAGTAATAGATAAGTAGTAGATCTAGGTTACCTTACTAGCGGCTACGGTCGTACTATTAAATATCTCTAACTCCCGAGTATACGTAAGGTCTTAGAACGTTAAGCCGAGCTCTCTCGTATAGTCGTAATCTATAAACGAGTAGCTAGGTACGCCGTTATTAATAAGAGCTATAGTTTTTAATAATTTCTTTTAATTTCCTATTAACGTTTCTACTACGAAAGGCTAGTAAACTAACTCTTTCTCTATAGCTAAGCTAGAGAAAGGGAAGGTAGTAGTAGATACTCTTAATTTCGGAACGAATAAACCTTATAAGCGACTATATATAAGGTTTAAGCTTTTCCCTACCCGCTTAGAGTAGCGCTAGCTAGTAAAGGCGTATCTAGAGTTGTAATATTTACGGCGGCGACTCGCTATATCGTTAGCGTATTTAGCCGACTAACGAGAGATAGATAGAGGCGAGTAATATATCCTTTTATACCGTAGTAGATATATTCTCCTACCGTACGGTAGCGCTACTTCTCTTCTTCTAAAAGCTTTTCGTTTACTAGGGGCGCGCGTAGATAGATAACGAGCGAGGTAGCGCTTAAATCTATCGGTTCGGCGGTAGGCTAGGCGCCTAGCGGTATTAGAGCTATAGCGGGAGCTAGTACTAAAGCCGGCGTCTAATATATCTATAGTTTCGACGGTAGCGTAGCGAATAGCGATATAAAGCGGCTAGTATTCGTACGAACGCCTCTATATTTAGCGATAATTTTCGCGAAGTTTCGAGTTATATTATCGATACGTATTAATAAGCCGTATAGTTTAATAATATTTAGAGTCTCTATATCTTTATCGCGGACTTATAATATTATTTTCTCGCTAAGACCGCGTACTAAAATCTATTTAGCGACGTCCGGAAGGTATTCGATATACCTAATCTCGTATTAAAAGGTAGCGCAGTATTCTTAGTAGGTCTTATTTGCTTGCTTAAGTTTATCTAAGTTTAGACGCGTAGTATACTTATAGTCTAGGTCGCCGAAGCTAGCGTCGAGGGCCTTCTAGATACTAGTCGTCGTAGTAGTTTCTACGTTTTCTAAAAAGCTATAGTAGGAATAGAGAATAGAGCCGCCGAGTAGAGAGAATATAAAATCGGTTCTTAAAGCTTTAGTTAGATAGTAGTCGGCGTTAGCGAGAAAGCGGATTTTAACTTCCGTCTTAAATTCTTCGTATACTTTATACTTACTAGTAAAGGGTTCGGGATCGCTAAGTTTCTTACTTTTATTTAAAGTAGGCGTAAATAGGTAAGAGGTAGGTATCGTCGCGCCTAGGCGAGCGGAGGCGAGCTACGACTAGAGGTAGCCTACTTCGTCTTCTTTTTCTATAATAGAGGTATTCGTATCGTTAAGAGTAGTACTAAGGCTTATACGAGAGACCGAGAGGAAACGAGTAGCGTCTTTATAGGCCTTAAGTAGGTTAGCGAGTAGTTCCGGGTCGGTAGTATAAGCGTAATCTAGTTACTCGTATATAGTAGAGATCTCCTTCTATACTAAGCTTAAAAAATCGGATACTTCGTTAGGTCTTATATTTTAAATCTACTCGTCGGGAGTATCTATCGTAATAGAGGCGTTTTTTAAAAGTAGTTCGTAATATAAGGGTTAGAGGCTAAGTAGTAAAAATATATACTAAACTTTAAATTAAACTAAAGGGAGTACTAAATTAATATAGCTACTATCTATATAAGACGAACTACGAAGAAAGGAAGAAAAGTTCTTTAGAGAGAGAGCCCCTTCCTTAGTATCCTATCCTATAGGCGTCTAACGCGTCCGATATATAAGTATAGGTATATATATCTTACTTAACTTCTTAGTAAACTTCTACTTTTAGGTCCTTCCCTATCCGCTAAGTACGCGTACGCGTATCCCGCTTATCTACTATCCTATAGCGACTTTATTCCCTAGCTATTATATATAGCGCGTATATACGAACTCGTTTAAACGCTTTTAAGTAAATATATTTCTCCTAGCTCTTCTCTATCTTCCGGTTCCTTCCTACTATAACGGAGACCTTATATTCGAGGTAACTACGAGGTCGCGAACAACTATCTAAGAGGTCGTAGGGACTGAGTGTTTAAATAGGGCTCTAGAGGTGCTAAGGCTCGGTACGGGCCGAGCTGGCTTTTATATGTTTGCTAGCTCGTAAAGGGCTTACCCGTAATATTACCCCCCCCTTTTAAACCGTCGCTTCTATATAGCGACAATAGATTTTCCTTCAAATAAGCCACTCCTATTAGGCTCTAGATTGCGCTATCTGTAACGCCGGTAACGTTCTACGTACTAGTAGGTACCGACGTTGCGTTAATGTCTCCTTCTTTTAAGACTAACCGCGCCTTCCGCGTAGTATCCTTACCTAAGGCAACGTCGCCTATTTTATAAGATATTAATAAGTTTACAGACACTTCTAAGAATGTAGTAACTCTAGTATTCTCGCTACGACACTTACTCTAAGCAGGTACGAGACCCCCTTTATAAAGCGTAGAAGACTAGATAGTCGTACGGGTATATAAGCGTATAATACGAGTATTAGTTAAGCTAGTTATAGCGTCGCTACTAATAATAATATTAACAGGTTCGGTTACTATAGACTCTACTGCCTCGTACGGTATCTAGTCCTTCGGCGGCTAGAAGTTCGCTAGTTTAGACTTATTTAGGTAGTCGTAGTAAAAGTCTGTAAGTAACGCATACGTATTCTTAATTACTACCTTAGAGGGCTCCTACGTTGCCTCTATATCTAAGTACCCTTTCTATTAAACTAGATATTTTAGTCCCTTTCTATGCCCTCCGGAATCTAGTATTCGTTCTACCTTATACTTATCCTACGGTCGATTATCCTCGCCTATAACTTTAAGGAATAGCGGGCGTGCGGTATAATTACTATAGTATAGTCGGAGGTAGCGTAGATAGAAAGAGTTATATACTTAGATATATATAGGCAGGTCGACCTTATATACGCCGTTAAGATTATTAGTAATCGTAACTAGACTAAACTATCGGATATCGAACTTCTTAGTTAGTCGGGTAGTCTTCTAGTTCGCGGTACTAATATAGACCTTATTACCTATAGCGTACCGGGGAGCAGGTATTCTATACTTATTAGTATAGTTAGTTTATATAACTTGCGCGAGATTTAGCTATTCTCGAAGATACGAGTAAACTTCTACTATACGCTTAGCGAAATGGTCGGCCGCTACTATATCTAGCCGCTATTTCGTAGGCAGGAGCTTAGTTAGGAGATTAAGGTTAAGATTAATCCGAGGATATCGACCTTTCTCTACGTAGAATAGTAATATACTAGTAGTCTTAGATATATAATTGTTACGTACTATTTCTACGAGCGGGTAGAGATCTACCTAGTTATCCTAAGCGTAGTTAATATAAGTACGAATATACTTCTTAACTTCCTTATTCGTATTTTCCGATTAACCGTCTATCTCTAAATAGAAGGCGGTCGACAAGCGCTATTTAATACTAAGCAACTAGTATAAGCGTCTCTAGAAGGCCGATACCTACTAAGGGCTACGATCCGATATTAGCCCGACTAGGAGGCCGTAGTGCGGGTAATAGTATTTAAGGAAGATATAGGCTATATACTCGGCTTCTATAGATAGGACTAGTAAAAGGTACGCTCCCTTAGCTATACGATTAGTAATTATATATATATTCTTATATATCTAGCTATCGTATAATCCTATAGAAGGTAGCAGTTATACTATAAAGTCGACTAAGATTTTATCCTATAGGTTAAACGGTATCGGTATTAGACGTAGGAGGCTAGGATATTAAGTCTAATTAGGCTTCGTAGTACGGTAGGTATAGCATCGTTATACGTATTCGCGTACGAACTAGGACATACTAGGCTATATAAAGTTTCGAGACACTAAATCGAACGTCTTAGTACGGCCTAGATACCCGGTACTAGGAGTATTATAGTACGTACGTAACACTACGTTATATAGGTTATAGTTACTAGGAGGAATAAATACGTAGTAGCCTCTATAGCGATTCTTAAGGTATACTAACCCCCTAATCTTAATAGCGTCTTGTTTATTTATACGGTGTTTACGGAAGATGCTAATAGGCTTGCGTTTAGACAACTATATTACTATCTCTTTAGCTTTATTACTTATATACGCCTTCCGGATGCTACCTAAGAGCGTCGAATCTTAGTAAGGTTAAGACTTAGGCGTAGTAGTAATTACAGCTGCAACTAGCCGATTAGATATTAAGATTATACGAATCTGCTAAGCTAGCCGAGGGTTAGAGTTGTCTTATAGCTTATCTTGCGGGCGGCGTATTAAAGCATCCGGCTTCGTACCTTAAGTACCTAGTCGATAGACAACTTTAAAGAAGAACTATAATAAGAACTTAGCCTACTATACCTATCGTCGGTTAAGCTATTTGCTAGTTATAAAGTACTCTAGATTCTTATAATCTAATAATACGAGGATAGGCTTGCCTTTAGCATCGTAGAGGTTCTTAAACTCCGTACTATCTATAAACTCGTATACTATTAGCTCTAGTCTCTATTCCTCGAAAGCCTTTACGATTGCTATAAGTTCTTTGTCGTAGATATTATAATTGCATTCCTAAGGATTTATCTTCTTAGATAGGTATATAATAGGGCGAAGGACATTATCGGTTCCTCTTTACGATAATACTATAGCTATTACAAAATTAGAGGCATTAGTTTCTAATACTGTTTCTAACCCTAGCTAGAAGTAAGCTAGCACCGGTACCTATATAAAGGCTTCTTTTAGGGTTTCGAATGCCTTCTAATACTATAGTGTCTAGTCCTACCGCGGAGCTTCCTTAGTACGGATAAGCTAGGTTATAGGTAACGTAATACGAGAGAAGTTACGGATAAAGCGCCGGTAGAAGTTAGTAAACCCGAGGAAGGAGAGTACGTCTTTAATATTCTTCGGAGCTTCCTATTCCTAAATAGCGGCTACTTTCTCGGGGTCTATTCGTATACTATCTTTATAGATAATTAGGCCTAAGTACTTCGTTTCTTAAACGTAGAATTCGTATTTATTAATATCGAGCTATAGGCTAGTATTAAGGAGCTTCTTTATAATCTTCTCGATATACTAATAGTATGCTTCTTTATTATCTAAGAAGACTAAAGCATCGTCGAGGTAGGTAGATATAAAGTTATCGAGGAAGTCGCGGAGAGCGTCGTTAATATATAATTAGAAGGTGCCGGATACGTTATATAGCCTAAACGGCATTACTAAGCACTCGAATTAGCTATATCGTATAGTAAAGGCGGTTTTCTATTTATACCTCTCTACTATACGGATGCGGTTAAAAGCTACGATAATATCGAGCTTAGTAAAGAACATCTTACTACTAATACGGTTTAGTATATCTTAGATAAGAGGGATAGGATACCGACTCTTAATAGTAAGCTCGTTAAGGGCTCGATAATCGACGTATATACGTAATCCTCTACCGGGCTTCTTAACGATTATAACGGGCGAAGTAGCCGGTAAGTTACTACGTTATATATTGCCTTTCTCGAGCTAATTATCGAGCTACTTCTTTACGACTACGTTTTCTAAAGCGGATATCGGGTAAGGTCGTTTATATAGTAGGTCGCCTTTAGTAACAATCTTATAATCTATACCTAGGTAATATAGTAGCAATTTAGAGGCTTCTTACCGTACAAATAGCTTAGCGAGATAATAATATCTCTTCGGAAGTTTGCGTAATACTTCCTCTATATTGTCCTATTCGGCCTTAGTTTTAGCTATAAACTTCTCGTAATCGCTAATAGATATAGCGTTATTACTTAATCGAATAGCTTTACACTCCGCCGGTACGATAAACATTATATAAGCAAAAGCAGCGTTCCTAGATACATTCTAGATAGGCCGTGCCGTTATAGCGTAAGCTAATAGGGCGTATATAGTAACCGGGTCTATAGCCGACTTAGATAAATACGTCTCGCGCGGATTAATCTATATCGTATAAATTTCCGTACCCTCTTCGAGGCTTAGCCTACGTAATACTACGAGGTCTATCTAGCGAATAGGAGATCCTATTTGTTCTACGCTAATAGTTATAGGTATAGGTATATCTAGTCTAGTAATATCGGGTCTCGATAGAAAGTCTTTATAATAAGGAGTTCGTATTACTCGAGACGTTAGTAAGATTATAGGGACTATAATAGTTTCCGTATACTATAAGTATTCCTAGTAGGAGGGATTATAGAATATAAGGGTTCCTTCTCTCTAGTTCTTTCGAGGTTAGTATTTAGCGTACTAGCTATAACCTAATACTATATCGTATTCGAGGTCTTCGGTTATATAGTATCGTATTTGCTCGGTATAACCTCCGATGTTCGTATTTACTATATACACTTCTCTAATAAGTTTAGTAGCCTAACTACCGTCGGCTAGACCTAGAGGGATAGGTACGATCGTAGATATACGAATATTGTATTTACGCGTAAAGGATTTTCGGATGTATTCTATATTAGCGCTATCGTCTAAGAAGAGTTTAGTATCTTATACGTCTGCTATTCGTTAACCGACTTTGCTATAAACTATAAAGTAGGGGGAAATAGGAGGAAGGGAGTATAGTAAAGCGTAACTATTAGATTCTTCTTCTATAGACGTTTTTAACGAGAGTGCTTTTAGTTTATATAGAGGGGGTAGTAGTAACACATCTAGTATCGGACTATTATATTACGATCTTAGCGACTTGTATATACAATTCGAGGTTACGTAACTAAAGGTTATATAACTTAATGCCTAAGGTATCCGCCGAGTAGATAAAAGCCTCTTCCGCGAGAGAGCCTCTCTCTCTTTCTTCTTTAACTCGTTATTAATTTAGATAGCTATTCAATTGATATCTTAATAGAATAACGAGTTCCTTTATTATCTACGACAACGTCGTAGGTACTATCGCGTACGCCTATATAAGGAATTACGCCGCTAGCGATCGCTATCGCCCTTCTACGCTCCCTATTATACGATAGTACTAATAGACCTATATACTAATCTATATTAGGTATAGTAAGCTACCCGACCGTAGTAATACCGCCGATTCGCTATAGATCCTTTAAGACCGCCTACCGATTGCGGTAGCGGCTCGGAATATACGAATACGCCTAACTACGTAGAAATAGCTAGGGCCCCGTTAAACGGTATACTAGAACTACTATAACTACCGTAAGGTCTACGACCTAGTCTCGCCGATATCGATAGCGTACTACGATAACCGCTACCTAGTAGCCTCTAAGACTTCTATTAGTTCTTTAATAGAGTAAATAAGTAGGAGGCCGCTAAATATATCTTCTAGCGTATAACTAAGCTATATTAGTTAGTAGCTATACTTCGTTAGCAATACTAGTAAGAGGTAGAGATATTAGAATAGGTATAATAAGCTTATTATAAGACTAACACTTATCTTAATAGCGAGCTAGTATAGGCTCGGACTAAAGTAGAATACTAACGTCGAGCCGCTAATTTAGTACGCAACTCCTTAGTTATTACGTAATAGTAGCGTAATAACCTAGCTTAGTAGGTCGCTCGCCTATAATAATAATAGTCTTCCGTAGAAGATATCGCCCGACGAGCTAGTAAATAAGCCGCTCGCGCTCGTCGCGACGCTAAAGCGTCTTTATTATATAATCTAATCGGTCGAGGACTTATATTAGATAGTAGCCGACCTCTATTCCGTCGACCTCTCGACCCCTTTATCTTTCGCGACTAACCTAAGCCTCTCCGACGTTCTCGATTTAACTATAGTATCGACGATAATAATAACTATACTAGATATAGTAAGAGCGAGAAGTATCTAGACTCTAAGAAATATAATAGAGACCGTAAAAAGCTAAAACCCTTCCTTACTAAGCTTACGATTAAGTTAACAATTAATAATAATCGCTTTCTAACGCTATAGGACTGACTAATATATATATATATAGTCGTACTACCGGTAAGGCCCGTTCTATAGTCTAACTATACGTCCGTTACGATAAATACGGCGTAATTATAGACTTTAACGACCTTAACGACTTCTATAACCTATTAGTTAACGCCTTCGGTAACCCTAACGAGGTCGCTACTACTAGCTATAAGATAGATAACTTAAAGTAGAAGAATAAGGAATTTGCTTACTATCTCGTAGAGTTTAATCGACTTAACGCCTTACTTAGTTATAAAGGCCGAGCTTAAGTTAACGCCCTTAAGCGTAGCTTATCTTCTAAATTAAAGGTAGCGCTTAGTAATATATATAATAAGCCTACTAACTTTTCGTTACTCTATCGCCGACTAACTATTATCGATAACCGGCTCTATTAGTACCGTATAGAAAGCAATCGTAATAATACTAAGCTAGGATCTAGTAGTACTACTAACTAAGGCCCTAATACTAGCCGTAGCTATAGTAATAACGCTAGCGGCTCTAGTAATAGACACCCTCTATAAGGATATACCGTTCTACGTAATAACTAAGGATAGTTTACCTTAGCGAATAGTAACGGTACTACTACTACTACGACTACGACTATCCGTAACCTAGACGCTATAGACCTCTCTACTACTTAGGGTTAGGGTTAGGGTTAGGGTTAGGGTAATCGTCGCCGTATAACGCTTAAAGAGAGAGATCGTCGCCGCCGCGAAGGACTATATCGCTTCTACGGTAGTAATTACGTCTACTCCGATACTACCTATCTAGAGCTTATCCGCCGCGCTTAAGGCCGTAGTAATCGCCTAAATACTAATATCTCCGCCTACGCTTAGAGAAGATAAATAGTCTCGGAAATTGTCGATATATTATATATACGCGGCAAAAAATAGTAGCGAACAATTAGAGACGAAGGGAAGACAGTTAAGAAGGAAGGGAGGACGAATAGAAAGCACTATATACTAGGGCAGAGGAGGTACTAAAGGCGGAAGATAGAAGAACCCCTAAGAGGGTATATAGGATAATAATCTTAGAACTCCTTAGAGGACTAAAAGCAATCTATAACTAGGCAAGCTACGTAATTATAAAGGTAGCTAATATAGTCGTAGTAAAGATTACGAAGAAACAATAGGAGACAAGCCTAAACTACCGCACCTAGGTAGTAGTAGCTAGTTAGGAGGCGCTAAAACCCCCGAGGACAGTAGTTAGAGTCTATATTACGGACCTATAGGAGCAAAAGGAAATCTAAGGACTTATAGGGAAAGAGATTGTAGAAAGAATTATAGTTAAAGAGGTAATTAGGGCTAGGAACGAAGGAAAAGGGGTAATCAAGCTATTTATAGTATAAGAGTAGGACAAAAAGAAGCTAGAAACACAAAAAGAATAGACAACTAAGATAGGGAAAACAGTAAAGGTCTCCTAATAGCAATTTATAATTATAGCCTATAGTATAATAAGAAGCTTTAAGGAAGAATAGGATATTAAGAGCCTATAGAGACAAAACCAAGCTATATACCTAGGCCTAAAGATTACAAAAGTGGCATAGATTAAAAGGAAAATCGAAGAGACTAAGAAGCAGTCTTCCCTTATTATCTAGGTAGGGAGTATAGAGCAAGCTAATATAGTGCTAGACTAGGGGTTGTTCTAGGACTTTAAAAGATTAGAAACAGAGATATACAGAAGCAACTATAGGATAATACAGTGCTTCAAATGTTAGTACTATAGACACTTAGCAGCTAAGTGTATAAAGATAACTAATACCTGCTCCTATTGTATAGGGGATTACTAGGTTAAAGAATGCAAAGCATATAAGGGAGAAGTAAGATATATATACTGCACTAAAAGATACCCCTCTTAGGCGAAGGAATGCCTAGTAAGAATACAGGCAGCTAGGAAGGTAAAGGAAGCTAGAATCAACATACTAAAAAGATATATAACAAGCTAGGGCAGCTAGGTATAGAAACAACCTAGCTAAGTACTACAAAAGAGGTCTAGACAAGATAATAGATTCATATTTAGGGCCTTACTAGTATAAGAGAGTTACTAGCAACTAGGGAGACTAAGATACCTTAACATTATAGGAAAGGAAGCAGGGCAGACAAAGCTTAGTTAAATGTTAGTCTAAAGTAAGGGAAAACTAAAGGAAAACTTATAGGCAAATAATATAGATGAAACCTAATAAACATTGCAACATTACTAAACATTATATAGTACAATATCAATAAGAGCAAAGACAAGGTATAGAGGAGCTTCCTTTAAGTACTAAACCTAAAAGAATATTACATTGTTGCAATCTAAGAGCCCTAGCTTAACCTATACATAAAGAGACTAGCAATAGTTAAAGACCTAAGATACTACCTAATTATCTATAACTAGGGAGCCCTAAGGACATATATCTACATTAGTAAGGAGATAGATACAGAAACCTAGCAGGCTATACTATAGGAGGATAGGGACCTAATATTAGTTTAAGTAGAGATATCTTAAGGTACACTCTAAGTCTACTATATATACAACCTACTACTAGACTTAAGAAGTAGTACCTAACTAAGAACCCTAGAAAGACTACTAAGAGTTATCTAGGGGAACACCTACTAAATCCTACTTAGGGATTTCAACCTCTACTACCCCCTCTAGGGCTTAGACTTTACCCTAGCTTACTACTTCCTAGTAAGAAGACTAATTGATATATTAGAGAGGGAAGGAATAGAAATTGTTACCCTAAAGGGACTAATTACTTAGGAGGCAAAAGGAAGCAGTAGTACACTAGACCTATACTTTGTATTATATTAGATTAGGAACAGGATTACAAGATATAGGGTTAACTAGGAACTAGAAGAATTATTAGACCACTTCCCGGTACAGATTGAGCTAAATGTCTAAGCTAATTAGGAAAGGGAACTAGAGGAGAAGCTTAACTAGAAAGGTACCTAATAGGGTAGAATTAGGGAGGAACTAGAAAGGGACCTAAAACTAGAGGAACTCTTAACAAAGCACCTACTAAGGCTAGAGGACATTAATAAGGCAGTAGAAGAACTAATAGGAATCCTAAAATAGGTAGCTAGAAAGTATACCCTAGCAAAGAAGCATTTACTATACTAGCAACTATACTAGACTAGTAAGTATATAAGGAAGGTTAAAGCAGTAAGGAAGGCTAGGAGGTAGTAGATACAAACCTATACCTAGGAAGCATAGAACAACTATAACAAAGCCTACTAGGAAAAGAAGATCTAGATTAAGAAAGACAAGATACAAGAATAGAGATCTATAATAGGAATAATTACAAAGAAACTAGAGGAGATATAGAGGATAGCTAAATAGGCAAGGAGACCTAAATAGGACAAGGACATACTACTACAATTCCCGGACATTATAGACTAATAAGGACAAATGCAGACTACAATAGAAGGGAAAGCAAGAGCCCTAGGCTAACACTTCTTCTATAGCAAAGTATAAGCAGACCTATTAGATATAAAGGAGAAAGATTAAGAGACTCTACTGCTAGGCATACTAAGAGATACCTAGGTCAAACCCGAAACTATTAAAAGGATCCTAAAGAAAATTCTAGGCAATAAAGTACCGGGAGAAGACAAGATCTATAACAAACTTCTAAAAGCATATAGGAAGGGGCTAGCCCTAGCACTAGCTAATATCTTTTTATAAAGCCTAGCACTAGGACACTACCTAAGGCTATTTAGGAAGTCCCTAATAGTAGTACTAAGGAAGCCCTAGAAGGAAGACTATATACAGCTTAAGGCCTATAGACTAATAGCCCTACTTAATATAATAGGCAAGGTGCTAGAAAAAATTATCGCTAAAAGGCTAACAACCTTTACCGAGGAAAGGAATATCCTTCCTAAAGGCTAGATAGGAGGAAGAAAGAAGAGGTCAATACTAATAGCTATAGAACTAATTATAGAACAGATTAAGTATATCTAGCACTATAGTTAAAACTAGGTAGCAACCCTCCTCTCCCTTAATATCTTAGGAGCCTTTAATAATGTCTCCTATAAAAGGCTCCTATATATACTTAAATAGAAAGCTATACTAAACTAGATAGTCTAATTTATCTAGTCCTTCCTATAGGAAAGATCAATATAGCTTATTCTAGGCAAATTCAAATCAGACCTAATACTAACTAAAAAGGGAATCCCCTAAGGATCAATACTCTCCCTAATCCTTTTCCTTATCTTTATAGTAGACCTACTCCTACTCCTAGAATTAAAAAACACATTAGTATTAGGGTTTGTAGATAACACAAACATCCTAGCCTAGTCTAAGACAATAGAAACTAACTGCAAGATCCTAGAAGAGAAGCACTAGGAGTATAAAAAATAGGCAAGGAAGTATAGAGCAAAATTCGCCCTAGAAAAGTACTAGCTTATCTACTTTAGTAAGGCTAAATCAACCTACAATATAAAGCAATCAATTACTATCTAAGGCTTTGAAACCTAACTATTAACAGAGCTTAGGGTACTAGGGATCTAGCTAGATCTAAAACTGAATTAGGGACTATAAGTAAAGAAGGTAAAGCAGAGGGCAGATACTAATATGCAATCTATTAATAGGCTTATAGCCTCTATATAGGGGGCTATATTAGAGAAAGCTAAAGTTATATATAAAGCAATTGTCAAGCTAGCAATACTATATAGAGCTTAGATATAGACAGCCTAGGAGAAAACACTAAAGAGGATTAAGCAACTAGTTAGTAGGTCCTAAACCCAAAGCCTAAAGAAAATCCTAGGAGTATACAAAACTACACTAATAAGGGTAGTAGAAATAGAATTAGGGATCCTACTAGTTAAACAATACTTTAAGGGACTAAGACACTAATATATAGTAAAGACAATAGAATACCTAGCCTAACAGACTATCTAAAAGGCACTAGACAAGATAAAAGCCTAGTATATTAGGACTAGGAGGCGAGATAGACTACAAATAACTCCCTAGAAAGTCAAAGACCTAGAGTAATATAGAGTCTTAATAAGAGAAATGCTAGAGAAAGAGCTTTAGGGACTAAATACAAGGCTAAAGGAAGATAAGCTAAAGGGAGAGAAATAAAGCCTAGTAGAATCAATTGCTAGACATCTATAGGAGTAGGAATAGAATAAAACACAAGTTAGACTAGGAACCCTAAAGGCACTAATCAAATTTAGTTAATACAACTACTAGCTCTATAAGGACCTAAATAGGGCCGAGGCAAGCCTAGCTATTTAAATCAGATCTAAACATATTAGACTTAGATCTTACCTGTTTAGAAGAAACGTCCTAGGAATTGAAAGCAGAGCGTACTAATATAGCTACTAATCTTAGAACCCTAAGTATATACTACTAGTCTACCCTTAATAGTCTAAAGGCAGAAGTAATTAGAGACTAAAAGCAATAGAAAGGGAATACGACAAGCTAATCTAGAGCAAAGAAGACCTAAAGAGGATAGTAAAGTAGATTATTAAACAGGGATTTGTACAACAATTCGTACTAGTAAGGGAAACTAAGGAGTAGATAAGAAGGAGGGAAGAAGAGGGGGAAAGAAGGGCAGGGCAGTAGGTAAGGTAGTTAGAGGGTAACAACTATAATACTAGTATACCCTAAAGGAAGGAAAACAAGGAAACGAGGAAGATTAACACTTATAAATAGGACAGGAGGGAGGTTTTTACTAACTAAGTTAGTTTCCTACCTAAAACAATATATAGAAACAGACCTGTATAGGCCGAAAGGCACTACAATAGGCAAATGAAATATCTATCTATCTAATATCTCCGCCTTTAGTACCGCCGCCGCCGCTCCGGCCGATCTACCTTCTACCGATAATAAAGACGCTTATAGTAGTAATAAGGAGGGAAAAGTATAGCTCTTAGATAAAGTCGCGTTTAAGAGCCTATACCGATAGAGTTACCTATACCGTTATTACCGAAGAACCTAGGCTACTATTATAGAAGGAAATATCGATAGTAGAAAGATTTATAGATTAGTTTACTAGTATTATTAGGAAGTATTATATCCGAGGGCGATAATTAATATCTCGTCTTATATTATACTTTAACGGCTTATAATAAACCTTAGTCTAGTATATTAGACGTAGGGTAGAATACCGAATATTAATTATTAGTAATAGTCGATTACGGTTATACCGGTTTATCTTTTATTAACTTATATTACGTATACTAATACTAGCTTCCTATCTATAGCCTAAAGGAGCTACGTAGATTAACTACTTTCGATAGTAGTTTCGTAGTAGATATTACTTAGTATACTAGAGCGACTATTAATATTAATAGCTATATCGAATATAGGGCCTTCTATCTTATTATATTAGGATATTATCCTATTATCCTCGGCCGTCCGTAGCTTAATAAATATAACCCTCGTATCGACTAGAAGCTTAACCGAGTATAGTTTAACTCCGATTACTATAAGGAATATTATAATAACTCGTATACTATCGCTCGCGCCTACGGCTTATCCGACCGTAAAGATAACAATACGCTAGCTTACGCCGAACCTATAGCAACGTAGTACTATTAATAATAACTAGCTTATAACCTATCGGACGATACCGATATAGTAAAGCTTATCGACTCGATATAAAAGTACTATATATAGCGCGATTGTCCTACGCGCCGATCGGTATTAACTTAGTTCTTATCTCCGCCCTTACCTCCGCTAATTCTACTACCTCGACTAGTACGGAAACGCTTATTACTACCGCTTATCTATATTACTAGTATAACTATAGCTCTAGTAAGCGTATAGGTCTTCGACTAGTAAATAAAGAAGAAGGAGTTATTCGTATTCGCCGCGTCGTTACGGGATATAGAAAAAGAGATAGCTAAGAAGAAGTATATTAACCCGGCCGATAAAGTCCCTTAGTACTATTGGCTAGTAACCGGCCCCACACCTATAGGCTAGTTTTAAGCCTATATAAGAGGCCTCTTTCTGCATTGTAGATAGATCATTAACCTCGTATAGCACATTGTTTATATTACACTTCTATAATGCCTATGTTGCAGGGCTCTAGTTATTAGCCTAAGCGACAGTCTCGTTATCCTATCTTGCTAAACATAGCTGCCTATATTGCTATAGGTTATGTTACCCTCGGTAGCCTATACTATTACTATAAGTGGTAGTAGTAGTGTTAGTTTCCGTCCTTTATTGGAGCCGAAGGTGGGGCTATCTCTTTATATCTAACAGGTTCGGGTGTGTTAAAGGTAGTCTCTAGGCACGAATAGCTATAACCGAAGCGAGGGTACGATAAGAGCCTACGATACGGACGATACCGAAGTATCTTAAGGGGCCGTTACGACAAGCAGAGAAACCTCTTAACGAGGGCATCGCTTTAACCCCGAAAAGCTGCAAACCCTTAGGACTGTTACAGCTCAGGGCCTAGTCTATAACTATAGCTAGCTTCTAAGGACTCGGCTCCGGGTCGAAGACCTATTTAGTACCGCTTGCTCGAGATAAGCTACCGCCCGCCTAAGGAGGAGATAGACTAATTACCTATCGGCCTTGCTTGGTTTGCTAAGACTATCTATACGATAGCAATTTCTAAATTACAGGTCGGATACCTAGACAGTTCCCCTATCGACCGGATAGATTGCTTCGGGATTCGCTGCCTCGTTCGGACAGTGCTTAGCCTTCTACTAGAAAAAGAAGGTCCCCGCCCCCCCGCCTAGCTAAAGGAGATACGAGCTAGTTTCTAGGATCTAGGTGTGAATAGAGATTGCAGTCTCTCCCTCCGAGCGGCTTTCGTCTAATACTAAACTTAGCTCCTAGGGGTATATAGGCGACCCCTAGGAGGCTAAATTCTAATACTACCCCGGGGGTGACATTAGAAGAAAACAGCCTAGTACACTATTCTCTCGCATAGTAACATCGAAACAAACCAAACCTACAATATATACTAAAAACACTTTCCTATAGCATTTCATTTTAACTACTTTACGATAATCGAATAAGCTCTAGCTCTAGCGAAAACGAGTATTACGAATCAGCGGAATCTTCGGAATCTAATAACCTACCGGACCCTATTAACGAAGAAATTAGGCGACGACTAGTTGTTATAAGCGCCGTCGAACTAGGGGCTGTCGAGCCTTCTACGCCCGAGGCCCTCTACAATGTCGTTATAAAGATAATTCAAGGGCAAACTGACCTTCTCCGTTAGAACAGGCGTCGCCTACTAGAGCTAGGAAGTAGTAGGAACCCTTTGTTCGAAGGGTGGAACGCTACGGCGCACGTAGAACGCTTTAAGGACAACTTAGCCGAGTACGGACTCGAAGAGGAGTCGGACTAGTACAAGGTCCGGTCCCTTACGAGGACTACTATTACTAAGCTTTACCGAACCCTTAGAACCCTAGTTAGCTACCTAGAAAAGGACGACAAGTCTAATGCCGACTAGGAGGTCTTTAAGTAGGCCTTTATAAGGGAGTATCGGGATCGCGACAGCCGTCGTATTAAAGGCAGTCGTACGTAGCTTAAGAACCTCTATATAGAGAGGCGCACCGAAGATGACGACCTAAAGGAGTACGTCCGCGAATTTGTTAAGTTAGCGGACGGTATCGACTAGTAGGACCTCGAGAATTCTTAGAGAACGAGGCTGCTCCTTAAAGGGTTGCCGTAGTCTACGGCTAAGCGTGTCTTCCGTCGCTATAAGCTTAGCGAAGCCAATCCTAAGACCTTTAGGAAGTACAAAGAGGTCCTAGAGGCTATTAAGGACGACATTAACAGCTCCGCCGATGCAAAGAAGTTCATTTACGGCGAGGACCGGAATAACCTAGCCTAGGTAAGGAACGATACCTCGGGAACTAGAGGGCCTAAGTTTCTTCCTAAATCGCAAAGTGGTCCTAGTACCGTAACTCCTACCGTTACTAAGCATTCTTAGGATATTGCGGACTTAGCTAAATCCCTAGCCTAGCTCAACCTTAATGCGAAAGCACTATAGCGAGTTAGGGAGGTTATTAATGCTAGTATACTAAAGGATATACTACCGGTCTACTAGATTTCCGATCCTAACTACCCTAAGGCCCCTTTAGTTAACGTCTACGCTATGCGAAAGATCTATTCTAACTTAGATAGCAAGTGCTAGATGTGCGGCGGTTTCAAACATATTCAATTAGACTACCCTATCTAGAAAGAGCTTCTTAAGAGGAAGCTCGTTATATAAGTGAATAGTCGGTTCTACTATACCGACACCGGCGACAAGATTGATTTCGAGTAGGATCGTAGAGCTCCGAAGCTGCCTTAACTTAGGAGTCTTCTAGAGAAGAAGTATAGTAGCAAGATCGAGTTTAAGGACACTAGGAACAGTACCCTCGCCGCTATTGCTAAACGAGAAACTTAGAAGGTTAGGGCAAAACAGGTTAAGGAGCGGAGTAGTAATAGTACTACTAAGCCTATTAAAGTCAACTTTGTGTCTTAGGATCCGGACGCAGTTACTAATATTTACGCGGTTACTAAGAACAGTATAGATGTCTACGCTGCTATACGGTCTTAGACCTAGTCCTAAAGCAAGGGCAAGAACCCTTAGAACCCTACTCGCCCTAGTGCGGCAGCCCCTACTAGGGTACTAAAGAACAAGGCGGCCGACAAGGCTAAGCAATAGCGCGAGTTAACCGCAAAAACTAAGACTCTCTAGACAGCTACAGACCGTACTACCCGATCTAGCACTATACCTAGCACCGCACCTAGCACTCTACCTATAGAAAGCCTAGTCGTCCTAGAGACTCTAGAGGTCGATATAGAGGATGTTGCTACCGACATTAGTAGTACCCTAGGTCTAGCTAACCCGCCGGCCTACAAACGAAAGTCAGCCGACCTAAAGAGCTTTCGCTTTAATAGGTATATAAAGAAGTATAGTGCCGGGCCTACTAACTCTTACGACACAAAGGCAAATGCTCTCTTCTAGGCTTTATAGTTCCTAGACCTCAAGTCTAACGTGTCTATAGGAGAGCTTCTAGTATACGGTTTGCCTACTAACCTGTTCTAGAGCCGGATTCCTAACGATACTACCTTTATAAAAGACCTTGTAGCCCTCCGACGCAAATAGGGGCGAGAGGACTATATCGACGTCTCTTCCCTATAGTTCCTTCCTAAGTTTTTAGAGGCCTAGGAGTTAGTAGAAGGCGAATTAGTAACCTACGAGAGCTAGGAGACTATCGATAATGCTAACGAAGAGGGGATTAAGGAGATAGGCCGAGGGGATAATAATAATGCCGACCCTGCTTCGGTTTTAGTTTCTATTAAGGCTGTCCGATTTACTAGCTAACAAATCGGTCGAGTAGGACCTCCTCGACCTAAGGAACTTTACTCTATCCCTAATAATATAGACCTTTCCGCAGTTACCCGTTCCTTTACCGTCGTTCCCGCTATCTATATCTAAGTTACTATCGGAAGCTATAGTTAGCAGTTGCTAGCAATGCTTAATAATAGTTTAGAGTCACTTATTATAAGTGAGCGCTAGGCTAAACAGCTCCGACTGCTAATAAATAGAGATATTTCCCTTAGTATATAGGGAGTGAATAGGGAGGTTACGCTAGTAGGTGCCTGCTATAATGTTATAGTAGACGCTTTCGGCATATGCTTTTCCTTTACCTTCTAGATTGCCGCTAACCCGAACACGCTAATTATTCTAGGTCGACTATAGTCTCGTATAACCCGGGGTATCTAGCGCAACTGCGACGATAGCTCCTAGGAAGGAACTATCGCTAACTAGAAGGGCAACCGAGTCGTGTTTACTAGTTATATCGGAAACACTAGCTGCAAGTCCTACGAGGATATCCTTGCTGCTTCTAAGCGCTCTTCGGGAAACGCTATAGCGCGGTTGTAAGACCGGCAATCTGCGCTATAAGTTAATATAGCTTGAATAGGTTATATCTAGAGGTGCGCCGCTCCGTACGACAAGGCTAGTTTCTAGGCTCTATACTAAGGAGACGAATGCTCGAAGCGATAGCGAGTATAACAGTGTAACGACTACCTAGTATACGAATCTCGGTAATAATGCTGTCGTAGGCATCGCCGCCGGAAGCGGATCTACCCGAATCCGAACTAACTAATTAGAACGCCGAGCTAATGCTACCCCGGGGGTGTTATTAGGAATCTAACGTTTTCGCCGGAATTATAAATTAGGATCACTAGCTGTATACCTACCGACTTAAAGAGACTTCTAATAAAGTTTACGCGCTGTTCTACTACGCTAATCTCCGGGCCTAACGTTAAAGAGAGAGGGCTCGGGTATTACGAGCGGTTAGTGTATATACCCTATATAAGAGGGTAGCTAATAAGATTAAGCCTGTAAAGGGCAGCGTATATATAACCGATAGGTCTAATCCTAGCGGAAATCCTAACTAGCGATAAAAGTGCCTTAACCGCGAAGCAATGTTAACACCTAGGGATAGTCTATACGACTAGAGATACATTACTAAGAAGTTCTCCGCTATTCCTAGGGGGTCGGGGCTAACGCCGGAGAGACTAGCGAATATTAAACCTAGTATCGAGCTTTCGGATCTTGAACTGGATTTGCTATACGAGCTTCTATATAACCGCGAAGCCGTATTAGCATATAACTTTACGTATCTAGGCAGGATCAACCCGGAGGTTGCCCCTCTATAGAGGATCCGAACGATCGAGTATAAGCCTTAGGCTTACCTAGGGTTCAAGCTAAACCTAAGCCTAAGAGGTGTAGTTAAGGACATAATACGGCAGCGTATAAAGGCTAGTACCTTAGAGCCTTCCTATGCCTCGTATCGCAACCTATACTTCCTAGTTTAGAAGAAGACAGCTCCTAGGGAACTAAAGAAGTACCGTCTAATTAACGCTATATAAAAGTTCAACGCAGTTACGATTAGAGATACTAACCTCCCTCCGGAGACTAATAGGTTCTCGGAAGCTTTTGCTAACTGTATTGTAGCCTTACTAGTTAATGTTTTCTCGGGCTACGACTAGATCCCTCTCTATCCTAATAGCCGCGACCTTACTAGTTTCGAGACACCTCTTAGGCTATATAGACAAACTACCCTTCTATAAGGGGCAACTAACTCCGTAGCCTAGTTCGTTCGTATTATAAACCAAGTCCTCGCGGCCTATATCTCCTATATAGCGATGCCTTTCCTTAACGACATTAGTATTAAGGGCCCTAAAACTAGGTACGATAATAAAGAAGTAGAGCCTAGCATCCGTAGGTTCTTTCTCGAATACATTTAGAACCTCGATAGTGTCCTCTACGACCTAGAGCGAGCTAACCTAACGGTGTATAGGGAGAAGCTTTAGCTCCTATGTAAACGAATAAACATTGTCGGGTTTGTAACTAATAAGAACGGCCGCTATCCTAACAATGCACGGGTCCTAAAGATTGTGTCCTAGCCCGACCCTACCTACTAGAAAGATGTCCGGATCTGGCTTAGAGTAGTCTCCTACTTCCGTATCTAGGTCGAAAACTTTGCGTTAGTATACAAGCCTCTATACGCCTTACTTAAGAAGGATGTAGAGTTTGAATAGACCTCCGTTTACTAAGCCGCTAAGGACAAGGTTACTAAGGCACTTGTTAGCGCGCCTACGCTTACCTCTATTAACTACTCGGAAGGCGTAGGTCTGCTAATTGTTGCTATCGACTCGAGCGGGGAAGGCTACGGCGAGATACTAATATAGTGTAATCGTAAGGAGCCCTCCTTACGTTACCCTATCCGGTACGAGTCCGGTCTATAGAAACCTATCGAGGCCCGATACGATACTAGCAAGCGAGAGTGCCTTAGTATCTATAAGGCTCTTAAGAAGTTCCGACCTTAGCTCTTTAGAGTATTCTTTCGCCTAGAAGTCGACGCTTAGACGCTAGTCTATTAACTTAACCGTATAGCCTCCGACCTACCTAACTCTACGATAGCTCGGTAGGTTGCCTAGATCTATTTGTTTGATTTCGACGTCTTCTATATTCCTAGTAAGAAGCATACTAGACCGGATAGCCTTTCTAGAAGACCTGCTATAGAAGAGGATATCGCCGAGATAATAGAAGAAGAGGATATCGACGCGGTTATTAACCGCACCTTCTTTACTACCTTCTATATTAATGCTATGCCGGTAATTACTAGGCCTACTGCCGACGACTAACCTAGTAACTAGCCTAACGAAGACCCTGCTACTAACGACGAGGGCTAGGACGATGCTAAGGCGGGCGAACTAGGCAGGGATAATATCCTTAATAGGGTCTACTCCGACGACTCCTATAACATCGCCTACTTCCTTACCTATACGAAGAGAGCTCCTAGTCTATTAAAGAGTTAATACCGTCGTATCCTTCGCTATTCTCGGAGATTCCTTATTAAGGATCGTATCCTTTAGCGATAGGCTATAGTTAATATACCGCTCTAGCGTATTATTAACGATCTAGCAGCCCGATAAGAAATCCTTCGTTCCGTTTACGATAAGCTCGGCTACCGGGCGGCGGAGGGCACCTTCGATGTCCTTCGTCGACGCTACTAGTAGGACGGCGTATAGGCTAATATCTCCCGCTACTATAAGAGCTATCCTAAGTGCAACTTTAGGAACAGCTACCGGCGTCTAGGAGAGCTTCGTATCCCTACTACCTAGTTAGTTAGGGAGCGGTAGTATAGCGATAGGGTCTATCTTAGCCGTAATAATAGCCTATATATTATTCGAGAGGGTCTTTCTCGATAGCCGGAGGCCTATCATTTCTATAAAGGTTGCGGTGCTATTAATACCCGTAATATAGCTACCTTCCTGTTTAAGGATCTGTTTTACCGCTAGGGAACACCTTACGAGGTTATCTTAGACAACGCTACGAACAATATAGCTAAGGAGGTTTAAGCGCTGCTTGTTTCGTACGGGGCTAAGAACGTTCGCATCTCCCCGTACTATCCCTAGTCGAATGCTATTATTAAGCGCGGCTATCGGTCGTTAATTAATGCCCTGTCTAAGATAACTAATAGTAGCGACAGATTAGTTCCTATTTCTACCCGCGTCCTAGCCCTTCTCTAGGCGGACCGAACTACTATTGTCGACACGACTAGACTTATACCGGCGGAACTTATAATTAGGAGGGACGCCGTTCTTCCTATTGAATTGTCCTACCGCACGCACGGCGTTTACGATTAGGGGTCTGTTCGTACTAGGGCAGATCTTCTTACCCTATAGGCTAAGGCTCTTAAGGATATAACTACGACTTCTTAGGAGGGTCTTGCTCGACAACGTCGCCTTCGGGAGGAAGCTAAGCAGTATTTTAATAACTATAATGCTGTTGATTGGGAACCTCTAAAGGTTGGCGATATAGTCCTTCTATACCGGTCCGAACTAGAGTATAGTTACTCCTACAAGCTAGCCTTTAAGTAGAAGGGTCCTTATAGAGTAAAGGAGGTCCTTTACTCGGGCTCCGTATACCTCCTTTAGGAGCTAGATAGTGCTACTTTGAAGCACTCTCACCCTCGGGCTAATCTAAAGAAGATCGTTAAGTTACGCGAACCTGCCCGCCCTCCGCCGACCGAGGAGGAAGTTAGTGCCTCTATAGACCCTCTACCGTCCTTAGATGCCTATCGGGAGGAGGATCCTACCGCTATTATAGATCCTGTTCTGCCTAAGAACTATGCCTATCCCTAGATTCGTCTTAGTAAGCTATTAGGAATAACTTAAGAATAAAGGGAGGGTTATATAAGGATTAACTATATATAGAGCGTTTCCGATATTGATCCCGATTCTAATAGTAAACTAGACTTCTAGCTATCTAACTCTAACTCCGAGGAACCTAACTAGTCTAGCGATAAAGACCGCCTAGAATTATAGCTAGACGACCCCGAGACTAAATAATTGCTTACTCTTCCTTGCCTCTACCTACCTCTACTACGTTGCTTCCTTGCTCTTATCGATCGTTCTCCGCGCTATTAATATAGTGCCGCCCTATACCTTTAGTCCTTACCTATTGTCTGTTCCTGCTAATGTTTATGCTCTCGTTTATTGCTTTTAGTTTATCCTGTTGTTGTCCTTTACTTGCCTTTGCTTTCGATTGATATTGCTATAACTTTATTCCTTTGCTCTTGTTTCCTTAGATAGAACTGTACGAGGCGCGTTTTCCTAATAATACCCCGGGGGCGGCATTAGGAAGATAGCCGAACCTAGCCCCTCTACCCTTCTAGGACTACTTCCCTCTAGATTCCTAGACTCTAGCAACCTTCCTTAAGTAACAACGACAATAAGATACTCTACTAGAGGATGTTCCTGCCCTAATTAGCACTAGCTACGTAGGACACTAAGAAAGGGAGGATCCCTCTCCCTTCCTAGCTCTTAGATAGACGTAGCAACCTAGGCCTATAGCCTCTAAGAATAGGGACCTTAGGCCGCTAAGCTTAGTATCTAGAAGAAAGAAGAATACACGGGCTACGTTTACATACCTACTACTATAAAAGGTGATGCTGTATCTACAACGATAGTGCTATAGGCTAATATAAGCTACGCTAGGCCTAGGCGATTTGCTCTTAGTTGCCGAGCATCTCTAAAGAAAAGCTAATGCTACCCCGGGGGTGTTATTAGTCCCGCTAGCCTTACTACTATAGATTACTACTAGGTACTCGAACTGACTAGTTACATTTCGAGTGCGCGGGAATCTACGAAAGCTAGAGGTTAACAAAAGCGCGTAGTCGCTACTAGCAATTAGCTAGATCGATTGTCAAACTTTAGCCGCCCTACTAATAAAGGAGTCTCGTATATAGCTTCACTTTTTAGGGTCTATATATAATCGTTATCCGTTTGCTTTACCGGAATATACGGACTACGCTACCTTCGTACCCTATTTAAGGCGAGCCTTCTAAGCTCTTTCTTCTACTCGAATACTAACTAACTTACTACCGCCTACCCCTCCCCCTCCTTCTATTTAAACCCTTTAATTATTATTAACAAGCTACGAACGTTTTTATAAGCTCGTTACTAACTCCTTTCCGCTCCGGTCAACTAAGATATCTTCCGGCGCCCTAAATCCGCTAGGTGCTAGCAGTAGTAGCAACCTACGAGCCCTAAACCTAGGCGCACTAGTTCCGATCGAAGCCCCCTCCGATAGCGCCTTAGCTGCTACAACTAGCCTCGAGCACTGCTTCTAGATCGTTACCGCCCTTAAAGACCCTTAAGAGAAGATCTAGAACGCTCGTACCCTGCTACGCGTTATTAATAGGAACATTAAGAAGGCTACTATCTTAGTTGTATACGGTATAAACAACTTGCGTTAGTCTATCGGTAAGCGTGTCTTTAAGCGCGAGGTCCTTAACGATATAGATATCGAACAAGCCTTTCCTATCGTCTATAGCCTCGAGACGGCCGGCACCTAGATTCGCTTACGCTTTAAGACCCTCGACTAGGCCTTCGAATATTAGGGAGGACTAGGCAGTCTTCCTAAGAGCCTTATTAACTTCGCCTACGGTAGATAAGAGCGTATAAAGTAGGTCTCTTCGTTCGTCAACAAGTACAAGGTCCGTCGTTAAGGCGCTAAGTACCTTTCCCGTACTATAATCTATCGTATGTCTACCGCTAGTAAGAAGGTAGGCAAGCAGTCACTTAACTTGTCCTTTACGCTTAACGACTTTACGACATCCTACTAGAAGAAGCACTACGATACGATTGTCTAGGTCGATCTTAACGTATAGACAACTAAGGATCTACTAAAAGAGAAGGGCTATCGCATTAATAGTGCAGGTTTTATTGTCGAAGGTTAAGAGGCTCCTATCGTTAATGTCCTTGAACGCAAGGCTCTTCGCCTAGAAACAGAGGCCGATACGGCTGCTAGTCTCGCGCTCGCTACGGAGATGCAGGCTTAAGACCGTCGCTCGACCCGCAACCGCAAGGTCCCTTAGGAAGTTAAGGACGAGCGCGCTAAGGCCGAAGCAGCGCGCAAGAAGGCATTATATACTCGCTAGGCCCTCCGCAAGGCTACTAAGAAGTATAGCGCCCCTTCTAGTACTAACTATAGCGCTAACTATAGTAACTCGGATATTAATATGCTAGATACACTACTAGAAGATATCTCCTCCGAAGGCTCCTTTAGTAAGCGTAGAGATAGAGGGCTCTCGCCGATCCTGTTAACTAAGAACATCTATAGTTCTTGCAAGGGCGACTCTATTACGTACCTTATTACTAAGATCGATATAGTTCCTAAAGCCGCAATAGGCGAAGCTCCTACCGCCCTATCTATCTATTAATAGCTCGACGACCTTAGCAAGCTAGGAGAAGAGCCGTTCTCTATGTGTGCTAACTATATTAAGAAGGCCGCTAAGGTCTATAGTCTCTATACTAGTGCTAAGGCGAGTGTCCTCGTCGGTCGCCTATTAAAGATTAGTCGCAAGGTTCCTAATTAAGACGCCTTCGCTGCCCTTAAAGCTGATTAGGCCTATACTAACTAGTTTCCTAGACGCCCTGTTGCCGCCCCGATATCTCTAGGACTCTACGCGTTCAACCCTACTAGTACTGTTACTCGCGCCCTTACGCCGACAGATCGCTAGAGCAAGTTCGTTACCGGCATCCTTAGCTAAGGCACTTCCTTCGACCGCTTTCGCTAGACTAGCAATGCTATCTTCCCTCAAGTCTTTAGCTAGTTACAAGAGCCTCGTAGAGTACATCTTCCTTTCCTTATCGACCTAATATAGGAGGAGTTTAAAATGTACCTTTAGTATATACGTACGATGCCTAAGTCTAAGTAGGAAGGCTACAATGCCCTTTAAACTTATAGTATAAGCAACTAAATCGTCCGCTAGCACCCTGCCCTATAGCTCTTAGCTGTCGCCCTTCGACCTAATTACGTATACGAGCTTATCTCCGTCCCTAAGCCTACTAAGTTCTTTAAGGTTAGCGGTACTTACGAAAACTGTCCTTCTAAGGAGTCTGCTCGTCTCGGACAAGATATAGTCAAGCTCGCAGCTAGCGAGGGTACTAGTTACCTACGTATTAAGGTCTGTCTTATATCTAAGGATGAGACTAGTTGCTCTACTATTATCGAAGGCATATATTAGCCCGAGGTCTTTACGAACTAGGTTGAGAAGCTTAAGGCTCGTAGCCTAGTCCCGCTAAGCAAGATCGGCAAGCTTACTAACAAGCACCTTACCGACGACGACCTCGACTACATATTCGATAGTTAGCCTAATAGTAAGGGGCGCAAGGCGGAGTAGATCCTCAACCCTCTAAAGGAGTGCGAAGTCTCTATTTAGATGCTATACCTACTATATAGTAATCTAAAGACTAAGAGCAACCGTATATTAATTAACCTAGGCTACTCTCGCGTTATTAACGGTACTAAGGTTAAGGGCTACGAGAACTTAACAGTCTCTTAGGTTGCTAAAGCGTACCGTAATCTAACCGCCCTCCTAGCCTCTAACTCCTTCGTACTATTCGCTTTCCCTACGGCTATCTTAGTCGAAGGCCTCGGCTGTATCTCCGACGCTCTAGTTAGTAGGATTCCTTAGTCGAGTTACGTTATTTAGAACGAAGTTAAACAGATCCTCTAGCTTAATAACGAGGGACTAAAGGAATATCTACACGATTAGGAGAAAGCTGCGACGGAAAAGGCTATTAACCTCCTCGTTAATTAAGCTTTCTACGAGGGATAGTACTTCGGTGCTAATAGCTTTAACGCGTACGGAGGAGATTTTAAGAGCCGACTAGCAGATAAGGTTATTGCTAGTAAGGATTACGGCGCGTTAAAGCAATAGTAAGTCTGTATAGTATTGCTTAGGAAGTTGTTTTTGCATAATTATAGTATCTAGGATTAATGCTACCCCGGGGGTATTATTGCGGAGTTCTAAGAATAGCCTTAGCTAAGAACGCTAAGGATAGATACATGTTTGTTTTAAGCGCGCAATGTAAAGCGTGTCTAGTTAGACACGAAGAAAGGGAGGGATATTAGCTAGTAACCGGCCCTATACCTATAGGCTAGTTTTGAGCCTATATAAGAGGCCTCCTTCTACATTGTAGATAGATCATCAACCTCGTATAGTACATTGTTTATATCACACTTCTACAATGCCTATATTGCAGGGCTCTAGTTATTAGCCTAAGCGACAGTCTCGTTATCCTATCTTGCTAAACATAGCTACCTATATTGCTATAGGTTATGTTACCCTCGGTAGCCTGTACTATTACTACAAGTAGTAGTAGTGGTGTTAGTTTCCGTCCTTTAGTACTATTATAGTAGGCTAATATTGTTCTCGTAAGAGGATACGAAGAAGTTACTACCGTACCGACCTAGATAGAACTACTATATCGATATTATTAAAGGTAAGGAAATAGCGTATAGCCCGCTCTATAGTATATCGTACGAGGAATTAGAGGTCCTATATAACTATTTAAAGGACAACCTCGATAAGGGCTTTATTTAAGTATTAACCTTATAGTACTCTTCGCTAGTACTATTCGTTAAGAAACCCGGTAGAGGTTTACGGATCTACGTAGACTATCGTAAGCTAAACGAGATTATAGTAAAGAATAGATATTCTATCCCTTTTATTTAAGAGATACTCGATCGATTAAGTAAAGTAGTTATATATACTAAACTCGATATTATCTCGGCCTTTAATTAACTTCGTATCGAACTAGGCTACGAGTAGAAAACAGCCTTCTATATCCGTTATAGTCTCTTCGAATATAAGGTTATACTATTCGGGCTCTATAACGCGCTATTAACCTTTTAGTAATATATTAATAACGCTCTCCGATCCTTCCTCGATATATTCTATACTATATATCTAGATAATATACTTATCTACTCTAATTTAATCGAAGAATATCGCTATTACGTTCGCTAAGTAATAGACGTACTCCTTAAAGCCGGCCTATAAGCCGATATATTAAAGTTAGAGTTTAAAGTAATAATAGTTAAGTATCTAGGCCTCGTTATTAGTACCGATAGTATCTATATAGACGATAAGAAGATCGAAGCCGTATACGACTAGCCTATTCCTACTAATATTAAAGATATATAGTCCTTCCTCGGCTTCGTAAACTTCTATCGACGCTTTATCTATAACTTCGTATATATCGTTAAGCCTATAGTCCTACTAATGTATAAAGATACGCCCTTCGTATAGACGATAGCCTACTAAGACTCCTTCGAACGACTTAAAGCTATATTTATCTCTATACCGGTATTAGCTTATTATAATCTAGACCTATCTATAATAATCGAAACCGACGCTTCTAATTATATTACTACTAGTATTATATCTTAACTATATACCGATAGCGTATAGAAACCCGTTACTTACTTCTCGAAGAAGATAACGCCTACTAAATATAACTACGAGATCTATAATAAAGAGCTTCTCGCTATTATTAAAGCCTTTAAATTATAGAGATCCGAATTAGAGGATTGCCGCTTTAACGAGGAGCCTATCTAAGTTATTACCGATTACCGCAATCTATAGTTCTATATATCTACTAAGTAACTTAATCGCCGCTAAGCTTACTAGAGTAAATTCCTTAGTAGATTTAATTTTAAGATTATATACTATCTTAGTAGATAAAAAGCTAAGCCGGACTCGCTTATACGCTACTCTACCGACCTACCTTTATTAGCTAAGGACCTATATATTAAATATAACTATTAGCTCGTATTAAAGCTATATAACCTAGCTATAGGCCTCCGATCCGCCGTATATAAAATCTTCTCCTTAGGGTTAGGGTTAGGGTTACGTAACCCTAAGGTAAATAATTACAATTCTCGAAGAAACGGACAATTTTACGACTTTTATATTTTTTACGACGATAACCCTTAGAGTTAGGGTTAGGGTAAGGATTACGACGAACCTTAATTTACGAAAGCCCGTATTAATACTACGAGTAATAGTACGGTTATATTTACTATAGAAACTCTCGGCGCTAAGACCTTTATCGACGCCGAGAATATTACTAAGCGAATTCGCGATATCTTAATTAAGGATACTCTCTTCTAGTAAGTAAAAAGATATCTTTATAGTAGAGCGGACCCTTTTAATAATCTCTTATTATCCCTCTTAGACTATAAAGTTAAAAATAATAACCTCCTATTCTACCGTAACTATCTTTATATACTAGAAGCTAAAGAAATAGATAAGTCGCTCTATACTAATATTATTTACGCGTACTACGACTATTCCGCCGCTAGCTATTCTAGTATTATAAAAACGTTCTACCTCGTTAGCTATAGCTACTACTAGCTATAAATACGCGAGAATATCGAACGATATATCGGCGCCTACTATACCTATCTTTAGACTAAATCCTTAAGATAAGCTAAATAAGGACTTTTTCGGCCTCTATTTATACCGACTACTCGATAGAAGAGCGTAACGATAGACTTTATTACTAGTCTTCCTAATAGTTCCGGTTATAACTCGATTTTTATCGTTATCGATCGACTAACTAAGATATAATACCTTATCCTATTCGTATTTAAGAAAGGACGCTCGAATGCTTAAGTAGTAGTAGATACCTACCTTACTTATATTTAGAAGCTTTACGGTCTTCTAGATACTATTACTTCCGACTATAGTACGTAGTTTATCTCTAAATTCTAGAACTACTTATATAAGCGCCTATATATTAAGCGTAACCTATCGACCGCTCGTTATCTATAGACCGATAGATAAACTAAGCGCTTAAATAAAGTTATCGAAGGATATCTCCGATTATATATAAACTACGAGTAAGACGACTAGAGCCTCTAGCTCCCTATCGCCGAATTTGTAATAAATAACGTATCCTCTAAAACTACCGGATTATTACCGTTCTAAGCTAGCTACGGTTATAATTCTCGTCTCGGAAGTAAATCTTTAACCCTACTAGAAGAAGATTTACTATTAGATAATAATACTTAAGCCTAGATCGATTACCTATAGAGCCTCGAAATATATCTTATCGAATAGATATAGTATTAATAGTCTCGTATAGAAGACTTAACTAACTAATACCGCCGACCCGCTCCTACCTATCGTATCGGTAATAAAGTCTTCCTATTACTTAAAGATATAAGTACGGATCGACCTAACGTTAAACTCGACGTTAAGAACTTAGGACTATATAAGATTACTAAAGTAATATCGCCCTATACGTATTAACTAAAGCTACCTAATTTAATACGTATCTATAACGTCTTCTATACTTCGTTACTTATACTAGTACCTAAAATAGGTATATCTAGTTAACGATATAAGCTACCGCTACCGCTAGTTATCGACGGTAATAAGGAGTAGGAGGTAGAAAGAATACTAGATATAAAAGGTAAGGGAGATAATATATAGTATAAAGTAAAATAGATTAGATACGATAAACCGATATAGGAAGCCGCCGAGAACGCTACTAATACGTAAGAAGTAGTAAAGGACTATTATAAGCGCTACCCGCGTAAGCCGTAACTATATATTATTAACTTAGTAATATTAATACGACCGAGCGTACCGTTATTAGTCGCTATAATCGTAATACTATATAAGTAACGAGCGGATAAAGCGCTATAGACGTCGCCTACGAAGGGGGAGAGTACTATTACGATCTTAGCGACTTGTATATATAATTCGAGGTTACGTAACTAAAGGTTATATAACTTAATACCTACGGTATCCGCCGAGTAGATAAAAGCCTCTTCCGCGAGAGAGCCTCTCTCTCTTTCTTCTTTAACTCGTTATTAATTTAGATAGCTATTTAATTAATATCTTAATATATTACTTATTACGCTTAAGTAATAGTCTAAGTATTTTCCTAGCCTTCGCTAGGATAATTGCGATAGTAAGTAGGGCGCCTAAGCTCGTTAAGAGGGCAAGTAGCCTCTCTAGCGGAATAGCCTTAGCGACGGCAACGAATATAAGTACTAGAGGTAACGAGTTAGATACGAAGTTCTAGGGTTATCGTAGATAGAGTCTTAAATTCCTCCGGACGCTCGCTCTATAGCTTAAGCGGCTTACCGGTATTAGGTAAGCGGCTACGAGGGGTATCGGCGGAGATAGTTAAGGTAATAGCTACGTAAGTAGTAGCGGCGGTACCTAGTAGCGGAGCGTTGCTAGCTAGTAGTATATTTATAGTCGTTTTCGTAGTATTCTTCTTTACTACCTTAGCCGCCTTCTTAGCTATATTAGCTACTTTCTTTATAGTATTATTAGTAGGAGGCTTACGTAGAAAGTCGATTTCTAAGCGCTCTAGCTTATACTCGATATCCTAGTAAAGCTTAGTAAGCTTATTCTCGTCGTCGTATAGTTCTATAGCGAGTTATATACGGTACTTAAAGTTAAGCTTCTTCTTAAGGCGACGTATAGCTAGCTTCTTACTATAAGCGTCGTCTAATAAAAGGATACGAGCGGCGTACTACTAATACTTCGTATAGAAGAAGCTAAAGTTCTTAGAGTCTCCCTACTTTAGTGTGTCTATCGAGTCTTAAGCCTTCTCGATACGGTTATACTTAGTAAAGTACTTATCTATAAAGTCGAATATCTCTCGAACGGATTTAAACGGCTTAGATAAAGTAGTCGGATCCTTACGTAGTAGGACTATTAGAATATATAGCTTAAGTATCTTATATACAAGTCTATTAGGATCGGTATAGCCGTAGATAAAGCGTAATACTAACGATATATCGTAGAAATAAGTTACTCTAAGCTTAGTACTAAGAGTAGTATACTAGGTATTAAAATCAATCCTAATAATCTAACCCTTCTCGTTACGATCTCCCTTAAACTTAGTAGGCTTATCGATATTACGAGAGGTCTTAAACTTATCGTATAATATAGGATTGTACTTAATAGGATCGATAGTATCCTCCTTATCTAAGCTACTATCGCTATCTTTCGCTAACTTCGATTTCTTAATCTTCTTATCCTTCTTAGACTTCTTAGACTTCTTAGACTTCTTAGACTTCTTAGATTTCTTGCCTCTATTATTAGAGGAGTCGTCGTCGGAAGAGGATAGATTAGGTAGATCGTTACCTCTACTAGTAAGATTAACGGGTAGCGGCTTGTCTCCCTTACCGGTATCGCTACTATTATTATTAGGCGGCGGGGGTAGTAGACTACCGCGGCGTCTACGCGATAGAGACCGAGAGATAGAGGACCGATAGTTACGAGGCGAATTATTACGCGAGGATAGGCGGCTACGCTACTACTAGGTATCTACGAGGTCGTTCTCGAGTTAGCTAATCTTTACGTATAGATCTACTATATCTTATAGAGTAGGTATATTAGGATTAGATATAGCGTCGAGTATAATCTATAGTCGAGCTACGTTACTCCTAGTATCGAGAAGCTTTAATTATAGTTCCTTTACTACTACTTTCGTATTCTTTCTAACTCGGCGGTACTTAGCGTAATACTACTTATATCGCTTAATATCTATAATAGTAGGATTGCTCTTTAATATCTTTCTATAGGACTCTATCTCTTTCTAGAGTTTCTCGGCTATAATAGATATATACTTAACCTTACTATTTGCTTCTTTAAACTTAGCCTTATTAATCTTATTAGCTTCTACGAGGACGCCGTATTTATAAACTATATTACGGAAGTCGAGCTCGAGTTACCGTAGGATCGTATATATCGATTCGGGTTATTATAAAGTAATAGAGGCGAGTTGTTCTACGGTTAGCTTCTATAGGTTCTTTAAGGGGATAGTTACCGTTATAGGTATCTAGGACTTATCGACTACTTTAAAGTCGATAGCTACTTCGAGATTACTAGTCGTATTATCTTTACGGATATAGGTATTATAAACGAGCTTAGATAAGTTAAATATCGGCTTTAGAAGATCGGGGTATAAGACATTTATACGATTTCCTATCTCTTCTTTAAAACCTTCTAGTAGCTTCTCGAAGACGACTTTCTTATACTCTTAATACTAATTAGAAGGGAACGCGCTAGGAGCTCCTTAAGTCTCCTTATTAGGCGTAGTAAACAATACGGATTCCCGAGTAACGCGCTAATAGCGTAGCCGCTTAGGGCGCGCTATAGCGTCGGTTACGAAGGTATAATTAAGCGATAGAACTACGCTCTCCCTCGTATTCGAGTAGCGAGATTGTTTCGAGTATAGATAGAGCGAGCCTACCTTCTTATAGGACTACTTCTTACGAATACGGATATACGAGTATACGAGTATACGTATATAAGTCTACCTTCTTATAGAACTACGCTTACGAGTACGGTTTCGAATACGGTTTTCGGATACGAGTTTCGAATAGGCGGGATACGCGATACTAATATAGTAGTATCCTATAAGTATATAGTTCGCGAAATATAACGGAGACCTTATATTCGAGGTAACTATAAGGTCGCGAACAACTATCTAAGAGGTTATAGGGACTAAGTGTTTAAATAGGGCTCTAGAGGTACTAAGGCTCGGTATAGGCCGAGCCGGCTTTTATATATTTACTAGCTCGTAAAAGGCTTGCCCGTAATACCTACTACTCGGATCTATTCTACGACTTTATATATATCGCTTACTATCGTCTATATATATATACGCGTAGTTTAGTATAGTCCTATCGTTTATATACTAATATATAACGTATTATTCTACTATATACGGCCTCTATAGGAGTCCCTAAGATATTACGTTATACGGCTAAATAGGCGGCTAACTAGGTAACCTACTTCGCTAGAGGCCCCTACTACTAAGGTAACTTAAATCCGATATTACTTTATAGTATATCGGCTAGCTTATAGGACTTGTCGGTACGTTCTAGGCAGCTACTATAACAATTCTTAATCTTAATCTTAATCTTAATCTTAATCTTAATCTTAATCTTAATCTTAATCTTAATCTTAATCTTAATCTTAATCTTAATCTTAATCTTAATCTTAATCTTAATCTTAATCTTAATCTTAATCTTAATCTTAATCTTAATCTTATTCTTATTCTTAATCTTATTCTTATTCTTACTTTACTCCTTCGTTTATTCCTCTAGTATTCTAAAAGAGAGGCCTTTATAGTATTATACTAATCTTTAAAATAGTTAGCTAGGGATATCTTAGATTAACGGAACCCGTTAGAATATTAAAGTAGCTATCTAGGATATACTAATACTCTAGCTATTATACTATAGGGTAACGTTAGAGTTAAGTTACTATAGTAGTAGGGGCTTTCTATTAACTATATCGCCTAGTTAGGTATATAGTATAGCGCTTTAGGGACTCCTATAAAGGCTATATATAGTATACTACTACGCTATATCCTAATATACGAGGTACGGAACTATACTATACGACGCGTATACGAATAATAGTAAGTAAGAAATATAGGAGAGATATAGGATAGATTAAAGTAGTACGAAGGAGCTAGATAATATAGATAAGCTAGGGGAAATAGATTTACTTAGAAGCGGCTAAACGGGATAGGAGCGTTCGCGCTAGCGTACTAAAGATATTAGTAGAGAAATAAGGTTACTATAAGATAATAGATAGATTAGATATATATACTCGCGCTTACGTACTAAGTATAATAGTAGGGAAGAGCTCTATACCTATATATCGGATATACTAGTCTCCCGCGAAACGGAATACTTAGGAAAGAGATCTCTCTCTAAGGCTACCTTTTTTCTTTCTTCGTATTTCGTCTTATATATATAGTAGCTATATTAATTTAGAGTTTCTATATTCCTATTAGTTTAGATTTTAGTATATCTCCCTATAGCTTAGCTACTAGTCCTTGTATAGAATCTATTACCTAATATTTAAGTTACCGATTAGAAAGCTTTATAGAATTTATAATTACTAAGTATTTTGTAATTTAAATAAAGGCCTAGAAACTAGTAGAAGATCTATATTTCGAAAGAAAAGTCTTATAGATTCGATAGCCTCTAGAATAACTAGTTCTAGAGATATATTTACGAGACAAAAATTAGAGGTACCTAGTAGTATACGTAAGCTACTACGCGTCTCTAGAATATTCTAGGACTTTTTTAAGCTAGTAGAGTAAAGCGGTAAATATCCCTACCTAGCTAGGTAAGCAATTTAACTATTTTCTACTCGATTACTACTACAACGACTTCTAGTACTTCCTTTAACTTCCGCTAAGCTATATATTATACCTTCGAATAGGCTTTAGGCCTAGGTTAATTATAATAATCTAGAAACGACTTAAAGAATAAGACAATAGATAGCTATAGATATCTATAGCTATATATATATCCCTAAGAAGTCCGAATACTAGTCTATCTTCCTACCGGATAATTCCGATAGTAGGTAATCCTATCGACCTATACGAATACTAAGAACGATATAAAAAGTTATTTAAGAGCTTCGGAATTTAGATTAAAGAAATCGTAGTTATCTAAAGATCATTTAAGATAATACTAGTTTAGAAGAACTATCTATGCTAGTTTGTATCTAATTCGATTATCTATATATCTAGTTATCTAATTGTCCTATAAGAATATAAACTGTTATAGATAGTTCTTCTATAGTAACATATCTATAGATAATCTCTTATTTTAAGATAATATTATAGGAGATAGGGTATTAAAAACTTAGAGATAGATAGACTTCCTACTAAGGACAAAGATAGGCAGCTAGGCTACGTATAGAACTATCTACAAAGAAATATCTATCTATAGAGGAAGGTCTATTACTACAAACCTAGAATAAGAGGTACCTAAAAGAAGCTAAAAATACTTTATAACAACTATACTCGTCTAAGGCATTTAATTTCAAACACCTCCCTCCTACATAAAAAGTTATTATAGAAAACTTTAGAATTTTCTAAAAAGGTTAAATAGTACGCTAATACTATTCGCCGCTTAAAAGACGAATTAGAGTCTAGTAAAGTTAGGCTTCTTAAATAAGTTATTATAGCTTAAAGTATAAACATTTTAGGCTATAGGTACGACTATTTCGTAGCTAATTTAACTTAGGTATTAGGAAAAGACGAAGGTTGCCTTAGCTTAGGGGATTTATTCTCTTATTAACTAGACGAACAAGGACGATATAGTGCCAAAAAGAAAGAAGTAGGAGGATATATTAAGTCTTATTTACCTAGAGGTAAATTCTCTAGAAAGCCGCTTAGGCGTCTATAAGATAAGAAGGGATCTAGGAGCGTATCTAAGAAGCATACGTACTATTAAAAGAACGGATACGTAGACGATACTTGCTACTATAAAGACCCTTTTAATAACCGTAAATAGTTTAACCCTAACAAAGATAAATCTACTAGTAGTACTAAAGAAGACGCCTACTTTAGTTAAACGGAAAAACTAAACAATAGAGAATCTTTTAATAAATGAGGGCGTCCTTATTTAGCTATAGATAATCTATGCAATGTTTCTAATAAAGAACAAGTCTTTTGTTTCTTAGAATCGTCTAGTAATACCGCTTTTATCTAAGATAGAGGCGCTTCTAGGAAGATTATTAGTAATAACTCTTACTTTGCGACTTATACTAATAAGCTATACTACTAGAAATTATAGTAATACTAGCTCTTTAATCGCTCGCGGTTAGGTCGATAATAGAGTACGGGTTAAAAACACTCCTGAAACTTAAACTCTTACTAATTATCTTTTTACGCCCTAGTTTTATATAAACCTAACAAGTTTAACGCTATAAGGTAACCGCGAGATTATAGCTCGGCCTAGAAGCGGTACTATAGAACTTTATAGCAAGAAGGATAATCTATTAACTAAGGCCTTAGAGCGAAATCTCTTTATGCGCTATAAGTTTCTAAATATGTACCGAATTCGCTTTACTATATAGCCTTAAACGTTAAAGAAGCTATAGTTATTACCTCTAAAGACGAGTCTATAACTTAGTATAAACGGCTAGGATATATAGGCCTCTATACTCTAAAGGAACTAGATATAGAGACAGCTGAACAATAATATTCTACTAAAGAATACTACGTATATATTAAATCTAAATATATCTATAAACTAAGCTATATTCTTACTATAAAAGCTAAGGATTTTCTATAAGAAGTTACCTATAATATCTATAGCCCTATAGAGCCTAATAGGCCTTATAGATAAGATTTTTAGATATATAGAAATTAAGTTGTTTTTTAAAAATTCCGAGACTTTTAATACTATAAAAGCATTCGAAAGAAGAGCTAAAAAGTTAACAAGTAATATATACTAGCAGAAATCCCCTAGACTTAGAGTGCCTAAGCTAAATAACGCTAGGAAACTAATACCTAGTAAGGTCGAGGGTCTTTTTAAAGATAGCGGCGCAATATAATAGCTATCTTCGCCTAAAAATCCTAAACAAAACAGGCTTATAGAAAGGCCTAAAAGGGCCTTACTAGAATGTGCTAGGGCATAACTATACGAGGCTATTCTACCTAAAGACTATACGTAGAAGGCTCTAAGAGCGGCTATTTTTATCTATAATAGTATACCGTATTCTAGGCTAAGTTTTAATTCCTATATAAGGTAAGGTATAACAAAAACGAAAATATAAGTATACTAAGGGTCGTTAGATCTATAGCCTATTATAAGTATCCTTATTACTTAAAGTTAGAATTTAAAGTAAAGAAAGTATTTCTCCTAGGATATATAGATTGTAATAACTATAGCCTATTAGATCCAGAATCCAAGAGAGTAAAATAGGCTTAAGCGGTTACAATTTTAAAAACGTAGTATATTGCTAAATCTAAAGACCTAGATACTAATATGGACGGATCCTTAGTAGATAGAGGTATAGAGTATTACGTATTGTAGCCGCTAGGCAGGTATCGACCTAACTAGGGGTTACGTAATTAATGCCTTAGGTATCTACGAAGACTTCTTTTACGCGGCTTCTTAATAGAACTTCGTCCTTTACGCTTCGTCTTATCTATATAGCGACGATATTTATTTACTTACCGTCGTTCCTTAATATAGAGAGTCCTATAGAGAGGGAATTATCTAGGGATAATATATCTATAGACAATAAAGGCCCTTCTATAGATAATACTCTAGATATAGGAAGGGAATCTAACCTTTCTAGGGATAGTACTTATAGTACTAATCTAGATAGGTAAATAGACCCTTTACCTATATAGGATAGCAACTAAAACAAACTAGACAATTATCTAAGTATTAATACTATAAGGTAATCGTCTAATACTAGACCCTTCTATATCTTAGTAGAGGACGGTCTAGAAGACAACTTAGCTCTTTTAGCTAGTAAAGATCCCTATAGTAACGAACCTACGTCCTATAAGGACGCGATCGAAGTAGACCTAGGGATTTAGTATAGCCTATAATTAATAATCCTACTAAACTAAATGATTAGTATTTAGGAGACCTACTATCTAATAGAAAAGTACTTAGAAGACGATAGGTCTATAAAGAGAAGCGCGACCCTAAAGGCGATTCCTTTAAAAACAAAAGACGTTAGGCTACTAAGGGGTTAGAGTAAATAGAAGGTATAGATTATTAGTAAACGTTAAGTAAGATATACCCTTCTAAAGTTTAGCGATCTTTATTCGCTAAAGCGGCTTATTACGATTAGTAAATAGAGTAGTAGAACGTAGAACTAGCGCTCTCTAGCCTAAGCCCTATTAAGAAAGGAATATATAGTATAAAGCTAATAGATTTCGACTAAGATAAAACTAAGGTCTCGTATTTAAATTCCGCCTTATATAGTGTAAAATAGGCCTCTAGATAATACTATTTGTACTTTATATCCGTAATCGCTAAACTAGGCTTAAAGCCCGAAATAGGGCCGACGCGGTATTTAGATAAAAATACGGATTTAAATAAAATATTATAAAGATAATAGATTAGTCTTTAGTCCTAATATAACTTTATTTAAATAACTAAAAGATTCTTTACTTAAAGATCTTAAACTAAGTACTCTAGACGCTATAAAGAATTGTCCTAGTGTCGAAGTTATTAGGAACTAAACAAATCGATATATTACTCTAAGCTAAATACGCTATTTAGAGAGAAGAATACTTAACTTTAATAAGAAAGAAGTAGGTCCTATTTCCACGTTAATAACGTCGGGATATACTTTGAAAAGTCTAAAGAATAAGCTTCTTTAGAGTCTATTAAGTAATTTTAGGCTAAAAGGTTCCTTACTCTACTTAATAGCTATAGTAAACCCGGATCGAAAACTAGATCTAACCTAGATTTAAGATACCTAAATAATCCGAGAGCCTACGGTCCCGCGCTAGTATATAGATTATATAGTTAGAACTGCTATTAGTCGGCTATAGCGATACTAATTAGAGGAGTAAACATACTATACTATACGGCGTTCTACCGGGGTCCGCGGATTGTTTATTTTCCTTAAGACCTATAGCGCCTATAGGTTAGCGTAGTACCTTATGGAAATCTATATCTTTACCGAGTTACGAAGCCGAGTACATTGCCTATATTGCCTTAAAAGAATACTTCTAAGTATATATCTTTTAAAAAGATTTATATAAATAAGTCGTAGTAAAAACGGGGAGCTCTATAGTCTATACTAATAGTAAATCTACTATAGAACTAGCGAATAATCCTAAATATTGTTATTAGACTAAGTATATAGATATCTCGGAATAGTATATAAGGGAGGAAGCTCTCGAGAAATCTAGTGCTCTTAGATATATCCCGGCTAAAGACTATTTCGCGGATATATTTACTAAGGGCATAGCAACCGGTTTATTCGAGACGCTAAGGTAATAGGTTATTTAAGAGTCCTTATCCTTATCCTTAAAGAACTAAGCTCTCCGATCTCTTATTATCTAGTACTGTCGAAACTATAGATAATATAGACAACGAAAACTAAAATAAGGCTTAGTAAAAAGATATAATAAGACTTAGAAATCTTAATCTCTAAAGCACTAAGCTCTCTAACGTCTTATTATCTAGTATTACTTAATCTATAGATAATATAGATAACGAGAAATCAAATTAAGCTTAGTTAGAAAATATACTAGGACTTAGAAATCACTATCTTAAAGGCACTAGGCGATCCGACTTTTATTGTCTAGTATTATCTAATCTGTAGAGAATGTAGATAGCGGGAAAGAAAGTTCTCGACCTATAGCTTAAAAAATAGGTACTACGTCGAGTAGCATCTAATAATCTCTAAAAAACTCCTAATAAAAGCAAATAGAAAGGAAATCGAAAGTTCGGTAGGGGATTCTACTATCTCTAGAGGGTAAAAAGATCTAATAATAGGGGAAAAAGGACTATTAGTAATTATATTGTTCTTTATTATCTTACTAAACTATACTATAATATAATCGCCTATAGTATTATTTAAAAATATCTATAGAGCGAGGGCTCTCTATACGCTATAGGAGGTACGCTTCTATAGTAAAAATAAAGAGGTACTATCTATAAATACTTATTACTCTAACGATTAAGACCGGCATTCCGCTATCCTACCTAAGGTACGACCTTAGGTACGACCTTAGTAAGAACGTTACTCCCTAAATACTAGTATATAAAATACGATAGAAACAAATCGATTTAGTTCTATATACTATACTTCTATCCGCTTAAATAGCGAGGATAGTCGCGTAATGCGAGTGTTTACCTCTAAAACTTTAAAATCCGAACCGCCGCTACTATTTTCGTCGTCGCTACCTTCTACCTCGCTTCCGCTCTATAAATCTAAGTCTTTTTATTATCGCCTAATATAGTCTAAGTTATTATTAATAAATTCGATCTCTTCTATTTTAATATACGTTCTACCTATCGTACTCTACGATAGTAAAGATTAGAAGTAATCCTAGGACGTCTTAAATTTCGCAGTTTCGGCTCTATATATATCGGCGATTATCTATAGCCTACGTTCTACGTTCTTACGTTGTTCCTCCGCCTCGTCGCGAGTTACTTTCGCCTAAGCTAAAGCATTATATATATTCGCTCGGGATTATATATCTATTAAGCCGATTAGGAACGCGATTTACGTAGTAGTATCTTCTATCTCGAGAATTTTAACGTCCTTATTTACCTCTACCCTTCTTTTAAATATATCTTTCTTCGCCTTTTACGCTTTGTCTTCTATAGTCTTTAACGTAAATAGCGTCTAACCGTATTCTTGTTTTAGGATAGTAAGTTTATTCTAGATCTTAGTCTTCCTTTATAAAAGTAGACTTTGTTATATAGCTAGCTCTATCTATTATATCTCTCGTAGTCTATAACGCTCCTCTTTAAAAGCTACGAAGGCGATAATATCTTTAAGGTATTAATAAGCCTTCTCCTTATTCTCCTTATCGTAGAGTGCGTTATTCTTTCGCTTCTTACGATTCTATTCGATATAGTCCCGCGTCTTACTAATCTTATCTTCTATAAGTTTAGCTCTAGCCTCGAGAGCTACTATACCTCGTATCGTTTTCTTTAAAGTCGTATATCGCGTACGTTCCGTTATAGTAAGGTATAGGCAGAGATCTATAGTATACGTAACCTGCTTCGTAGTATACGGCGTAATCGGCGAACTCGGAGAAGCTTCTAGAACCCCGAAATTCTAATCGGTATCCGGAATAAATAGCTAGGTACGTTCTTTATAGGCTAGATACCGATTCGTATCTTACTTTCGAGAGCCTAGAGATCCGGACGTATCCTACGATATCGTAGACCTTAATAAGTATAGTATATTAAATATAGCCGTAGACTACGAGGTTTAACTCTCCGGTAGTAGTCCGAGACGGGATAGTTATTTTACGAAGGTAGATTCTAGGTTAATTTCGAGTTAGACGCAAATTGTAACGTATATATCCTATAAGTATAGAACCGGGAGCTACGATATTAGCGGATGCCCTTTATCCTTTACTCTCCGTAAAACGCGACCGATATTTAATTCTAGTCGGTCTTTAATATATATATTATCTTAGATAAGTCGTAATATACGAGTTAATTAGGTAGGATTCTTCCGATAATCGTTTAGTAAGTACTTCTCTAGTACCTAAATACCGTAAGCTACGAATATATTATATATATTCGAAGGTATAAATACTAAAGATCGGATCCGAGTATATAGGCGAAGGAAGATCTCCCGATCGATCGTAGACTACGTACCGAGGTTCGTATCCTACGCCTTTACTACTTTAGAGTACCTCTATTTTAGCGGACTAAAGATACTGATATCTAATAGCTATATAAAATACGTAGTATATAGAGGGAGTAGCTATAAGAGGCTTCGTAGAATACGATAAACTTATACGTAAGATATAATTCGTACCTATCGGAGATTAGTATCCGGTATCGTAGATTCGAGATAACTAGGTTTCCGTCTTTATTAAAATCTTTATTAGTTACTTACTCGCGGGTTGCGGCTTCGAACTTTTTAAGCTAGTAAAACCTATAGTCGGAGCTACTCTATCTATTTTTCGATAACGCGTAAACTACGAATATAATTTGCTATAAAATGCTTTCCTTTCGTAATAATAGATAGCGGTCCTATCTAACCGTCTAGTCCGATCGATTCGATTACTATAATCTATTCGCGACTACTAGATTATATAGACTAAGTAGTACGTTATCGGTATAGTATAATTACCTTCCTCGTAGATCGCGTAAGGCGTCCGATTATAAAGCCCGACTCGTCTATATTATATATATCCTTAAACGTAACGTCGTATTATACGATTGCCTTTTTAAGTCTATAGAAGAAATTAATCGCTTTCTACGGATCCTTATTCGCGCGGATATAGTCGTTATCTAAGGCCCGCTCGAATATAGTTTAAATAGTAGGGTTCTTTCGTATAAAGCGTTTAATATAGTAATAGCTTAACGCGTAAGATATATACCTATACTAATAGTCTTTCTAGAGTATTAACGTATAGTTACAAACCGCGGCTAGCGATATAGGTATCTTTATTTAGTATATCTATATATAGTATTGTATAATTATATCTTCTAGACCTCGCGAGAGATACTAGTTCGCCTCCTATACTTTGCTCTCCGGGCGAGACTCTCGGTTTATACGAGCTAAAAGATATATCCGATAGACCTTAAATACTTAGTACGTATACTATTTTAAAGGAGAGTCGGATACACCTAAATACTTTAGTATACGTATTTAGCGTACGAAATAGGCAATTCGGATCCTTCTAAACCGCGATTATATCCCTATATCTTTCCTTCCTCTCCTAGATAGTTATAGTAAGCGAAGAATATCGACTATACTTTCGCAGTTTACGTAGTTTCTCTATCTAATCTAGTTCTAAATTATCGTTCGTACTTTCCTTAGGAATATCGCAATCTACGTCTAGTCGGTATAAGTTTAGATAAAGTAGGCTACTCTCTAGATTACGGTCGGTCGTAGAATATGTATTATTATTAATTATATAGTACGTATTAGGCTATTAGTAGTTAGTTTTTAGAGGTAGAAACTATTAAGTAGAGATAGTACTAACGCGCTCGCGTAGCCCTATAGGACTTAGTATATAGGTCGTATAATATCCTACGTTCTTAAATATATCGCCTTCTACGCCTATATTAGATTTAGATATAGAAAGTTTTAGCGAACTTATAACTAAATTAGACCCTATCGAATCGCTATATCCGCTATCTATACTACCGGCGCTCGGAGCGATAGGCGACTCTTATAATATACGAGTAGGCGACTCCCGTAGAATACGAGAACCTTAGATAGGAGGTGCTAAAAAGTCCGGCGGACCGAAGGCATTAGTATTAAGAGTATCTATAAGCTACGAATACTTAGAGTTAGATAGATTATTAGATATATTTAGGATAGGTATCGTAAAAAGCGAGTATAAGAGTTAGGATAGTTAGGGTATAGATACGCGCGATCTCTACCCGTACTATTCTCGCTAATAATAACTATAGCTAGATCCTCTAGGTAATCTCTAAAAGGAGCGCTAAGTATTACGCGATTGCCTATATAGTAGCTATAGCACTTCGGAAACTACAAGTTACTACGCTAGTACTTACGTATTATATAACTAAAGAAGATCTATAGACTTGCTTATAGATTTATAGGCTCCGGAGGCTACGATTATAGACCCTAATCCTCGAGCTACTCGATAACGTTCCTAAAGCAAAGTTAGGCTCGTATACTACGAAGGTATTAAGACGCAATATACGAAGGACTTATAGCTTCTAATACCTAGAAAGATTACGCTAACGAAAGTTAATAGCTCGCTAAATACGATTCTCCGTAGCCGATATATTATTACTTCGAAGTAGCGTATTACGACTAAGTCCGGGAAAGGGAAAGGTATATCTATTACCCTAAGGATCGACCTAGTTAAAGGAATAAGTACTATTCGTATTACGCGTACCGATATATAGTATCTTACTAGGGGCAAGCTAAAGGTACGTTTTATTAATAGTTGTAGGCTACGCTACTTACTATTAGGCTCCTTTTAGCGGTATACTAGAGGATCGTAATAGGCGACTTTCGGAGTAGTATACGGGCTTTAAATATATCGTAATATAGGGATATAGTGTATCGTAATATATAGGTAGAGTATATCGTAAGGTATATATGTAGTATATCGCGATAGTATAGTATCGTCTAGTAGAAAAAGTTTAGATTAAACTACGAAATGCGACGTTCTTTTATAGCGCTTCGCGTATTGCTACCTGCGTACGTACGTAACTTATATACGTTTATCTTATAGATAGGAAAGTAAGTAAAGTATATAAAGCAAACTACGACCTTTCTAAAGCTTCTAATAATACGAAAGGCAGTAAACTTATACGTATAGTACGTTGCTTTACTAGCTAATTTAAAGCTATAAATATACTAGAAGTAATAGGGAGGGTTACTTATAACTAAAGCGTAAAATACGAAATATTAGAGTCGCAATTAGCGAATATGTAACGTATAGACTACGAGTATATAATAGTATAACCGTACGGAGTTAAGCGAATTTTAATAGCGCTATACCTAATTTGTATCTTAGCAAATTACTAAGGTCGTACCTTAGGTAGGATAGCGGAAAGCCGGTTATAGCGGAATACCGGTCTAAAATGTTAGGGCGTATTATAAAATGATAATAACTAAGACCTAGATAGAAAGGGTCCTATAAGAACCTTAGTTAGAAATATAGCTATATAGGGCTTAACGGCCTTTTTCGATATAGATCGATACTATAAGTCTTAATAGTAATAGATAATAATAGAGGTCGAAAAGAGCTAAAAGAACCTATAGGACTCTAGATGTGGATTACCTGCTTAGTACCTTACTAGTCGGGAATCTAACGCGAATCTAACTCGAATCTAGCGTACCTAAGTTAAGTCTTAGCTATATTTACTAGCTAGTATTAGCTCGGCCTAGTTATTAGTAGCTAAATATTATTTAATATTAATTAAAGTATTTATAAAGTACTCTAACTAGGGCGAACTTACACACATCCTATTTCGTATTTATATATAGTACTATAAGTAGCTATCGATCCTAGTACCCTAGTAGAAGGGCTATTCGTAGAGCTCTGCCGACCCCTAGAACCTTGTATAAACGACTAGGGACATCCTAGATTAATAGAACCTTTTAGAATCTAGTCGTTAATATTAAAGCTACCGATTAAAAGGCTCTAAGCAATTTGTATTTCAAATAGAGGCCTATAAACCGGTAGAAAATTTATGTTTCGAAACAAAAGTCTTATAGATTCGATTGCCTCTAGAATAACTAGTTTTAGAGATCTATTTACGATATAAAAACTAGAGGTACCTAGTAGTAGAGATAAGCTTCTCGTGTCTCCAGAATATTCTAGGACTTTATTAGTTAGTATAGTAAAGCGATAAAGATCGCTACCTAGCTAGATAACTAATTTAACTATTTTCTACTCGATTGCTACTACGACGACTTCTAGTACTTCCTATAACTTCCGCTAAGCTATATATTATGCCTTCGAATAGGCTTTAGGCCTAGGTTAATTATAATAATCTATAAACGAATAAAAGAATAAGATAATAGATAGCTATAGATATCTATAGCTATATATATCCCTAAGAAGTCCGAATAATAGTCGATCCTCCTACTAGACAATTCCGATAGTAGATAATCTATCCTATCGACCTATACGAATAAGAAGAACGATATAAAGGATTATTTAGGAGCTTCGAAGTTTATTTAGTAAACATATTAACCTTCGAACCGAACCGAGCCGATAAAGAGTCGAAAGATCTTAACATCTATATAAACGTATATAAATAATAGATACGACTATCTAGATAAAATAACTATATATTAGTATCTATTAAAATTACTAGAATATCGTACCTATCCTCTTTATAGTATAGTAGAGAAGCAGAGTCTAAAAATTTAACTATATATATATCCGAATACATTTCATAGACTAGCTAAACCAAATCCGTTTATCTACCTAGCTATATATAGATTAAGGCCTCGTACTAAGCAAGGAAACTAATAAAGAGGGATATAGGCGCTCGTTAGCGCGAGCATATAGCAAGGACAGTACCGCAAGGCCTAAAGTAGCGTAAATACGCGTACTATCTATACTCTAGGAATAGGATAAGGGAGGGCGAATAACTAGTAAAATAGGCCCTTATCTAGTTAAGAGGTTAGTATAGGAGTAATAGTTTTCTATAAAAGAGGGAAACCGTTATATCCGCCTCGTATACGGATATTATTATCTATATACTAAGGCCCTATAGTAAGTAAATAAATTAATAAATAGGAGTATAGGCGCTCGATAGAATGTAGTAACGCTAGCGCCGTAAGGCCTTTGCGAAGCCTAGCTAGAGCCCTAGAAACAGCGCTAGCGTAGCGATAGTTAACTCGATAAGCTACTTTCTCGTAAAGCACGCTAAAAAAAGTAGCTAATACGATAAAGACGAGGTAACGAGGTACTAAGTTATCCATTTTAAGGCTTCTTAGAGGCCCTTATTAATATATAACCCGTTTAAGCTCCTACGCCTAGTTCTACTATAGCCTTGTAACTATTAGCAAGGTCTAGACTATATCTCTAAGGCTCTATACTTCTATCTACTAAGGTAGTAGAGCTCGTAGCTAGAGACGCTATACTAGCGAGCTACGATAGTACTACTCTATCCTAGTAAGCAACCTATATATCCTACTATATCTCTCTAACGTAAGCTCCTTTAACTTTAACTATAGCCTTATTCTAACTAGCACTCTTAGAAACCCGGCCGTTAAGAGTAGGAAAAGCGGCTTAGTCTATATATATCGATAGAAGGTAAAGGGTTATCGTATATAGTAAAGTATCTAGGTCGGATAGCCTATAGCGGCGATACGAACAACGACGCCCTTACTTATAGATATCGGTTTTAGATGTTTAAGGCAGACGGTTATCTCGCTATAAGGTTAGCCTAAGAAGGAATCGTCCGATATAGTAATATTCTCTCTATTAGCTAATCTAAGCCGACGTTACGGCTATTATTATATATTAACTCCTTTAGATAAACGAGGCCTTTCTAACCTAAAGTCTAGTAAGTTTTTTAGTTAGCCTTATCGAGATTACGTAGCGGCCTAAATAGTAGTACTTCTAATATATCGCTAAGGATTAGTTAGCGGTTATACTTCGAACCGTAAAAAGGGTTAGTAGAAACAGCGCCTTAGACTATATATTTAGCTAGTAAGAGGTTAAAAATAGCATATAGAAGATTAAGGTTAATATATATAGAGTAGATTACGTCGATATACACGTATAGGGAGCGGCTACGAATCGGCTTTAAACCGAAGGACTTTTAGGGTATAGGATTATATATATTATATATAAGGTAAGCCTGTATTTAACGTGTAGTTAAGGCGTACTAAATAGCGGATTATACGATTATTAGTTTGTTTTTGTAGCATTATAAGTAAGTTAATAGTAAAGAAGAATAGTATATATATACGAGTTCGATTTAACCTCCTCGAGCTACTATTTAGATATAGATAGGATTAGTGTTTCCAAATTATTATAAACTATAATAAGTTAATAGAATAAGTATAAGCGGTCTAACGTCTAAGGCGTAAGAGAGCATTAGTAATACTATTATAGTTAGAATAAGGTTATTAAGTCAATATAATAATATTATAAGTAAGGGATAGAAAAAGCGTTTAGTATAGGAGGTTAACGCCTACTTTAGTATCGACGGAGTACCCTAAGAATACGTAGAAGGCGGAACGGTTATCTATCTAGATAGTGCCTCGGATATTAGGCTATATCTAAGGCTAAATAGGAGCCTAAGGTCCTTATAGAAGCGGCCCTACTATTTAAAGGCTACTAGGTACTATTAATATAAGAATACTAGTATCTTATAGAAGGCCGCCTTAGCGTCTTATTTAGTAGTAATCGTACCCTTACTAAAGCTAGTAACCTTGTTAAAGATATCGTTAAATAGAATATAGCGGATAGATCTATATTTCCTAGGGATAATATTGTTTATAGAATAACTATAAATCTATAATAGGTCGTAAATATAGCGGAAGCCTCTATAGTACTTTAGTACTAAACCTTAGCATAGGATAATAAAGTTATACTTACTAGAACCTAGTACTTTAGTAATACGGTAATATTTTGTCTTGTCGATAAGCTAAGAGGGTAGTACGGGAGTATCTAGGTCTATAGAGCTATTTTTTGAAGTATTTACGGTGTGATATGCTAGAGCCTTCGTTGCTAATATTAGTACTACGCTTTAGTATATAGTATAAGATATATAGAAGGGAAGGGTCTAGATACTACTAAAGTAGTAAGCGCTATCGCTCTACTTTTTATAGATAACTAGGAACTATATTAGAATGTTTAGAAGGTTAGTAGGCTTTAACTAAGTAGTATTTATAACTAAATCTAACTCCTAGGTTATAGAGTTAGCTCTTCTTCTTAAAAGGATACTACCTATATAACTAGTTAAACTAACTATAGCCTATTTACTTATAATCGGCGTAATAATTACTATCTAGTAGTAGTCTATTATATATATACCTACTATTATACTAAGAGGGGTAGGGCTAGCCTTTATAGGCTTCTTTAAACTCTTCCTTTATTTATAATAGTCTAAGCTACCTAATCTTCTTCTTTAGTAGATATATTACTATTTCGGCCGTAGAAGACGGCCGAGATCTCTAATTTAAAGGAGCCTCTAATAGTAAAGAAGATTACCGCGGCGGTATATTAGGTTATAGTAGTTACTAGAAACTACTAGTATTCTATAGAAGGTAGTTAGCCTTTACTAGTATATTAGAAATAGTCTACGCGTTAGGCGATAAGTATCCTATAGTCCTTGCGTCCTTTATAGACTCGATAGCTATATCGTAGCCGTACGTCTAGAGGTAGTAGTCGTAGTAGAAGTTAATCTAGTTGCGCTAGATATAAAGGGTTTATTTAGGGGTAGTAGGGCCGCTTATAATAGCCTTATTAGCGTATACTATAAACATAAGTACTCTAAACTAGTTAATAGCTCGTATAAATATAGTAATATTTAGTAGCGCTATAGTAGCTACCTATATCTTAACTAGGTTAAACTTACCTATAATACTATTCTAAACCTTCTCGTAAGGCTTCTAAGGTTTAACCCTATACTACTTCTTTAGTAGGAGCTTTTTAAGATCTATTAGTTTAAAGCGGAGGTTATAAATATTAGCAATAATAGGTAATTTTATAGTCTTATCTACGCCATTTTTTTACCTATACCTTAACCTATTTAGCTTACCTACGAGGAAGCTTATTTACTTAGGTAATAAGGCCTAGTTAAGTTAATACTAGTTAAGAGGGTTACTAGGGCGACGTAGGCCTTAGAAACTCGTAGGAGGTCTTCTAAATCTACTATTCTAAGCGAGAAGCGTTAGGAACTAGTATAGATAGAAAACCTAGTAGAAGGAGGGCATCGTTAATTATATAGTTAAGGTCTCTATCCTATATAATATAGGTTTAGTTTTAGGTATCTTTAGGGCGATCGATGTTAGATTATATAGATAGAAGGTTAGATAGAATGTCTATACTAGCGGCGTTAGTAGTATTCGGAGGTCTAATCCTACCTCCTAGGGCCGCTCTTAGTACTATTAATAAGCGAGCTTTTTAACTACGAATATATATATATAAAGCACTTCCTATCCTTCTACGAGTACTATAGTATTGTAGTAAATATAAAAATCCGTATAACAGTAAGAAAGTAGTTATTATTAGTAGAATTAGGCCTCAATTAGTTAAGAAGTATATTTACCTAGGAGTAGCTAAACGAGATAGGAGCGTTCGCGATCGTACGCCGAACGCGATAAAAGAGAAAAAAAGGTTACTATAGAATAACGGATAGACGGGATATACGCGCTTACGATCGCGTATCGAACGCGATAGTAGGGAAGGGCCTAAAGATAGTAGTTTGCTAAGAAGTAAGTAAGCAAGATATATATACCTACGCTTATAGGTACGGGGAAGCTCTCCTTTTTAGGCTCCTTTCTTTCGCTTCTTTCTAGTTCGTCTTATATAGATAGTAGCTGTATTAAATTAATATTTCCTTTAAAGTAGCTTAGATTTTAGTATATATCTTTACTAACCCTTGTAGTATCCTAGAGCTTTCTCTAAAGATAAGCCTCTAGGTAAATTTATTCCTAATTAAGCTAGATATTTCACATTATAAAACAAATAGCGGCTTAGGGTTCTTCTGTAACCTATATACTAACCTATATTATCTAGAAAATAATTTATAATTTCTGATTATTAAGATATATATAGATAACTAACCTTTACTCTTTATCTTATAATAGAATAGCTATATTCTTATATATTAGGTCTGTAGTGAGATATATATAGATATATATAAGTATAGGTTTATTATCTAATTTAATGTTTTCTTAGATAGTCTATAAATAGTCGAGATTCTTACACTCTACGTTAAATAGTACCTTAGAAGAAGGGTGGACGCGGTTCTATAAATACTTTCCTAAATATCTCCCTTATAAGTTCCTTTATTATTAGGTTTTAAGTAAAAGTATACTACTAGTCCTTACTAGAGGTCCCCTCTATAGGTTTACTATATTTCTAGATAACCGTACGTCTCCTCTATTCGAATATATAGTATATAGTAGGCACTCTACGCTTAATAGGCCTCCTTTAATAGCTAGTTAATATTGCTCTATCGGTCGTAATAGCCCTACTCGATACTTTTATTATTTCTTCCTTTCGTACTATTCGATATACTCGGTTATTATCGAGATTAACTTAAAGTAAAGGAGACAAAACCGCTTATTATCGGTATTTCTCGGGGGTAAAGATAGCTATAGATATTTCTATAGATTTCTTTTATTATTGGTTTCAACCTAGTCGCTAGTATAAGTATAGCCTATACCGGTAGTACTTATAGTACGGACAATGTCGTAACTAGAAGACAAGCTCTAAACCGTACTCTATAATAGGACTATCGGCGAGAATAAGGTCTTTATTTGCTTAGTCGTTCTACTAATAATTCTATAATAAGTATACTAATGTTACTAACCACTTAACCTTCTATTATTGTAATCTTATTAAACTTTTACTAAGCGAGGTAAACAGGTAAGACAAGCTTATAATACTACTCTAGCTACGATTTTTATAAGGCTTTTAATATCTAGGTCTTTTTCGCCTTTTTTATATGCCCTAATATACATATATATATATACTAGTATTTAGAGTTTCTTTAATCCTATACCTAGATACTATTTTCTTGTTATCCTTTAAAAAAGAGAATAGTACCTCTACTATAGATTTAGACCTTACTAGATAGAGAATTCTCTATCTATAGTTTAAAGGACTAGATAATACTGCCTCTAGATAGATTGTATATAGGGAGCTTTATCTTATCTAGGATATTATCTATAGATATAACGGATCTCGGTTACCTATAGCTTGTCTAAGATAATACTAGTATATATAATCTGTCTATACTTGTATATGTCTTATTTAATAGCTATTATCTAAAGATCTCGCCTATATTATCTATATGTGTAGGTTAAAGAGGGAGCAAATCTATAACTTTCTAGGCTAGTTATAGATATTATAAGAGCTACCTATTAGGGCCTAGGCCTAGCAGCTAGAAGCCTCCCTAAACCGGCTACGAGAGCGAGTAGTTAATACCGCAAGATCTAGTCGTTATCGTATTAATTGCTTCTACTAGCGCTATTTAGTAGAATAAGTAGCAATCGACTTACTTTAGCTAGGGTAAGTCCTCTAGGAGAGGCTTAGTATTAATTACTTCTCGTATTATCTTTCTATACCGCTTACGTAGTACTAGTAACCTCTGCCCCTAAAGTAGTATAGTCTCTTTTATAGTATAAGTATTATCTCTTACTTACTATATACTGCTTTGCTCTTATAGATATTCTATTACGTCTTTACTACCCTATCCTCGTTTTTGTATCCTATCGTATATTTATACTTTCATCCTTACCCCTAGAAACCCTAAGGATCCCTCTACTATACTTACTAATATAAACAGCGGCGCTATAGACTGCCTTAGTTAATAGGTAAAACGTTCCTTATATAGTAGAAGGGGCAAATCGGCGTATTAGTAGCGGCTACTCGTACGTCGACGCTATAGTTAAAGGTATCTAGCTTAGACCTCTTTAATATTATAATCGCTTCTTGTAGCTCCTTATTAATAGTAGCGTCTAACTTCCTTATATACTCTATTAGCTATTTAGAACTGTCGGTATTATTCTTTGCTTTATAGGTTAGTTTAAGTCGCCTAAATAGACTACTAAAGGCGAGTAAACTAGAGGTATTAAAACTAAGCTAGTATTTAGTAACTAGTAGATTATAAAGTATCGCTTCTTCTATATATAGTACTACTAATTATATATCCTTCCTTATTATTAGATTCAAATTTACTATCTATAATAGATATCTTTTTACTAAAAGCTCCTTAAATACCTTAGGTCGAAGGTAACAATTAGTATAGGAAGATCTATAACGGCAATAAAGATTAGGGAGGATTTGTTAGTTAGTAAGATAACGCTATACGTTTTATACTAGATAAATGTAACGAGTATATTATACTTTCCTAGCGATAGGCTTTTAACGCTTCTTATATATTACGTATTATATTAGTAGATGGCGGTTTTAGAAGTATTATATATAGTTTATTTTTATCTTTTCTATATAATATATATAAAGCTAGATCCTAGACAGTAGCTTACGACCCTATATAGTATTTAATCTTCGACTTTTCTTTATTAATATTCCCTATAAACGATTAAAAAGAAAATAGAGCGTCGGCGAGGAGCCCTATCTATAATAGTAGCTAGATAGACTTAATTTATATACCTACCTAACTAGTAAGGAGGAACGTTATTATAGCGGCTTATTTGCTTCTATATTAAGTTCTTACTTTATAAGACCGGTAGGTACTATAGTACGATCGTTATATACGACTCGGCGGTAGTTACGCTAATTATAATCTAATATAGCTTAGATCTTAGTAGGATTAGTATTATCGTTTCTTAAACGGCGCTCTATAAAGTATCTTTATATAAAGCTCTAGTTGCTATTAGATTTATACTAGAAGCCTCTAAATATATATCTAATATATCTATAAATAGGTAGACTCTTAGTAGTCTAGGGGTATCTAGTAACTTTACTCTAGACGATATAAAAATCCCCGATTGCTATTATTATTAGTCCTGTCCTAGATAGCAGAATATATACTTTTGTATCTACTTCCGCTCTTAAAAAAAAAGTAAAAAATAGGAGTAGTAAAACGCTTAAAGTTTTACTACCTTCTATAATCTTTACTATCTTTAAACGAAATAGGACTAAATAAAAAGCTTAATTAAGCGTTTAATATCTATTCTTGAGCGTTATTATTGGCTTTTATAAAACCTTTTTTTATTCTTCGAAAGTATCGCTACTATCCTCTTTATATTAACCCCTATATTAGGGATATTCGCTTTAAGGCCTTAGATATCCTTCTTATTATTACGAGATACGCCGAGGAATATAGTTTTATAGCCCTATATACGCTAGAATAATAAAGATAAAATTATTAAGATAGTAGTATAGGAAGACTTTCTATAGATAACGTAGATTAGTTATTAAGATTAGCTAGTATTATACAATTTAGTATCTAATATATCTCTCCTATAAACAAATTAAGTAAAAATAGCGTAGTAATAGGGTTAAAAAGTAGTGGGTTTTTCTAGAATACGTTCCCTTACTATAGAATTCTATAAGGTATCTTTAGTCTAGCGCTAATAGTAGCAATTTAGATACCGCTTTTATATCCCTTTTAGTAACTATATAGCTAGCGCCTATCTATATTGTATTAGTAGTAATAGCGTTGAAAATCTCGGCTCTCTAATAGTCTAGTACTATATAGCTAACTAACTTTTACGAAGGGAAGGTCGTAAATACTAGTATATAGAAGCCGCTATTATACTCTAGTATAGGGCCCTAAGATAGTCCTAGTCCTATAATTACCTTGCTATAAGTAAGCTACTAGGCGGCCTATTATTTACTAGTTCTATAGCCGATTTACTATCGGTATAGACTAGATAGGTACCCGTTTGTATTTCGACTTTCCTATATCTATCTTCTAAAAAGATATACTTATAAAACTATTCTTTAAGGGTAATATACTCCGCTTCGTAGCTAGATAGGAATACAGATTTCTCTAGGGTACTATACTAATATATAGGCGCTCTAGGTCTTAAGAAAAATATACAATCTAAGGTAGGAGGCTATATAGTAAGTATAGTGACTTTCCTAGTCGGTATCGCTATAGGCGACTAATAGGGTTCCGACTATAGCTTATATACTAGTGCGGTATTATAAGCCTTCGGATTATTTAGATATTTCTAAACTCTTTTTAACGCTTAAAAGTACGTTTTCTTAGGACTAGGAGAAAACCTAGATACTGCGTCTACGGCGTAGCTTAAATCTAGTCTTATATTAGCTTATAAGTAAGTTAGAGAACCTACTTAGCCCTAGGGTTGCGTTCTAGGCTCTAGAGAAGCTTATTTTTTAAAAATTCTTTTAAGCGTATCTCGACGTCTTTTAGCCTAGAAATAGCATTTGGTCCTTTCTTATTGAATCTAAGTATTACTTCCTTTAAATAGCGGTTTTTACTAAAAGCAATAGATCTATTTATCGGGTTTCTAGGAACCTCGATACTAAGAGAATACTATCCGGGGCCTAGATCGCTTAGTTGATTTGATTTAGGGGCTTAAAGCCTAGCCTAGCGAGCAGGTATCCTAAGTATAGATACTATTATTAACCTTAATAATAGGCAATCCTATCGATCTATACGAGTAAGGAGGACTATATAGAAGGCTATTTAAGAGCCTTAGAATTAATTTAGAAAATAGAACAACCTTCGAACCGAACGGAACGACCGAACCGAACCGGACCGATAAAGGGTCTAAAGATCTTAAGAAATATATAAACGTATATATATTATAGATGCAATTATTTAGGTATAATAACTCGATAATACTACCTATAGAGAGTCTATCTATATAAAGCTTTATCTTGTCTAGGACAATATCTATAGATGCGAGAAATCTTAGTTATCTATAAACTATCTAAGATAATCCTAGGAGATAAAGAATATCTATACTAGGATATATTTAGTACAATAGCTGTTATCTGTATATATAGCTATTCTACTCGGACATAAAGGATATCTATAATTTATCTGCGGTAAGATATCTATATATAAACTCTCTAACTATTAGATAATAATATCTTTCTACTATCTATAGGGCACGATATACGATCTTTAGAACTTTAGGATAGACGGACCTCCTACTAAATAAAGATAAAGACAAACCGCGAAACTACGGGAAAAAGAATTCAAATAGATATATCTTTTAGCGATAAATCTTTCACGTTTAGCCGCCTTAAAGGACAACGAGAGACTATATATTTTAGTCTTAAAGGATCGAGCTATATCGTCTCTAGAAATAGTTAAAGTAGAGGAGTATCTTCTATATAAGCGCAAACTAGATATCTACGAGCTAGTAGTCCTCCGCGGAGCTAGTAGCGTTGCCGGCCTATATTTAGATATAAGAACGGCTTAAGCTAAGTTATTAAATTAGTACAACTAGTAGGAGGACTTTAGCTTGCCTTGCCTAGTAGCTACTAAGCTATAATATACTATATAATCGTTAAATTAAATATATATTAAGTTATAACCCTTCTTATCTTTAGCGTACTCTACTATATATTAAAATATATTATAGTTATCGAGATATAGTTGTATAAAGGTATTGCTATAGAAAGCTAGGGTTCTAACTTCTATTAAGCCGCTTATTAAGCCAACCGTAATCTAGAGTTTCCCTAGCCGCTATTTAGAAAGTCCTATAAATACGAGGTTTTCGTAACTAACCTAACTTTAATATAATCGTAGCAGCGACTCGCTATATCGGTAGCGTATTTAGGCGGCCGACGAGAGATAAATAGAGGCGAGCGGTATATCTATTTACTCTATAGTAGATATATTCTCCTATAGTATATCGGCGCTACTTCTCTTCTTCTAAAAGCTTACTATTAATAGGAGTCGCTCGTATTTAGGCGCCGAGAGAGATAGCGCTTAGGTCTATCTAATTAGCGGGCTCGAAACCTAGTAGCGTTAGAGCTAAAGCGGCTAGTATAGTAGCCGGTATCTAAGATATATTTAGCTTCGATAGTAGTATAGCGAATAGCGACGTAAAGCGGCTAGCGGTAGTATAGGAGCCTCGTTAACTAACTATAATCTTTACGAAGTTTTAAATTTTATTATCGATATATACTAATAATACGTATAGGTCGGTAGTACCTAGAGACTCCGTATTCTTATCGCGGGCTTATATTACTATTTCTTCGCTAGGGCCGCGTATTAATATCTACCTAGCGACGTCGGGTAGATATTCTACGTACCTAGTCTCGTACTAGAAGGCGGCGTAGTAGTCTTAGTATATCTTATTTACTTACTTTAGCTTGTCTAGGTTTAGATTTATAGTCTACTTATAGTCTAGATAGGGGAGGCTAGCGTCGAGGGCGCTCTAGATAGAGGTAATAGTTATACTTTCTATATTTTCTAAGAGGCTATAGTAGATATCGAAGGCTAGGTCGCCGAGTCGAGAGAATAGTTAGATAGTAGTCGGCGTTAGGAAGGAACCGGATCTTAACCTATATTACTAGTTTTTATATACTTTACGTTTATTAGTAAACCGTTCTAGGTCGGTAGGTCTCTAACTCTTAGTAGTTCTAGCCGTAAAAGGATACGAGATAGATATCGCGGTATTTTAGGAAGCGGAAGCGAGCTACGACTAAGGCGCCCTACTTCGTCTTCTTTTTCGATAATAAAGATATTCGTATCGTTAAGCACGGTACTTAGGCTAGTACAAAAGACTAGGAGAAAGCGCGTAGCGTTTTTATAAGCTAAGAGTATATTAGCGAGTAGCTCCGGATCGGTACTATAGGCGTAATCTAGTTCCTTATATATAGCGGAGATCCCTTTCTATACGAAGCTTTTAAACGCGGATATAGTATCTAGGCTTATCTATCGGATCTACTCTTTAGGACTATCTATTATAGCGAAGGCGTATTTATAGATAGTTAGCAATATAAAGCCTAGTAGCTAAGTAGTAAGGATATATACTAAAACCTAGACTAAAAGAAATACTAAAGGCTAAAGGAACTCTTAGTTAGTATAGCTACTATTTATATACGACGAAGTATAAAGAAAGAAAGAAAGGAGCTTTAAAGGGAGATATCCTTCCTAAGTATCCCGCTACGCGGGAGTATATAGTATCTAGCGTATAATTATAGGTATATATTTCTCGCTTACTTACTTTTTAGTAGCTCTATGTCGTTATATTATTCCTTACTATCGCCCTTAGCGCGTAACTATAAGTACGTATATTCCGTCTATCTATTGCCTTAAAACAATCTTATAGAACTACTATCCTTTTCGGTATATAAGCGCGAACGCTTCTATCTCGTTTAACCGCTTCTAAGTAATAGTAGTAATAGTCGCGTATATAGCAAATAGAACGGCTACTCTACTACTACGTACTATAGTAATAGTACTATTAGTTTACCTAGTAGTAGTACTAGATATAATAGTATAGTTAGTAGTATAAGCTAGTATATATCGCCTCGCGTAGTTATAAGGCCGTAGGTCGTAACCTGCTTAGACCTAAGTAGATAGCAACTAGTAATACCTTAAAGTAGTATACTACTATACTGCCTGTTTGCTAGTAAGCTTTAGCTTTGTAGCTAGTAGTAGTAGTATAGAGGTAGGTATCCGGCTAGTAGTAGTTATAGGGATCTAGAAATTACCTTGCTACGCGATTTTAACTCCTAGGCAATTTTATTAGAAATAGCGGATTCTATAATCTACTATATTGCTAGGGCTTAGGCGGATAGCTAGAGCTTAGGAAAGTAGCGTATAGAGTCCTACTAACCTTTTCTACCTTCTATAATCTATTAGTTAATAATGAACTTACCGATTAAGAAGCCCTAAGCACTTTCTTACGAATAGAAAGATATAGAAATAGATCGAAAATTCGTACTTCGAGAGAGAACTCTTATAGGTCGATTGCTCCTATAATAACTAGCTCTAGAGATCTAATTACAAGATAGATACTAGAGGTACCTAGTAGTACGCGTAACTTATTACGCGTCCCGCGAAAACTCTAGGATATTAGTAGCTACTACTATATAGCTACGGATGTCGCTACTTAGCTAGATAAGTAACTTAACTATTATCTACTCGATAACTAATACTATAACTTCCGAAACTCCCTACGATATCCGCTCGACTATATACTATACCCTCGAATAGATTCCCGAAACGTCTCGTAGAATAAGATATTATATACCTATAGACATATATAGATAGCTATCTATACTCTCGATACTTGCTAATAATAATCGATCGTCCTATCGGATTATCTCGATAATACGTAATCCTATCAACCTATACGGATAAGAACAACGATATAAAACGTCGTTTACGAGCTTCGGAAATTGTTTAGGAAATAGATTAACCTTCGAACTAAACGAAACGACCGAGCCGAACGGGACCGTTAAAGAGTCTAAAGATCTTAATCTATATACAAACGTATATATATTAACGTATCTATAATAAAGACTATCGACTAAAGATATAATTATTTAGACAACTAGCTATCTATAGCTATAGATATTATCTATATCTAGAGCTAAAACAAATAGATAATACTACCTTTAGAAAAGATATCTCTAGGTAGCTTTATCTTATCTAAGACGATACTAGTACAGACGAACTATCTATACCTACACATATACACACATCGACAACTATTGTCTAACTAGACAGTTATCCTACTAGGCGACTAAGAGTATCTATGCCATATCTACAGCAAAATATCTATAGGTAAACCCTCTAAATATAAGATAATACTATCTATATATTACCTTAAGTAGATAATATGCTATATTTACAATTTGAAAAAAGACGGACTTCCTTCTAAAGACTAAGACAAATTACTTAAACTACGCGAAGAAACATCTAAGTTTATAGATATATCTTCTAGCTATAAGTCTTTTACGTTACGCCGCCCTAAAGGAGAAAAACCTCTAGATTTTAGTCTTTAAGGATCTTAGCTTATCTAGTAGAAAGGGGCTATTTTTAAGGTATAATCGATAACAAAAAGACGAAGAAACTTAAGCTAAAGCTTTAGCTATTCTTCGACTATCTATAGAGGACAGTTCTTTAACATAAATTTAGAATAAGACGGATCCGAATAAAGCTTGGAATACTCTAAAAGAATTATATCCGTAGCTAAATTAGAGGCAAACGCCGCTTACTCCGTAAGCAGTCTATACCTATCTATAAAACTAGCCCTAGAACTAATACCTATTTGCAAAATGCCTAGAAATCGTATTAGCAGTTATATTACATAGTTATCTTAGTGTCTGCGCCTTATAGCCTACCTAGTCGACACTTTACTACCTATTTATAATATAGCTACCTATCGCACACATATAATTCTTATATTATATAAAAGCCCCGAGTAAATAGATTAAGACTATGTATCGTATATAACTATATAGTGTTAATATAGCTAGTGTTAAGTAGATACGTAGAAAGTCGGTATATACGGCTTTAGTAGGCGTAGTAGGTATAAATCTACTACCTTCTACTTCCTATACTAATACGAGAGGTTAGCTCGTTCTAGTAGTATATCTCTATATTAAGAAGCATTAAATAACGTAGTTATAAGGCCTATCAATTATTGTCTAATACTTCCGGTAGCTCCGTATCCTCCTCGAGTAATAGGTCTAGTACCTAACCTAACCCTATTTCCCCTTCTATCTTATATAGCTATAGCTAAGAGGTAGGACCTATAGACTATATATATAATACCTTCTTGTCGCTATTAGACTCTTCTTTAATAATGTCTTTAGCCGTACGTTGCCTCTATATCTCCTTAGTAAGTAAGGCAAGGTCCTTTAGCTTTATTCCTAATAGAAACAAGGACCTATAGTACTACGAGTCTAATAAGTCTTCCTCCTTAGATAGCGCTCGGTCGTCTACTTCTATACTAATTAGCAAGTCGTTATTCTTAAAGAAGGACAACTACTAGCTATAGCGACAATTTCTATTAAAAGTAGCTTCTTCTACGCCCTTATCCTTTATATATAACTAAGCCTAATTGCTATCTTCTAGCAATACTCGTTAGTCTAGTAGTAACGTATCTACTAGTCTAAACCGAGCGGCCTTCTTCCGGCGTAGTAGCTTTAAAGGTATAGTAGTAGCGAAGTAAGGATATAGATTCCTAATAGACTCGTTACTACCGTTTAAATTAGCTAATTTAAACACTTTAAGTAGAGCCTTATATTCTAAGTTGTTAGGCAAATAGCGGCTAGTACTACCGCTATATTTAACTAGTCTTAACTCGCGCCTCTTAGGTTAGAAGACCGTCTTAATCGGATCTTGCTTATAATAACTAGTAAGCGGTCCGGTCTTATAAATACTACTTAGAAGCAACGGTAGAAATAGCTTAAATAGTAACTATAAAAGGTACGCTTAAGAAGGACCTTCTTCTTATCCTTAGTACGGCCTCTTCTAGTTATTATAGTACCGAATGTCTTCCTCTAGCGCTTATAATAGACCTTCTATTACTTCTTTGTCTTTGCCGCCTTACTATTAAGTAGCTTCTAAGCCTTCTTAATAGGTAATAACTCGCGGTAAGCTATCCGCGACTAGACCTTATAGGTATAGGCTATTCTAATCTTCTACTATTTGCTAGTATAAGCTTTCCGTACCTTACGTGCCTTATAGTAGCTATCTCTATCTCTAAAAGGTCGTAAAGGGCTTATACTCTAGTATTAGTATAGAATAGCACTAAAGTTATTACGCCTTCGAGAAGGCCTTATATTAGTAACGATAGCGGTCTATACCTATTTAATCGCTCGTTAAGTGCGTTAACCTATAGCTTTATAGTACGGATAGTTAAGGCTAGCTTAAATAGGCTTATATCTACTAGAGATAGCAAATCTAGTAGGTGCGAGACCTCGAATAGCTTGCCTATTTCGTAGGCCTCGTAGAGCCTATCTAAGTCCTATACTAAGAGGTCCGCCTTCTCGTTAATCTTACGCTTTATATAGGCGACTATATACGTACCGTATTCGTCCTAGAGGAAGTCGAGCGCTCGTTAAGCGCTTATAGGGGCAATTCTAGTCTTCCGGAAGGCCGAGCAAATATTGTCGCTTTTAAAGGTCTTCCGTCGGACAGTATTAATAGTATCTATAAACTAAGCAACCCTAAATTCGCCTATGCCAAGCCTAGTATATTATATTACTACCTGCCGGTAGTAGTACTTATAGACCTAGAATAAGACTATATCTAATTGCTATAAGAAGTGTAAAGTATATAGTAGAAGGGTAAAGATTAGAATATAGTGTTTCCGAGCGAACTTAATAAACTTAAAGAACTCGTAGCTTCTAAAGTTGTATATTATTAGAAGTAGGAATAGGCCTCTATTAGTAGGCCTTATTAACCTCTCGAAGCTTAATCTAGTAGAAGGCAAACACGTCGTTTAAATAGCTACTATCTATTATACTAATAAGATAGTATGCTAGTAACTAGTTAAACTAGTGTTTAAGAAGGACCTTAACTTATGCTAGTAGTTTTAGCTTAATAAAGGCTCCGTAGGCATTTACGGCTTCTACTAAGGTTATATGCTTCCTATTAGCATTAGTTGCCGCCTGTAACCGCCTCTTTAGATCTATTATAACTACCTATTCGGCACCTCTAATACCAATCCGGAAACCTGTCTTATCTATATTCTAGCAGTTCTCGAGACTAATCTTATAGGCCTATATTAACTCGTATAGCTTATTAAACTACGAGCCGATAAACTAAGGGTCGTATACTTCCTTCCTTACTAACTCGATACGTTTCCTTTTAATCTCTTTAATATTATACTTCTTTATCTACCTCTTATACTACTTACTACTTAAGAGTGCTAGTGTTTTACCTTCTAGAATTAACCACTTTAATATTAACTCGGCCGTAGCGCGAATAGGTAACGTTAGTAGCAACAAGTCCACTGATTCTCGAGATCTATAGTATTCGAGAAGGGCGATAGATTAGGCTTTAGAAAGGCGAGAATACGTCCATTTACAGTCGGTATAGCCCGTATTACTATTATATCGTCGATATAATCGATAGTAGATATCGTTATAGTAGTATTTATTACACTATCGTCGTAGGTTTACTAGGTAGTAGTATATATAGTTAAACTCGCAAATTGCTACTATCTAAGTAGCTACCCGTATATCTTTCGTAAGGTTTGTAGTCGTAGATTTATAGACGACCTTCTATACGCGTTTCTTCGACTTCCGCTTTCCTAATAGTATTGTAATAGTATTAAGTAATTAGATAAAATTGTCTACACACACTATTATAGATAGGTATTAGTTGCTAAGGCTATTTCATAGATAGGTATAGACCGCTTACGAAGTAAGCGGCGTATAACTCTACTAAGCCGCGGATACTGCCCGAAGGGATCTAATTCTTAATAGAGCTTACTAAAATACTTATACTAAACTAATTTAGAATCCGCTAAGAGCGTTAAAAAATACATTAGTACTATTCGCCGCTTAAAGAAAGAATTATAGACTAAGGAACTTAGGCTTCCTAAATAAGTTATAATAGCTTAGACTTTTAATAACTTAGGCGATAAATGTAAGTCTTTCGTAACTAGTAAGACTTAGGTCTTACGAAGAGACGAGGACAGCCTTAAATTAGAAGATTTATTCTCTTATTTCCGAGGTAAATCGAGACGATATAGTACTAAAGAATAAGAAATAGTAGTAGATTCTTTTAAATTATCTTAAAAGCCGCTTAAACGTCTGTTTATAAACAAAAATCGTAGCGGTTATAGACGAGGTAAGGCGATTAAGCGACGTTCTAGTAAATACCGCTAGTAAAAGCAATTAGTACGATAAGGAAGAGGCTCTTAAGCATTAGTAGCCCGGGTTTAGGGTATATACTGGATATTAGGCTCCTAGTTTAGGTCCTGGCCTATAACACTATTATATAGTAGGTAGCCTAAAGCCTAGTTGTTTACTCTCTTACCTTTACGTAGGATTACGGACTATATAGATCTATACTATTGCCCCTATCCTCCTTGTAAGTAACTACGAGAATATAGATCCTAAAGATCTTATAATATATAAGAACGTAAACAAATATTATAGAGTATCTACTATAGATATAATTACCTAGGAACTACTAGATAGAGAGTTCTCTATCTATACTTTAAAGAACTAGATAATACTGCCTATAGATAGATTGTGTCTAGGGAGCTTTATCTTATCTAGGATATTATCTATAGATACAACGGATCTCGGTTACCTATAGATTGTCTAAGATAATACTAGTATATATAATCTGTCTATACTTGTATATGTCTTATTTAATAGCTATTATCTAAAGATCTCGCCTATACTATCTATGTTTGTAGGTTAAAGAGGGAGCAAATATATAACTTCATAGGCTAGTTATAGATATTACAAGAGCTACCTATAAGGGCCTAGGCCTAGCAGCTAGAAGCCTCCCTAAACCGGCTACGAGAGTAAGTAGTTTGTACCGTAAGATCTCGTAGTTATTGCATTAATTGCTCCTAGTAGCGCTATCTAGTAGAAGTAGTAGCAATTAACTCACTTTAGCTAGCATAAGTTGTCTAGGAGTAGCTTAGTATTAATTACTTCTCGTATTATCTTTATATACCGGTTATATAGTACTAGTAACCTCTACCCCTAAAGTAGTATAATCTGTTTCTTAGTATAAGTATTATTACTTGCTTACTACGTACCGCTATATTCTTATAAATATTCTATTACGTCTTTACTACCCTATCCTCGTTTTTATATCCTATCCTATAAGTATACTATAATCCTTACCCTTAGAAACCCTAAAGATCCTTCTACTATACTTAGTAGTATTAAAAGCGGCGCTATAGAAAAGTATCGCTTCCTCGATATATAGTACTACTAGTTACTTATGCTTCCTTAGTATTAGATTCAAATTCACTATCTCTAATAGATATCTTTTTCCTAATAGCTCGTTTAATAGCTTAGGCGGAAGGTAATAATTAATAAAGCAAGATCTATAAGCGGTAATATAGATTAGGAAGGGCTTGTTAGTTAGTACGCTAACGCTATACGTTTTGTACTAGATAAATATAACGAGTATATTGTAATTTGCTTGCGATAGCCTTTTATAGCTTCGTATATATTACGTAGTATATTAGTAGATAGCGGTTTTTTAAGTGTTATATATAGTTAATTTTTATCTTTTCTATATAATATATATGAATCTAGGCGCTAGATAATAGCTTTCGATTTGACGTAGTACTTAATTATCTACTATTATCTATTAATATTTCCTAAAAACGATTAAAAATAAAACAGACCGTCGACGAGGAGCCCTATCTATAATAGTAGCTAGCTAGACATAATTTATATATCTATCTAACTAGTTAGGAGCAAGTTATTATAGCGGCCTATTTGGTTCCGTATTAAGTCGTTACTTTATAAGGCCGCTAGGTACTATAGTACGATCGGTATATACGACTCGGCGGTAGTTACGCTAACTATATAACTATATAGTAAAGTTATATAATATAGCTTAGATCTTAGAAGTACTAGTATTATCGTTATTTAAACGGCGCTCTATAAAGTATCTTTATATAAGACTCTAGTTACTATTAGATTAATACTAGAAGCCTCTAAACCTATATCCGATATATCTATAAATTAGTAGACTCTTAGTAGTATAGAGATATCTGCTAACTTTACTCTAGACGATAACTAAATAGCCGATTACTACTATTATAAGTTCTATCCTAGGTCGTAGAATATATACTTTAGTATCTACTTCCGCTCTTAAAAATAAGTAATAAATAGGAACAGCAAAACGATTAAAGTTTTACTAACTTCTATAATCTTTACTATCTATAGAAGAAATGCGGCTAAATGAAAAGCTTATTTAAGCTTTTAATAGCTATTCTTAAGCGTTATTATTAGCTAAAGTCTCGCTACTAAACTTCTTATATTTACTCCTATATTAGGAATACCCGCTTCGAGGCCTTAGATATCCTTCTTATTTTTACGAGAAACGCCGAGAAGTGTAGCTATATTAGTCTACGCGTTCCGTATTTCTACCGTATCTTATAGCTCTATATACGCTAGAATATCACAGATAAAATTATCGAGATAGTATATATTACGTAGATTAGTTATACAAGTTAGCTATAATTATATAGTTTAGTATCTAATCTAGCTCTTCTCTAAACAAATTAAGCAAAAATAGCGCTTTTTTATAGAATACGTCGCCTTGCTAATAGAACTCTATAGGGCATCTTAAGTCTAGCGCTAATAGTAGTATTTTAAAGACCTTTTATATTCTTTTAGTAAATATATACTTAGCGAAAACGGCCTTATATAGTAGGAAATCATCGACATATAGGTTGAATAAAAAATAGTAGCGAACAATTAGAGACGAAGGGAAGACAGTTAAGAAGGAAGGGAGGACGAATAGAAAGCACTATATACTAGGGCAGAGGAGGTGCTAAAGGCGGAAGATGGAAGAACCCCTAAGAGGGCATATAGGATAATAATCTTAGAACTCCTTAGAGGACTAAAAGCAATCTATAACTAGGCAAGCTACGTAATTATAAAGGTAGCTAATACAGTCGTAGCAAAGATTACGAAGAAACAATAGGAGATAAGCCTAAACTACCGTACCTAGGCAGTAGTAGCTAGTTAGGAGGCGCTAAAACCCCCGAGGACAGTAGTTAGAGTCTATATTACGGACCTATAGGAGCAAAAGGAAATCTAAGGACTTATAGGGAAAGAGATTATAGAAAGAATTATAGTTAAAGAGGTAATTAGGGCTAGGAACGAAGGAAAAGGGGTAATTAAGCTATTTATAGCATAAGAGCAGGACAAAAAGAAGCTAGAAACACAAAAAGAATAGACAACTAAGATAGGGAAAACAGTAAAGGTCTCCTAATAGCAATTTATAATTATAGCCTATAGTATAATAAGAAGCTTTAAGGAAGAATAGGATATTAAGAGCCTATAGAGACAAAACTAAGCTATATACCTAGGCCTAAAGATTACAAAAGTAGTATAGATTAAAAGGAAAATCGAAGAGACTAAGAAGCAGTCTTCCCTTATTATCTAGGTAGGGAGTATAGAGCAAGCCAATATAGTACTAGACTAGGGGTTGTTCTAGGACTTTAAAAGATTAGAAACAGAGATATATAGAAGCAACTATAGGATAATGCAGTGCTTCAAATGTTAGTACTATAGACACTTAGCAGCTAAGTGTATAAAGACAACTAATACCTGCTCCTATTATATAGGGGATTACTAGGTCAAAGAATGCAAAGTATACAAGGGAGAAGCAAGATGTATATACTATACTAAAAGACACCCCTCTTAGGCGAAGGAATGCCTAGTAAGAATACAGGCAGCTAGGAAGGTAAAGGAAGCTAGAATCAATATACTAAAAAGATATATAACAAGCTAGGGCAGCTAGGTACAGAAACAACCTAGCTAAGTGCTATAAAAGAGGTCTAGACAAGATAATAGATTTACATTTAGGGCCTTACTAGTATAAGAGAGTCACTAGCAACTAGGGAGACTAAGATACCTTAACATTATAGGAAAGGAAGCAGGGTAGACAAAGCTTAGTTAAATATTAGTCCAAAGTAAGGGAAAACTAAAGGAAAACTTATAGGGAAATAATATAGATAAAACCTAATAAACATTGCAACATTACTAAACATTATATAGTACAATGTCAATAAGAGTAAAGACAAGGTATAGAGGAGCTTCCTTTAAGCACTAAACCTAAAAGAACATTATATTATTGCAATCTAAGAGCCCTAGCTCAACCTATATATAAAGAGACTAGCAACAGTTAAAGACTTAAGATACTACCTAATTATCTATAACTAGGGAGCCCTAAGGATATACATCTACATTAGCAAGGAGATAGATATAGAAACCTAGCAGGCTATACTATAGGAGGATAGGGACCTAATATTAGTTTAAGTAGAGACATCTTAAGGTATACTCTAAGTCTACTATATATACAACCTACTACTAGACTTAAGAAGCAGTACCTAACTAAGAACCCTAGAAAGACTACTAAGAGTTATCTAGGGGAATACCTACTAAATCCTACTTAGGGATTTTAACCTCTACTACCCCCTCTAAGGCTTAGACTTTACCCTAGCTTACTACTTCCTAGTAGGAAGACTAATTGATATATTAGAGAGGGAAGGAATAGAAATTATTACCCTAAAGGGACTAATTACTTAGGAGGCAAGAGGAAGCAGTAGCACACTAGACCTATACTTTGTATTACATTAGATTAGGAACAGGATTATAAGATATAGGGTTAACTAGGAACTAGAAGAATTATTAGACTACTTCCCGGTATAGATTGAGCTAAATATCTAAGCTAATTAGGAAAGGGAACTAGAGGAGAAGCTTAACTAGAAAGGTGCCTAATAGGGCAGGATTAGGGAGGAACTAGAAAGGGACCTAAAACTAGAGGAACTCTTAACAAAGCACCTACTAAGGCTAGAGGACATTAACAAGGTAGTAGAAGAACTAATAGGAATCCTAAAACAGGTAGCTAGAAAGCATACCCTAGCAAAGAAGCATTTACTATACTAGCAACTATACTAGACTAGTAAGTATATAAGGAAGGTTAAAGTAGCAAGGAAGGCTAGGAGGCAGTAGATATAAACCTATACCTAGGAAGTATAGGACAACTACAACAAAGCCTACTAGGAAAAGAAGATCTAGATTAAGAAAGACAAGATATAAGAATAGAGATCTATAATAGGAATAATTATAAAGAAACTAGAGGAGATATAGAGGATAGCTAAATAGGCAAAGAGACCTAAATAGGACAAGGATATACTACTACAATTCCCGGATATTATAGACTAATAAGGACAAATGCAGACTACAATAGAAGGGAAAGCAAGAGCCCTAGGCTAACACTTCTTCTATAGTAAAGTACAAGTAGACCTATTAGATATAAAGGAGAAAGATTAAGAGACTCTACTACTAGGCATACTAAGAGACACCTAAGTTAAACCCGAAACTATTAAAAGGATCCTAAAGAAAATTCTAGGTAATAAAGCACCGGGAGAAGACAAGATCTATAACAAACTTCTAAAAGCATATAGGAAGGGGCTAGCCCTAGCACTAGCCAATATCTTTTTATAAAGCCTAGTACTAGGATACTACCTAAGGCTATTTAGGAAGTCCCTAATAGTAGTGCTAAGGAAGCCCTAGAAGGAAGACTATATATAGCTTAAGGCCTATAGACTAATAGCCCTACTTAATATAATAGGCAAGGTGCTAGAAAAAATTGTCGCTAAAAGGCTAACAACCTTTGCCGAGGAAAGGAATATCCTTCTTAAAGGCTAGATAGGAGGAAGAAAGAAGAGGTTAACACTAATAGCTATAGAACTAATTATAGAACAGATTAAGCATATCTAGCACTATAGTCAAAACTAGGTAGTAACCCTCCTCTCCCTTAATATCTTAGGAGCCTTTAACAATGTCTCTTGTAAAAGGCTCCTATATATACTTAAATAGAAAGCTATACTAAACTAGATAGTCTAATTTATCTAGTCCTTCCTATAGGAAAGATCAATATAGCTTATTCTAGGCAAATTCAAATTAGACCTAATACTAACTAAAAAGGGAATCCCCTAAGGATTAATACTCTCCCTAATCCTTTTCCTTATCTTTATAGTAGACCTACTCCTACTCCTAGAATTAAAAAACACATTAGTATTAGGGTTTGTAGATAATACAAACATCCTAGCCTAGTCTAAGACAATAGAAACCAACTGCAAGATCCTAGAAGAGAAGCACTAGGAGTATAAAAAATAGGCAAGAAGGTATAGAGCAAAATTCGCCCTAGAAAAGTACTAGCTTATCCACTTTAGTAAGGCTAAATCAACCTATAATATAAAGCAATCAATCACTATCTAAGGCTTTAAAACCTAACTATTAATAGAGCTTAGGGTACTAGGGATCTAGCTAGATCCAAAACTAAATTAGGGACTATAAGTAAAGAAGGCAAAGTAGAGGGCAGATGCTAATATACAATCTATTAATAGGCTTATAGCCTCTATATAGGGGGCTATATTCGAGAAAGCTAAAGTTATATATAAAGCAATTGTTAAGCTAGCAATGCTATATAGAGCTTAGATATAGATAGCCTAGGAGAAAACACTAAAGAGGATTAAGCAACTAGTTAGCAGGTCCTAAACCTAAAGCCTAAAGAAAATCCTAGGAGTATACAAAACTACACTAACAAGGGTAGTAGAAATGGAATTAGGGATCCTACTAGTTAAATAATACTTTAAGGGACTAAGACACTAATATATAGCAAAGACAATAGAATACCTAGCCTAATAGACTATCTAAAAGGCACTAGACAAGATAAAAGCCTAGTATATTAGGACTAGGAGGCGAGACAGACTACAAATAACTCCCTAGAAAGTTAAAGACCTAGAGCAATATAGAGTCTTAATAAGAGAAATGCTAGAGAAAGAGCTTTAGGGACTAAATATAAGGCTAAAGGAAGACAAGCTAAAGGGAGAGAAACAAAGCCTAGTAGAATCAATTACTAGATACCTATAGGAGTAGGAATAGAACAAAACACAAGTTAGACTAGGAACCCTAAAGGCACTAATCAAATTTGGTTAATATAACTACTAGCTCTATAAGGACCTAAACAGGGCCGAGGTAAGCCTAGCTATCTAAATTAGATCTAAATACATTAGACTTAGATCTTACCTATTTAGAAGAAACGTCCTAGGAATTAAAAGTAGAGCGTACTAATATAGCTACCAATCTTAGAACCCTAAGCATATACTACTAGTCTACCCTTAATAGTCTAAAGGCAGAAGTAATTAGAGACTAAAAGCAATAGAAAGGGAATACGACAAGCTAATCTAGAGCAAAGAAGACCTAAAGAGGATAGTAAAGTAGATTATCAAACAGGGATTTGTATAACAATTCGCACTAGCAAGGGAAACTAAGGAGTAGATAAGAAGGAGGGAAGAAGAGGGGGAAAGAAGGGTAAGGCAGTAGGTAAGGTAGTTAGAGGGTAACAACTATAATACTAGTATACCCTAGAGGAAGGAAAACAAGGAAACGAGGAAGATTAACACTTATAAATAGGATAGGAGGGAGGTTTTTACTAACTAAGTTAGTTTCCTACCTAAAACAATATATAGAAACAGACCTGTATAGGCCGAAAGGTACTACAATAGGCAAATGAAATATCTATCTATCTATCTATATACTTAGCGACTATTAATATAGTATTAGTGGTAATAGCGTTAAAAGTCCCGTAGTTAAAGGCTCTATAATAGTCTAGTACTATATTACTAACTAACTAGTTACGTACCTATAGAGAAGATAATAGGCGGCCTATTATTTACTAGTTCTATAGCCGATTTACTATCGGTATAGACTAGATAGCTACCTATTTATATTCCGACTTTACTATATATACCTACTAAAAAGATATATTCTTAAAACTATTCTTTTAGGGTAATATACTCTATTATAGTAGCTGCCTAGAATATATCGATAAGTCTTCTAAGCTAGCCGCTATACTATAAAGTAATATCGGATTTAAGTTGCCTTAGCGATAGTAGCCCCTAGCGAAGTAGGTCGCCTAGCTAGCTACCTATTTAGCCGTATAACGTAACGTCTTAAAGACTCCCGTAGAGGCCGTACGGGGTAGATTAATACGTCGTACCTTAATATACGAGCGATAGAGCTATACCGAACGACGCGTACGCGTAGAGAAACGATAGTTAGTAAGATATATAGAGCCGTAAGATAGATCTAAGTAGTAGGAAGGAGCCGGAGGATATAGAAGAGCTAGAAGGAATATATTTACTTAGAAGCCGTTAACGAGTCGCGTACGCGCGCTATATACGATAGCTAGGAAATAAGGTTACTACGAGATAATAGATAAGCGGAATATATACGCACGCGCTTAGCGCGTAAGGAAGGACCTAAAGATAGAGGTTTACTAAGAAGTAAGCTAGTAAGATATATATACCTACGCTTATATAATAGACGCGCTAGGCGCCCGTAAGGCGGGATACTTAGGAAGGGGCTCTCCCTCTAAGGCTCCCTTCTTTCTTTCCTTTATAATCCGTCTTATATAAATAGTAGCTATATTAACTTAGTGTTTCCCTTAGTTTAGTTTCGCTTAGTTTAAAGTTTAGTATATATTCTAACTACTTAGCCTCTAACCCTTATATACTCCGCTTCGTAGCTAGATAGGGATACGGATTTTTATAGAGTACTATACTAATATATAGGCGCTCTAGGTCTTAGGAAAAATATATAATCCGAGGTAGAACGCTATATAGTATAGTTACCCTCCTAATCGGTATCGCTATAAGCGACTAGTAGAGGTTCCGACTATAGCTTAGATACTAACGTAGTATTATAAGCCTTAGGATTGTTTAGATATTTCTAAACTCTTTTTAACGCTTAAAAGTACGTTCTCTTAGGATTAGACGAAAATCTAGATACTACGCCTACGGCGTAGCTACTTAGCCCTAGAGTTGCCTTCGAGGCTCTAGGGAAGCTTGTTTTTAAAATTCTTTTACGCGTACCTCGACGTTATTTATAGGCGTCTAAAGTCTTATAAGAGTATCCGAGCGCCTAACCTACTAAGAATAGCCTTTCTAGACCTTATAGAGCGGCGGTCGGTATAGATTGTATACGCTTCCGCTCCGGCGCGTCGAGGCGCGCCTATTTGTTTAGGTTCTTGTTTTCTATACCCCTACTACCCCTACTAACCTCGCTATCGCTCCGCTCCGCCCTCTATAATAAGTAGATTCTATCTCTTCTAATAGCGCCTTATTAATTAAATTATGCCTTTAATCTCTTCTAATGCTATATTAATTAGTAACCTCGTCGGCGATAGTAGAAGTAGTAGTATACTTACCTCGGAGGCTTAGGGCGACTTCGCGTTAGAATACTACGGTATAGGTGTAAATTACGCCCGGCGGTAGCGGCTTAGAATCGCTAACTTCTCGATAGAACGGCCGGCGGAGGACGAATTAGTCTATTCTAGTAAAGATAACGCGTTAGACGCGTCCGAGTCCTCCGATTATCGTCGCCCTTAAAAGTCTCGAGTTCTCGTCGAGCTAAGCGATAAATACGCGTAGTTACCGCACGTCGATAACCTCTATAAGTAGCGAGAACGACTAATCCTTCTAGGCTTTAATAACTATATTAAAGTGTTAGCAAAATAGTAGTACGCGCTTTAGCTATATATTAATAATATATAGGTAAAGGACCGTAACTATATCGAGAAAAGCGGCCTAGAAACGACGTATTATATATACCGCTTCCGTAAACAACTACACTAGAAGAGTAATAAGACGAAGAGCCGCGGCGTAAAGAGGGATACTAAGAAGATAGAGCGCGCTTAGTATTATACTATAACGATAAAGGTTATCGCTATTTATAGTCCGAGTAATATCGCGCTAGACGAGGATAGTAACGAGGATAGTAAAGGACTCGGTAGTAGCGGTAGTTAGGAGATTGTCGTATATCGGATATAGCGTATAAATCGCGACGACTATAGCGATTACTACTAACTAGACAACTTCGACGTATTCCGTCGATATAGCGCTCTCTTAACTACCGCCGGTCGGTAGGTATATTAAGGCTATATACCGAGTACTATATAGAAGGCGCTAAAGGCGGAGTACGACCTAGTCGCGTATAAGCTATTTAATGCCGCTAGAGGTCGATAGATATAGAAATACGATATCTATAACTTAGGTCGCGCCTTCCGGAAGGTATATAGGAACGGTAAACTTAGCGGCGCGTCGCTAGTATAGCAATAGTAGAAGGAAGACTTATTTAAGTAGTATCGAGAAGGTAAGTATATTATTTCTTATTACTATCTAAAGTTAAAGAAAGCGTAGCGGGCCGACGCTTCCCGCCGATCCGGACTCCGATTAACTAATTAATCGATACGGAGCTCGTCTAACTTAGCCTCTATACCGAGGAAGATATTAGACTCGATTGCCTACGAATAAAAGCCCGGAAAGCTAGAAGTTTAAAGAATCTCGAAATTTTAAAGTTCTTCGCTTAAAGCGGAAGCGCCGTAGAGCCTTAGCTTCGAGCTAATTAAGAATTTTAGAAGCTACGGCAATACCTCGGTCCGGCTTTTTAGCGTATCTTAGTAGGCCGAACCCTAAACTTTAGATTCGACGCGCTTCCTTTGTTTTAATTTTTAGTTTTCTATTATAACAATTACTAATATACTAGTATAGAAGGGCTCTTTTACGACAATATATTAGTAGTACGCGAGACTAACGGTAAAACAACCTATAGTATTGTTTAGGCGACTAAAACTAGTATAGAACTACTAAAATCCTATACTACGATCGTATTTATAGACGCGACGTATAAGACTAATTATCTTAGTTAGTATCTTTATACTATTATAGTAAAGGACAAATACGGCATTTCGCGTACCGTTGCGTATATACTAACTCCTACTAATAATAGCGATATTATATCGACCTTCTTATATAAGATAAGCGCGTAAATAGACGGAATTTAGGTACCTAAATTTATATTAATAGACGACTCGGCGGTAGAGCGACGCGCAGTCTATATAGCATTTAGCAACTATATAATATACCTTCTTTGCTATGTCTACGTTTAACGTACGGTCGCTCGTCGTTTTAGCGGTAAGACCTATAGCGAGACGCGTCGATACCTTCGAGCCGCTATTATTTATCGCTACTCCCTCGAAGGCGCGAAATAGTCCCTCTCCGCCGCTATCGACAGTTTGCCTATAAACGCAGATTACGCGTTAAATAAGAACTATCTAGAGCAAGAGATAGGTAAAGATATCCGCCTTTAGGCCTTCTACTTTCGCTATAGCGGCGTACTAATAATCGTATAATAAAACACGACTATAAATATAAATAAGAGCTTCTACGCGTGCCTTAAAATAGATAGCAATAAGGCGCCGATAGTAGCGGACTTTATACTTAAAGGCGTAGCGATTTACGTTCTTCGCGAGATAACGATTAAGGATATCCGATCGGACGTTATAGCGTACCGCTAGGGCGCGAATATATATCCTCTCGCTCGCGGCGACGACGACGAGCTTCGAATATACCTTCTACGCCTTCTGTAGCCTATTTAACGTAAGGTTAGCGCCGAAATTAGTCGAGCGCTAGACAAGGAGGCATTCTAAGACCTAAAGCCGCTTAGTAAGGACCGCGCCTTCCTTACTTGCGACTATAAATTCTTCCGCCGCTATCGTATACTATACGCTTGCCTCTAGTACTATTATATTGCTCTTCTTCGTACTATTATTAAAGACACGTACTAGCAGCACTAGATTAGTATATTTAAAGGCCGCGCACTCGAGGTCTACGAGATAGAAGACGCGCCTTACTAACAAGGTATAGACACTATAATAGCGGTACCTTACGCGCCTACCTATCGACTTAACGTACGCGAGACGCTTACTAAGGCGTACGAGTTAATCTTTAAGCTTAAGCGTATATACGACAAAGAAGGCTTCGAAGAAGACGACGAGAAGCGTATATAAGTAATCTCGAAGATACTATTAATCTTCTACGAGTCCGGTAACGATATTAGGCGCGAGTTTACGTAGTTAGTGCTAACTTACTTTAAGAATAGCTACCCTTCTCCTAATGTAACGCTATTATAGCCGCCGAAGCTATTACAACTGCTACTTCTAAGTAACGTACTATCGCGTTATTATAATACCTCGAAGGCGCTACCGCTAGACGCGATAGCGAGTAAGAAGCGGAAGGGTAAGAGCGTAGATACTACGAGTAAGAAGAAGCCGCCGCCGAAGCGGTCGAAGAAATAGGTAGAGAAATAGGTAGAACAAAGACACATGCCCGAACGAATACTAGCGGCGCTAGCTTAGCTAAATTTTAGTAAAGAAGCGCCGTTAGCAGTTCTAGGCGGTATCGACGCGTTCTCGTCGCGCTTTCCTTTAAATTCCGCTATCGCGTAGGTCGCGTAGGTCGCGTAGGTAACTAATAGCTTTAATATGCCTCTACCGACACTACCGGCACTAAATAGGTAGCAATACGCGCCTCCGAGCGCGATATAGGTCTATAGTAGTATGCCTTATATACCGCCGCCCTCTAATATATATTAACGCTATTAAAATAGCTATAATCGCTAACTATACCTCGAATTTTGCTATACCGCTATTTTGCTAACAAACTTTAGCTTTATTTTTAGTAACATTATTAGTATCTATTAGTAGAGATACGGGGGTCGTTAAAATCTATTAGAACAGTGCGAAATCTATTAAATTGCGACCGTACGACCTCTTATTCGCGATGTTTAGTATGCTAGCGGAAATCGTACTACTACTACTACTACTACTACCCTAGTACCGTCGACCTAGCAATAGCGACGCGCGCCGACGACGAGATTACGTTTTCTATAGTTACGTATACTACGGAGCGGACTTCTAGATCTTACTATAGGCTAAGGCTATTCTTAGTAGAATCTACGCACTAACGCTCTTACGGGACTTTAAATAGGCTCCGTTATTTAGCCTAGAAGTAGGATTTAGTCCTTTCTTATTAAATCTAAGTATTATTCCCTCTAAATAGTATTTTTAGTTTAAAGTAATAGATCTATTTATCCTATTTCCAGTAACTTTAATACTAAGATAATAGTTTAAGAGGCGTAGATCGCTTAGTTAAAGATCTTTAGATAAAGAATTTATAGGTAAGAAGACAGTTAGTAAGAGTTATAATTTATTATTAGCTAGGTCCTTATCTTATTACGTAGCTTATAAGCGTAAACTATTCGCCTCGATAGTACCTATCCCTATAAGCCGACTAGGCTACTCCTTCTATCGCTTCTCTACTCGTATAGTAGCACTTATAGACTAGTATTTACGCTTACATTCCTCGCCTTTATATATAGCCGCGCTAGCTAATATACTATAGGCCTCTTCTACTTACTTTATAGATTACGAGGAAAATAGGGTAAATAATAGTAATATAGGGTTAATATCCTACAGTTCTAGTTTTAGATAAGAACGTAGGAAGTCCTTATAAGTTTATAGAGTACTACGAGACGCTTTAACCGTACGAGGGCTAGTCGTAGTAATACAGAGCTATTACGGCAATTCGGGTATTAGTATTCGCTAAGGTAGCGGAGGTAGCGAGGATAGTATATTCTAAGTAATTAAGTTTTTAAGATTCCCGATATAGTAGCGACTATTAGCGAGATGCTATACTTCTAGATAGTAGGCTCTAGGGAACGTTATTACTTTACTAACGTAAGATACTACTATTAGCAACCTCCGCTATTATAAAGATTCCTCGTACTAGGCTTCTTCCTATACTATTTCGATCGTAATTATTTACTAGTTCTAGTTTTAGTTAGTAGCTCTGTATTAATCTTAAATATACTTATAAGGGACCCCCCTATTAGTTAGAATATACCTGTCTTCTAAAATACCGATCTTATATTATATTATATAAAGCGAATATCCTAGCCTAAATAGCTAAGAGCGCTTTAATAAACTTAGGTATCCTAAATTCGCTAATACTACGGTATATAGCTTCTAATACCGCTTGTCTATGCTTTAGCTTATATATCTAGAAAAGGATAATATCTAAAGGCTATATAAAGTATTATATATATAGCTATAGACCCTAGAGTAAAATCTTATAACGCCTTCTTAATATTTTAGGTCCTCTCCTACGTACTAAGCGCGAGTCCGTATATCCCGCTTATCTACTATCTTATAGCGACTTTATCTCCTAGCTATCGTACGCGGCGCGCGAGCGCGAACTCGTTTAACCGCTTTTAAGTAAATGAATTTCTCCTAGCTCTTTCCTATCTTCCGGCTTATTACTACTACTCGGATCTATCCTACGACTCTATATATCTCGCTTGCTATCGTTTATATATTAAGGTATAACGTATTATTCTACTATATATAACCTCTATAGGAGTCCCTAAGATATTACGTTATATAGCTAAATAGGCGGCTAACTAGGCGACTTACTTCGCTAGAGGCCCCTACTACTAAGATAATTTAAATCCGATATTACTTTATAGTATAGCGGCTAGCTTATAGGACTTATCGGTACTTTCTAGGTAGCTACTGTAATAGTAGCCCCCCCTCGTTTTACGCGGAGTTCCTATAACGCTAAAGGAGGTCCGTATATAATAGGTACTAGTTTTCTTATCCTAGTTCGAGATAGAGACCTTATTTTAAATTCTATTTATATACCTCTCGGAGAAACTATTCCGAGATCGCTCCTTCTATAGTTATATAGTAGGTATAATCTCGTAGGAATTCTTCGATTACTTCGCGGGCGAAGATAATATAGTATAGAGGTTCCTAGGTAGTGTCTTCGTCTAAGTATCCCTCCTACTATACCTCTCTCTATAGTCTAAAAGGGTTAAGATTGCCGAAGTTTGTATTACCGAAGCTCTATCCGATAATTGCCCGTACTATACCTAAGGTAGACTCTAGCTTATCTTTAGCCTAATTAGTAGCTTTAGTAGCTTCTAGAATTAGCGGAATGTCTTCGGAGTCTGTAATTTATCCGGCGGTTCTTAGGTTAACTATATATTTAAGCGGGTAAATATTAAAATTCTCGGAGAGATCTAGTTTATATACGTACGTACCGATTTTCTTTATAATCCCGAAGGGTCCTAGGTTTTTCTAGTCGAGCTTCTTCGAAGGTCGGTTAGTTCGGATATACCCTAAGTCGAGGTAAACGTAATCTCCGACCTAGTAATATAGCGCGGCGCGTCTATACTTATTAGCGTAGTACTCGTATACTTCCTAGATATACCTTATCTCGTCTTAGAGCTCTTAATAGGTCTAAGCTATCTAAAGAGCGAAGGTATCGGCGTCTATTTCTAGATCGTTTACTAGGGGCTCTAGTTCGATCTCTACTAGTTCTATACTAGTTCGGGGATAAAAACTAGTCGAAGCGTAGAAGGGCGTAGTTTACGTCGTAGCTAATTTATAATTGTTAATAGCAAATTTAATAGAAGGCGTTAATCTTAGCTAGTTATTTTAATAGTAATTATAGAAATACCTAATAATTCGTTCGATCTAAGCGTTAGCCCGTTCCGTTTACCTATCGGTCTATAGATAGTAAGCCGTTAAAAGGCGTACTTAGATTTTAAGTCGTTCGTAGAGTCGCTTCTAGAAGCGGGTAACGAAATTCGGGCTACGATTAGATATAATAAATTTAGGTAGGCCTATATCTTTCTATATATCTCGGTAGAAGACCTAAGCCGTATTCTTCGCTATTTAGCTACGGGTATTTAATAACTTCTTACGTTTAGTAAGGCGTTAAACTACAACTAGTATATCTTAAAACTAGAGGCCGTTAAAGTCGGAACCTTTAAGTAGGTTTATAATAAAATCTATTAAAATGTACTACTAAGGTCGTAGAGGAATTTTAAGGGGCTTTAATAATCCTTATAGCTTACGTATATCTGCTTTCGCTTTACGGTATACTACGTAGTTCTTAATAAATCGGTCGATATCTTAGTATAGATTAGGCTAGTAGTACTACTTCCGGAGCTAAGATAGTATCTTAGCTCGGCCGGGATACACTATTCCGAGAGGGTCGTAAGCTAAACGTATAATCTAATCGTATAGATCTTCGAAGTCCGGGACGTAGAGGGTATTCCTAAACGTTATACGAGGCGCTCGGAGTAGAGTTCTATAGAGCTTATACTCCGAGAGCGAAATATTCTCGTATAACTATTCTTCGTTCTATAAAGTGTAAATTAGGCTATTAGTAAAAGCGTCTTCGGCGTACGCTATTATAAGCTACTACTCTAGTTAGATAGGTTCGAGGAGGTCTTACGCTTCTTCCTCGCTTTCCTAGTCGCTATCCGAGCTTTCTAAGCTCGTATCTTCGTTATCCGAGCTATCGTTATCTCTAAGAAAGGCGGGAGCGGCTATTAGGACGAAGGATACTATAAGAGGCTCTAGGCCGGTAAAGTCGTCTCTAAGAAGCTCGTATAGTTCCTAGCTTAGCTTATACTCTTTAAGTATAGACTATTCTTCGCGCTACGGGCCTTAATCTAAAGGCGAGTTTCTATTACGTCTTATAAGTACGTCGGCCTATAAATTTGCTTTACCGGGTATAAACTAAATTACGAAGTTAAATAAGGAAAGAACCTTACTCTAGCGTACTTGCCTACAGCTAAGGATCTTACTTTTAAGAAAGTAGACGAGGTTCTTATAATCCGAGCTAACCTAGATTAGTAATTCGGAGCCTTCGAGCTCTAGGCGCTATTCTTTAAAGGCCTTAACGATTACGAGGAGTTCTTTATCGTAGATATTATAATTATATTCCGCAGAGGATATTTTCTTAGAAAGGTAGGCTATAGTTAGCTATATATCTTCTAGGGTCGCCTACTAAAAGAGAACAGCGCTAGCCGTACTATCGGAAGTATCGGTTTCTAAACGCGTTTCCTTATCGAAGTCGACGTATTATAGGATCGGTATAGTCGTAAAACTTTATCGTAGCTAGTCGAAGGCTTCTTAATAAGCCGGAGACTATTCGAATTTAACGTCCTTCTACGTAAGTACTATAAGAGGGTAGGTAATCCCGCTACAATTCTATATAAATCTCCGGTAGAAGTTAGTAAAACTAAGGAAACCTTAGACTTCTTTTACGTTTCGTAGTACTCCCTAGTTTAGAACGGCTTCGATTTTGCTAGGATCTATTCGGATACCTTCTAAAGAGATAATAAGGCTAAGGAACTTTACCTCTTACTTATAAAATTCCTATTTGTCGATATCGATATATAATCTAGCTTCTTCGAGTTTCTAAAGTATCTTTTTAATATATTCGTAGTATTCTACTTTCGTTTTACTATAGATTAGGATATCGTCTATATATACTAAGACGAAGGCGTCTAAGAGTTTTTTAAGCGTATCGTTAATATAGGATTAGAATATACTAGGCCCGTTATAGAGTCCGAATAGTAAGACTAGGTATTTAAAAAGGCTATAATAGGTTCGGAAGGCTATTAGCTATTCGTCTCTCTTAGTAATATAGATCGCGTTAAAGATAGCGATTACGTCGAGCTTACTAAACTATTAAGCTTTTAAAAGGCGTTTAAGCGTTTCGTTTATAAGAGGAATTAGGTAATAGTTCTTTTTTATTAAGGCGTTACGGCCCTTATAGTCTACGTAGAAGTAGAGACCTCCGCCGGGTTTTTAGGTAAATATAACTAGTATAGTAGCTTTAGAGGAAGTAGGGCGGATAAAGCCTTTTTACAAGTTATCTTCTAGGTATTTCTTTAATATAAGGAGTTCGTCTCGAGATATAGAGTAAAGAGGGCTATATAGCGGCGGCTTACTATCGATTCATTCGATTTTATAGTCGATATCCGGCCGGTACGGCGGTAGAATATTAGCGTTACCTTAAAAACTAGTAGAGCCGGTACTAATACTCCTTTAGTAGTTTCGTTCTCGGATCCGTACATTCTTTATCGAACTTTCGGGTAGCTTTCTCGCTATCCTATATCGTCGTAGTAAAGATCTAAGTACGTTTATTACGGGTAAGACGCGAGAAGGTAGCCGCGCTAATAGCGAATATAGTCCGATCTTAGGAAGTCTTAGGGATAGAACTAAATTCGCTAAAGTAGTACTCTACGTAGTACTTACTAGTAAAGGATAGAGATTCGGAGGCCTAGTCGGTAACTAGGTTATATTTTTTAAGCTAAGGGAGACTAAGAATAACGGGATAAGTCTTTAGAAGTTTCGTAAGGAAAAACATAATATATTCGATATATAGGCCGATAGTAATAGATAAGTAGTAGATCTAGGTTACCTTACTAGCGGCTACGGTCGTACTATTAAATATCTCTAACTCCCGAGTATACGTAAGGTCTTAGAACGTTAAGCCGAGCTCTCTCGTATAGTCGTAATCTATAAACGAGTAGCTAGGTACGCCGTTATTAATAAGAGCTATAGTTTTTAATAATTTCTTTTAATTTCCTATTAACGTTTCTACTACGAAAGGCTAGTAAACTAACTCTTTCTCTATAGCTAAGCTAGAGAAAGGGAAGGTAGTAGTAGATACTCTTAATTTCGGAACGAATAAACCTTATAAGCGACTATATATAAGGTTTAAGCTTTTCCCTAACCGCTTAGAGTAGCGCTAGCTAGTAAAGGCGTATCTAGAGTTGTAATATTTACGGCGGCGACTCGCTATATCGTTAGCGTATTTAGCCGACTAACGAGAGATAGATAGAGGCGAGTAATATATCCTTTTATACCGTAGTAGATATATTCTCCTACCGTACGGTAGCGCTACTTCTCTTCTTCTAAAAGCTTTTCGTTTACTAGGGGCGCGCGTAGATAGATAACGAGCGAGGTAGCGCTTAAATCTATCGGTTCGGCGGTAGGCTAGGCGCCTAGCGGTATTAGAGCTATAGCGGGAGCTAGTACTAAAGCCGGCGTCTAATATATCTATAGTTTCGACGGTAGCGTAGCGAATAGCGATATAAAGCGGCTAGTATTCGTACGAACGCCTCTATATTTAGCGATAATTTTCGCGAAGTTTCGAGTTATATTATCGATACGTATTAATAAGCCGTATAGTTCAGTAATATTTAGAGTCTCTATATCTTTATCGCGGACTTATAATATTATTTTCTCGCTAAGACCGCGTACTAAAATCTATTTAGCGACGTCCGGAAGGTATTCGATATACCTAATCTCGTATTAAAAAGTAGCGTAGTATTCTTAGTAGGTCTTATTTGCTTGCTTAAGTTTATCTAAGTTTAGACGCGTAGTATACTTATAGTCTAGGTCGCCGAAGCTAGCGTCGAGGGCCTTCTAGATACTAGTCGTCGTAGTATTTTCTACGTCTTCTAATAGGCTATAGTAGGAATCGAGGGTAGAGCCGCCGAGTAGAGAGAATATAAATCCGGTCTTTAAAGCTTTAGTTAGATAGTAGTCGGCGTTAGCGAGGAAGCGGAGTTTAACTTATATCTTAAATTCTTCGTATACTTTACGCTTACCGGTAAAGCGTTCTAGGTCGCTAAGTTTCTTACTTTTATTCGAAGTAGGCGTAAATAGATATAAGGCAGGTACCGCGGCGCCTAGGCGAGTAGACGCGAGCTATAACTAAAGGCGGCCTACTTCGTCTTCTTTTTCTATAATAGAGGTATTCGCGTCGTTAAGAGTAGTACTAAGGCTAGTACGAGAGACTAAGAGGAAACGAGTAGCGTCTTTATAGGCCTTAAGTAGATTAGCGAGTAGTTCCGGGTCGGTAGTATAAGCGTAATCTAGTTATTCGCGCGTAGCGGGGATCTCCTTCTATACTAAGCTTAAAAAATCGGATACGTTATTAGGTCTTATATTTTAAATCTATTCGTTAGGAGTGTCTACCGTAGTAGAGGCGTTATTAAGGCAGTTCGTAATATAATAGTTAGAGGCTAAGTAGTAAGAATATATACTAAACTTTAAACGGAACTAAAGGGAGTACTAAATTAATATAGCTACTATCTATATAAAACGAACTATAAAGAAAGAAAGAAGAGTACCTTAGAGGGAGAGCCCCTTCCTTAGTATCCTACCCTATAGGCGTCTAGCGCGTCTAACGCGTAAGTATAGGTATATATATCTTACTTACTTACTTCTTAGTAAACCTCTGCTTTTAGATCCTTCCCTACGCGCCGAGCGCGAGTATATATATCCCGCTTATCTAGTATCTCGTAGCGACTTTATCTCCTAGCTATCGGACGCGGCGCGCGCGCGAACTCGTTCAACCGCTCTTAAGTAAGTATGTTTCTCCTAGCTCTTCCCTATCTTCCGGCTCCTTCCTACTACTCGGATCTATCCTACGACTCTATATATCTCGCTTACTATCGTTCGTATACGCGTACGCGTAGTTTAATATAGTCCCGTCGTTCGTATATTAAGATATAACGTATTATTCTACTACGTACGGCCTCCGTAGGAGTCTCTAAGATATTACGTTATACGGCTAAATAGGCGGCTAACTAGGCGACTTGCTTCGCTAGGGGCCCCTACTACTAAGGTAACTTAAATCCGATATTACTTTATAGTATAGCGGCTAGCTTATAGGACTTGTTAGTACTTTCTAGGCAGCTACTATAATAGTTAAGGCTATAAGCTCCTTAATATAGTAGGAGCCGTAATTGTCGTATAAAAGTACCCTCTTTTACTCTAGATTTTTAGGTCTTATCTTCCGCTTAAACTAGCGGATATAGTATATTATAGTAATGTCGGTTCTATATCTAGACTTATAAATAGTAATAAAGAAGTTATTTTTATCTAGTAAGGAGGGTATATTAGTTAGATAGTTATATATATACGGTTACTATTATATTTAGTCTACGCGCGCCGCTCCCTATCTATAATAACGATATACCTATTACTATCTATTCTAACTCGGAAGCTAGTCTTATCGAAATTCTATATATTCCGCGGCTTTATAGCTAGTCGCGAGATTATAGCCTTAAAGCGGATAAACTAACTCCTTATTCTAGAACGGTCGTAAGCCTCCTTCCGCTATACTTTAATCGGCTTCGACTAAACTTTACTAAGCCTATAGCGGTTTAGAATATAGTCGGCCTAATCTTACTAAATAGCGGTATTATATTCTTTAACGTCCCCTCTAGTAATAGGCTTACTAAAATCTCTATCGCTACGATAACGATTAACGATACTAGTAAGAATATACCTATTACGTCCCTCTATAAGAATATACCTATTACGTAAATAGCGATCTACCGCCTCTTAACTAATAATAAATCCGAGAATATAGGCTAGTTGCCTTCTTACTCTTATAAAGCGCTCGAGTACTAACTTCGTTATCCGATTTAGCCTCTCGTTCGTAATACTTCGAAACGACGCGTTCTACTACCCTCTCTACCCTCTACGTCTCGGTTAACCGCTCGGTACGTATCCTTTTAACCTTTATACCCTTTTTCGCCCTATACCGAGTTTTATATACGATCCCTATATTAGAATATAGAAAATAGGAGGAATATAAGGAATATACGCGTTAGAAAGAGCAAATACGCCTACTAAGGATTATATAAGAAATAGCGATAGTTAGGTCGTACGGCTACGATATACTCGGATAAACTAGGTAGTATAGTATTTAGACTCGTAGTTTAGTATTGTACCTAGCTAGATATCTATATAGGACTAGAGTATACCGCTTATCGAGTTTTGCGTATAGCCTACTTAGAAAAAGCTATTTAACGTATAGCTAAAAACCCCGCAAATAGCGGGGAGGAGTGTCTAACGGAGCCCCGGATACTATATCGATAACATTATCTTCTATTTAGAAATTTTATCTATAGATACCTTACTATAGATAATTTATAGATAGTTTTATATGCTAGTAGGATAACTATATATTTAGATAATATATATCGAGATAGATATATACTAGTATAGTTAGTTTTTTAATACTAGTATTATCTTCGATAATCTATAGATAACTAAGAGTTCCTATATCTGTAGATATTATCCTAGGTTAGATAAAGCTTCCTATAGATAGGTTTTCTATAGGTAGTATTATCTAGTTAGAAAATCGTATCCGTAGTATATATACGTTTATATATATACTAAGTAAGATCTTTAGAGTCTTTATTAGTTCGGCTCGGTTTAGTCGTTTCGTTTAGTATAAAGGTTAATTTACTTACTTAATAAATTACGAAGCACCTCAATTACCGTTTATATTATCCCTCGGTCGATAGGATTACTTATTATCGAGAATTGTCGTAGGTATAGATAGCTATAGATAGCTATAGATATCTATTATCCTATTCTTCGAGTCGTTTCTAGGGTATTATAAGCAAGCTAGGCTTGTAAGTGTTACGGTTACTCGCGATAGATCGTTAAGTGACTTCTTATTACGTATAAGCCGAGGCTTCTTTAGAGAGGCTAATACAAGCGGGAGGCAGAGACAGAATAATTGGTATAAAGGTAATTCTAATTAGTAAGTAGGTAATATAAGTTGAACGCCTCGAGCTATAAGGGCATTCCGGCGTTCCTAAATACAAAGGAGATATCTTGTCTATAGTCGTAAGCGACGTAAGCGACGCTGTCGCTCTCGACCGCTCCGGTCGCTCCTAGTAGGATAGAGCGATAGCTTAGCCTACTAGTCTTAGCGTCGCTCTAAGATTATATAAGGACTCTAACTAATCAGATCCGTAACACTATCCCCCTCCTTAAGCGGAATAGTCCCTTATTCCGGAACTTTCTAATTCCAACTTCTTTGTTATACTAAAGTTATCTAAGGATTTGTCTTCTCGCTAGCGTAAGGAAAATATCGCAAATAATATCCTCGCCGACTGCCTCGAAATGCCGATCCGCTACTTTTATTACGAATAGGCCGGTAAACCCTATAAAGTCGATCTTCGTTCCGGTCGCTACTCCGAGTGCGCCCTATACGGCTAGTCCTATAATATACAAGTTACTCGTATAGAGTATAAAAAAATCCGGAAGGCGCGCCTAAAGATAGCTAAAGATCTCGAAGCGGCCGAAGAGGAGGAGGACCTCCTTACGCGGAAGCTTTTCGAGTATCGCGCAAAGGTCCGTCGCTTACGTAAGTCGCTGCGTATAAAGGAGGATCGGGAGATATAAGCTCTTAAGGTAGAGAAAGCCTCTATTTAATAGGCGGAGGAGCTCGAAAGAGAGCTAGGCTCTTCGCCTATAGAGCCGATAATATTCTCGTTGCCTACTAACGAGCCGTTTCCCCTAGATAGCCGATTATAGATGTCGCCTTATAACTAGAGTCGTCTAGATAGGACACCCTAGCCTGTCTCTAAAATCCCTAGTAGGAGTGCCGAGAGTCTAGTATCCTAAAGGTATATATTTTTAATATTTCCTATTTATTTTATCTTCTAGCTAGTTAGTCTAGTAGTATAATTCTTAGCTACAAAAGACATAGTTACTAGGTACGCTATTAGAGTCCCCGCTCCTCGAGCTATACTGCCCTAGGTCGTTAAGAACTCTAAGGCGCTATAATCGATAGGATCTAAGAGGTCGTAGGTTTAATTCCTATACTAGTTATTTCTTTTTTGTCCGGTTTTAATATTTTTTGATTATCTGCTAACAGTTCTATAGGTTTTCTTTTAGTTCCTAAGTGTTTTCTAAATGTAGGTATCCTTTCTATTTAACAAGGTATTTCTAACCTTGCTAATCTAGGATTTCCTCGACTTTAAACTTATTTTCTTCCTTAGGTTAGAAGTAAAATGTTTCTTAATACGGTGTTTCGGCGTCTATAGGTTCTAGTATAGAGATATAGAATACTAGGTAGATTTTCGCGTCGTCCGGTAGTTTAAGTCGGTAATTAACTAGTCCTTTAGGCTTATTAATTAAAAATAGCCCGACTTTAACGTAGTCTAGTTTCTTAGTCGATCTCCGGGTTTTTAGATTCTTTATTAGAAGGTAGACCTTATCCCCCTTTTTTAGCTAAGGTGCTATTTTTCGTTTAGTATTATATAGTCCTATAATCTTTTCTTAAGACTCGGCAATTGCCCTTTGCAATTCTTTATATACCTACTTTAAGTCTTCTAAAGCGACTATCGCTTTATCCGCGTATAGATACTATAAATACTATTCCCTAAATAGCTACGGATGTTTCCTAAAATTAGCGAAGAATAGTGTCTCTTTCGTAGTCTTAGATTGTTAGTTGTTTAGTGCAAGTTGTGCTATAGGTAATAGCGATACCTAATTGTTTTATACGTAATTAACGTAGTGCCGTAAGTATACCTCTAAGGCCTAATTCTTAACTTCCGTTTAGCCGTCTGTCTATAGATAGTATGCCGTTAATAGCTTGTGCTTAATTCTAAGTGTCGCTATAAGCGTCTTCTAGTAGTTTAACGTAAAGAGCTTATCTCTATCCGTAATATAGGTCTTTAGAAATCCGTAGTATTATACAAGTCTATCTAGTACGAGGTATCCGAGTTGCTCTACCGTACTTGCTTCGTTAGTAGGAATAAAGTGTATATATTTCGTAAGCCTATCGACTATAATAAGTATTATATCGTAGCTATATCCTATAACCGGATCCTTAGACTTCGGTAGTTTCGTAATAAAGTCTATTATAACTTCGTCCTATAGTTTATCTAGTAGCGTCCTAAATTAGATATGTCTATATCTAGCGTGTCTATTAGCCTTATTACGCTAATATTGTAGACATTTCTTAATATATTCTAGAACTCGTTATCGTATATATAGGAATCCGAAGCTTCGCTTAACTAGTTCTATTGTTTTTAAAACTCTAAGGTGTCTAATTTCTAGTCCGTCGTAGTGTTATCGTATATACTCCGTAACTCGTTCCTTAGATACTTAGTATTTCCTATGTTTAATTAGGAACTGTTCTTCTATATCCTAAAGAACTCGTATAATATAGTTGAATTCTTTCGTATTAGCACTAAGGCTTCCGTCTTAGTTTGCTTTTAATATCTGCTACTATACTAGTTTGTAACCCTCTATATAGTCGCTACGGCGGCTTAGTACGTCGGCTCGTCCGTTCTCGCGTCCTAGGGTATAGCGGATTTCGAACTTATACTATCCTAGTAGCTCCGACTAGCGGGCCTGTCTTCGGGTTAGTACTTTAGTCGTAGTAAAGTAAGTTAGATTCTTATAATTAGAAAGAATCGTAAGACTTAGTACTCCTTCCGCGTATACTCGCTAGTATTATAGTAATGTAACTATTATAAGTAGCTCCTTATTATAGATATCGTAGTTCTATTCCGCGGGTAATATCTTTCTCGAGTAATAGGCTACCGGGTATCGTTTCCCGTTATGCTTCTATATAAGGTATGCTCCTATAGCCCTATCCGACGCGTCTGTTTCTATCTAGACCGCCTTATTTCTATCGAATAATCGTAGCGTTAGCGTAGAAACGCATTGCTTCTTTAGCTGCCTAAACGCTTCGTCTTCCTTCGTACTCTAGTTCTATTTCTTATCTTTCTTTATAAGCTCCGTAAGGGGTACCGCTATCTTAGAGTAGCCCTCGATGAATTTTCTATTATAGTTAGCTAATCCTAGGAATGATTGTACGTCTTTAACGTATATAGGCGTTAGCTATTCCTATATTAACTTGGTTTTTTCTAGATCGATCCTAATTCCTATAGTACTAATAATAAATCCTAGGAACTTAACTTCCTTCTTATAGAATTCGCATTTCTTAGGTATAGTCTTAAATCCTACTTAAGTAAATCGCTTAAAGACGTCCTATACTATTCGTATATAGTCCGCGAGAGCTCCCTTAGTATAGACTAAGATATCGTCTATATATACGATAACGTATATATCTAGAAGGTCTCGGAGGACTTCGTTTATAAGGTCTTAATATAACGCTAGGGCATTTATAAGTCCTATAGGTATAACTAAGAATTCGTAAAGCCTATATCTTGTTCGGAATACTATTATCTATTCGTATCTAGCTACTATACGTATTACGTAAAACGTATCGCGTAGGTTAATCTTCGTATACTAGTCTAATCTAGTTAATCGGTCTTGCATTTCTTCGATATTCGGTAGTAGGTACCGATTCTTAATTATAATGTCGTTAAGTCGTCTAAAATCGACTACTAGCCGTCCTTCGTCTAATCCGGCTTTCGGAACGAATATTACTAGTAAGGCTGCCGAGGATGTCGACTTCCGTATCTAGCCTTTTTCTAATTTCTCTTTTAGCTACTTGTCTAGGGTTTTAAGCTCTTTCTTAGATATTACGTATAAGGGTCCCTATAGAGGCTCTTTTCTAGGCTATAAGTGTATCTTATAATCCTATAGTTAGTGTTTAGGTAAGGCTGCCTTGCCTCTCTCCTCTTTAAAGAGTCGCTTCTACTTACTATACTCTTTAGGAATATCTAGGTCCGAGATTCTAGTTTTATTCTTCGATAGCGTATAACTTCTATCCTTCCCGTAATTATTATTATAACCCTCCTAACCTAACGGTAGTATCGATCCGGGTTAAATACGGTTCTCCGTAATTCCTATCGACGTAAACGTCTTACGAGTCGCCCTACGTTTATTAATCTTATCTGCTTACGAACGCTGCCGCTATATAGGTTAAATGCCGATTATATAGTCGCATTCCTTAAATGTAAGTACTCCTCTTCTCTAGTCTACGACTAGGTTATACTTTCTTAACTAAGGTATACCTAATATAATATTATAACTAGCTATATTAGTAACATCTAAGACAATCTCCTCGTAGTGCTATTAGATAGCTAGTAGTAACGGTATCGTTTCTCGTTCTATACTAGGTAGCGGTAACCTATCTACTACTATAAGTTTATACGCTCCTTCTCTTCTACTTCGGGTTGCGATCCCTCGGCTTTTAACGAATAATTCGGAGGCAAAGTTCCCGCTCGCTCCGGAATCTATTAATGCACTCGTCGGGTGCCCGTTAACGATAACTTTTATACGGAAGACTACTATTAATACTTAAGCGCTTTCGGTATTAAGGAACTCTCTTAGAACGCTCTAATCTAGAGAGTTAGTCCGTTTCCCGACTAATTAGTAGCCTAACGTTATTCTAACTAGTTACGGATCCGTAGTCCTACTGTTCGTGCTTCTTCGGTATATAATTTTTCCTCGAGGGTATCGTTATATATATCCCGTCCCTACGCTACTATAGCCTTTCGGTATTGCTAATTTAATCGCTAGACCGTCTAACGTATATCTTAAGTAATAATCGTCCTTTCGTCGGGTAGGACGTATCTATAGGGCGTAATTATACTTCCTATCGGTACTCGCTCCGTAATAAAGTTATAGTACGTATAGTCTATAGGTATCCGAGGGTAATTATAGAATTTTGCCTATAAGCTTATCTAGAAATAATTAAATTAGATAGGATCGACCTTCCGTTATCCGTTAACCTTTAGAAACATTTCCTCGTATTTACGTACTAGATATAAGGCGATTGTTCGCGCTACTATACGTATATCTATTATAAACGTAAGGATCGTATCGTCGTTAATCCCGAATTCGTCTTTACTTTCTTTATTCGTAGTTTCTTCCTCGGTATCTAGACTTCCTTCTAAATCTTCTTACTATTCCTCCTCTTACTAAGAGGACTCCGGTACTTCTAGGATAGCTCCTAACTCCTCCCCGGGAGGGAATAAAGCTTCCGGATCTCGGTTTTCTTTATCGTCGGCTTCTAAGCAAGATTTATTAATCGTTTCTTCTTCTAACTAGGATTTCGTATCTTCTCGTACGAGTCGCCTAATCTAAGGGAAGAATCCTACTTCTACTTTAGTAGAATAATAAATTTAGTATTAGTCGTTGTAATAGAATCTCTAGTAAAGGGTTCTATATATAGATTCTTATCGTCGTACTATTATATAGATTTGTCGTAGCTCTTTCTTTACGACCTCTACGTAGGTCCTCGGCGCGTTATTAATAGAGTATAGCTCTACTACTATTTAGTAGCCTTCTCTACCCGAGTCCTTTCGTTATATTATATTAAACTATTCGCGTCGCACTATATTCTTACCGCGGTAGTTCCGTACTATATAGCCTTCCTTACTATACGTATAGTAAGTTAATCTTCCTACTTTCTTAGGCGAACTCTTGCCTTTTCTTCCTTTAATTACTTAACCCTTCTAGGTAGCGTATAGCTCTATTAGTTACGTACTATAGTAGTTGTTCCCCTTTAGTTTATTATAGGTACTATAGTTTCGTCTATTATCGTATCTAGGAGTATAACTAGCTTTTCTAGAAGTCTTAGAATCGTAACGTCGTTCTAAAGCTCGTTCGTAGAGCCTATCGTCGAGATCGATCGTAACCTTAACTAATATTCCTATATTATTTATTTTTCTACCGTCGCGTATAAGCTCGTCTTTAACGTTATCCTTAAGACCTCGCCGATATATTGTTATAAGAGCTTCGTCGTCCTAATCCGTAAGTTAGGCGTATTCCTAAAATTTAGCGGTATAATCGGTATATAACCCCTTCTAAGTTAAGTGTTAGATAACCCTAACTGCGGTAGCAACTTCGTTAGAAGATTTAAAGACCTTCTTTATCGTACGCTTAAGATTTTCGTAGCTTACGAAGATTCTATCCGAATTGTCGGTCCCGTTACTATCTAGATAGGTCCTAAGAAATATTTTAACCTAATACTAAGCCCTGCCTCGTATAAACGTCGTTATAAAGACTAGCTTTAAGTTATCTTAAACCTAGTTAAATATAAAATATATATCTATCTAGCTAACCTAGGTATCGAACTTATCTCGGTCGCCGTAATAAAAGTCTAGCTTTCCGATTTTAAGAGAATCGTTTCCGGTATAGGTTCCTAGTATATTGCTAGTACTAGAGGTAGTACGTCGAGTACTGCCTGTCTCGCTAGGGGCGGGAGTTCCCCTTCCGACTTATAATAAGGCACTTATCCTAAGGGCGTTTAAAGTGTTACGGTTACTCGCGACAGATCGTTAAGTAAATTCTTATTACGTATAAGCCGAGGCTTCTTTAGAGAGGCTAATATAAGCGGGAGGTAGAGATAGAATAATTAGTATAAAGGTAATTCTAATTAGTAAGTAGGTAATATAAGTTAAACGCCTCGAGCTATAAGGGCATTCCGGCGTTCCTAAATACAAAGGAGATATCTTGTCTATAGTCGTAAGCGACGTAAGCGACGCTATCGCTCTCGACCGCTCTAGTCGCTTCTAGTAGGATAGAGCGATAGCTTAGCCTACTAGTCTTAGCGTCGCTCTAAGATTATATAAGGACTCTAACTAATTAGATCCGTAATAGTAAGCTCTTCGAGTATATAATATCTATGCTTTCTTAGGCGGTAAGGATACGTAAATAAATAATTAAAATAGGTACTTAGAGGTTCTAGGCTCTATACGTAAGCGGCTCTTAGTATATAATCGCTAACCGCTTACTTAACAGGCCTAATCGCTACTATTTAGGTACACTATCTACTAGACCCTCTTCTATATACTAAAGCTAAATGCAAACGGTACGGGCGGGTAGGTAAATAGTTGTTATTACCGCCTATAGAGGGCGTATATATATAGAAGGAGAGGTTTAGCCGGGCTAAAATCTTAGATAACGCCCTCTATATATATACCCCTTTCTTCTATACTTTCTTAGGCGGTAAGGACACGTAAATAAATAACTATAATAGGTGCTTAGAGGGTCTAGGCTCTATACGTAAGCGGCTCTTAGTATATAATCGCTAACTGCTTATTAAACAGGCCTAAACTAAGCCGGAAGGACCGCCTAGGCCGTAGAAGTAGAACCCGCCGAGTTAAGTCGATTGCCGCTATCTTTACTAAACGGCGCTAATAAAAGTAATAAATACGATAACGATAAGGCCCTAAGGCTATAAACCCCGGGGCGGAAGCTCTTTACTGCCGCATATAGCGGTCTAACTAATTAACGCTTATAGCGCTTAACTAGTTTATAGCTAACTTATAGAGCGGCTCGTAGCTTACTCTATAAGCTTCTTAATCTCTAGCCCTAGAGGCTCTTGCTTTAGTACTAATAGCGGCAAAGCGATACTACTCTAGAAGCGGCAATCTAGTTTAAATAAGTTATACGTAGATATATTATAGTAGAGCCTAAAGGCGTTAGACTTCTATCTACTAAGTAATTAGACCTTACCGTCCGTTATACCGTTATCTTTAGCCTATTAGGTAGCTCCTTTTAGTATAGAGTGTCCGCTATATAAGGTAGAGTCTAATCCGTATTACTATAGGCTATCCTTTAATAATCTAATAAAGTTAGCTCTTATTAAGTCGAATAGCGGCGCTTCTAGCGGTTAAGGGTCGGTATAAAGGAGCTAGCGTACCTAATAGATAGGGCAGGTTCTTATATATATTGCAGCGATAATAATAGTTATGCCCTTGTTATAGGTATCGTTCTTAGAGCGCTTTAAACGTAGCGATATATAGTCGCTATTAGGTATAATAAGGACGTCGGACTAGGTTAGGTTAGCGGAAGCCTATCTCTTACTATAGGTCTTCGGCCTCTTCTTTATAGTAAACTCGCCGGTCCTTATAAAGCCTCTAAACCCTATACAAACCGCTACTCTTAATCGAGTATCGTAGACGTTGTCTTCGGCGGTCTTTATTAGGCTATCGATTATTCTTAGAGTTATTAGTAGGCGTAGTTTCTTCGGCTCCGTACGGCGGTACTTAGTACCGTATATTAGTCGCTTAAGATAGCGACTATTAAAGACCTCGAGCTCCCTATTACTGTAGCTAAGGTCTACGTAGTATAAACTTAGCGCCGCTAAATTATACTTAATTAATACCCCTTTAAGCCTCGTAAAAAGGTCGGTATCGTACTAGAAACGGTATATAATATGTTCGTATAGGAGCTTAGCTTATAGCGGCTATATAGAGTCTTCTAGTTAACTATTAAGCGCAACCTACTACCGCTATTATCTTACTACTAACCTATATATAGCTCTTATAGAGGGTTTAAGCGCTAACTAAAGTAGGCGCGCTTAATCGAGGGGAGCGTTAATTATTAAGAGCTACTCGTCGTTAGGCTTAGTAATATTATTATTATCGGACCCGAGCTCTTCGTTGTCTACTAAGGATATAGGTTAGTAACTATTACGACGTTAAAGCGTAAAATCGAGTCTACGAGAAGGTTATCTTCGGTAGATATCTATAGAGCCTATAGGCGGAAGTTATACTATAGCGCTAGTAGGAGTGTCTCTAGTAGCGGTATATTACCTTCGCCTTATACGCGCTTCTTAGATAGTCTACTATATACCGTCGTATTGTCTATATAAACGATTACTCGAGCTCTAGTTTAATCGTAGCTCTACCTAAGCTCCTTAATAGGCCTTATATCTAGCTTATAGTATAGGGGAAAGAAGCCTAGAGCGAAAAGGCAACCGGCGACGATTCGAGCGATAGAAGGACAGCCCCTAGTTAATATCGTAGACCTGTTCTCGTTAGTTAACATACCGCTAAACTTGTAGCAAATAGCCTAACTCTAGATCCTAGAGCTAAATATTCTAGTATTATAATATTCGAGTATATAGCGTAGGCGCGGCCGTACGTCCTTTAAATACTAAATAGGGATATTAGAATGTTTGCACTAAAACGTTTGCTTTCTATTAGTAGACCTCGCCTACGGCCGTAGAATTCGCCTATAGCCGTTTCTTCTCGTTGCCCCTAAGAGTCGGTTATATACCTACGTATTATTTATATACGACTCCCTTTACGTCGCTTCTACGTAAAGTTTAGACAATCTACCTTCGCGTCCTAAGTCTCGCTAATCTATCCTAGCGTAAATATAGCTACTAGATAATCTATTCCCCCTATTAGCAGCTTGTTACTTTATACTATTACCTTACTATTATAGCAGATTACTAGCCCCTTTATTATATATAAGTATAGGTTTCTTCTTTATAAGTATAACGCGCGTCTAATAGAGATGTCTCGACCTAACTTAATCTTATTACCCCCGTATAGTATAAAGATTTCCTCGTAGTATAGAAACTAACCGACGAGAACGTAATAGCTTTTAAAGTCCTACGTAGACCTAACGAACCTAGAACTACGAAGGTAGATACACTTAGGTATATATTCGAATAGATCGGTAATTCTATCGAGAGTAACTCGGTTAGGGCGACTATACTCTAGCGGTACGCTCTATAGTATAAGATATAGGAGACTAGTGCTAATCCTTTACTCCATATATCCTAAGCCTTCGTTCGAAGCCTCGACTAGTACGGCCTAATCTATTGCGCCGTCGTCCTTAGAATATCTATAGACGCCTCCCGCCGAGTAAGTAACTGTATTATCGAAGCCGCCTAGGGCGAAGATTAGTTTACTTAAGCCTCGGAGCTTGTCCGGCTTCCGTTTAGCGCTCTACTTTTAGTACCTAAACGTATTCTCGCCGACATTGTAGCTACTACTCGGATTAGACTTAGTTTCGAAGAAGCCTATCGCTTCTAGATATAAGGTAAACGGAAGAGGCTCGCAGAAGCCTAGAATAGTCGCGTTAATAAGAGGAAGAGCGCTCTTTACGATTTTATTACCGGCAGTAATATTACCGCTATAAGAGACGCTTATAAACCGAAACCTAGTAAGGAACGTACGATATAGGCCTACCTACCTAATATTCCTAAAGACTATATCGTTCTCTAAGGCTTTAAGATAGGGCGCAATTTACTAGCGCCGAAAAAATACCTATTACGCGCCTTACGCAAAAAACATCTAAGGAAACCTAGGGTTAAAGCGGGTAGTAATATACTAGTACTAGATTTATAGCTAGAAGACGATAGCGTAGAACCTAATCTGCTAGTATTAGACGACGAAGGAGGGAAAGGTACCTAGGACAATCCTCTTAATATAGACGGAGATACGGCTTCTAATTTTCTTAATATATACGATAGATTAGAGCTCCGTTTATAATGTCGCCGGCTTAGCCGTAGAGAAGGGATAGAAGCCTACTATACCTACTACCGCAAATAGTAGATAGACTTTACCTATGCTTTGCTACCGAATATTAGAGAGCGTCTCGCTACGTTAGGCCGGCTACTATATATATAAACTTTAATTACTCCGTTCCTACTACGTACCGTCCCTATACCTAATATATATAAATACTAACTATTTTGCTATATAGCGAAAGATTAACCTGCTTTCTAGCTAGCAAAGTAGTCTATATCTTGTATCTTTTACTTAATCTTACGACCGCCTCGCTTAGAAGCCCGTAATATATACGTATATAGCTCCCTACTATCCCGAAGCCGATTAGCTCGTAGCTATATACTATCTATTCTAACCGCCTACCCGGATTTCTAACTAGTTTATACCTACGCTATACTAAGTTATATTCTATACAACCTTCGCCTTATTATCTTCCTATATACTATTTATAGTAGATATAGCCTCTATAGAGATACTATTAAGGTTTAGGTTAGACAATCCGCGCCTTAACTACTTTAGTCTATAAAGGAGGCGATAGACGTACGTCCGTTAACGCGCTCTCGCAATTAATATATTATTACGATCGAGATTATTAGGGTTATAAGAACTACTTCTAGTACCTAGGGACCTAGATACCGGAAAGACACCGTTTCGAGGATTACTTCTATTATCTTCCTTAATATCGCATTATTAAGTACGTAACTTACCGATACGCCGTACCCCCTTACTATTTTTACGCTTACCTTAGCCGCTAATACCGATATACTATTCCTATTACTATCCGTCGCCTTCTTATCGAAGAATTCGAGCCGTTCCCTAATATTGCTATAATACCCGACTAGGTAATTTAGCCCTAGCTAACCGACGATTAAGCCCCGGAGTTCCCGCTCTACTTCGATTATTTCTAATATACTACTATCGACAAATAGGGCGAATAATATATAGCTGTCTTTTACTCGCGTACCTTAATATAAGAGTATTATAAAACGCGATATAAGTAGACTAATACCTAGACTTAGGGCGGTAGTAGAAAAGCCCGCCTATAAGAGATACTTAATCGCCTATAAGAGAGTAATATCTATATATAGCAATTCTTCTACTCTAAAGCTAGGTATAAACCTAGATAGAATCGCCTATTCTAGGTCTATCGTCGCGCTCGTATAGTACCTATTCCCCTCTTATCGTATAACGACTAGTTTACGTCTATCCTAATTAAAGCTTAAGCCGATATTTAGAAGAAACTAGACAAGGATCGAAATATTGTTTATAATAGCTTAGCCTACGTATCTGCTCTCCCTCCCTAGATTTAGTAACTCTTTATCGACCTTTACGTCGTCTTACTTTATAAAAACGAAATATAAGCCGCTATCTGCCTCCCTAAAGAAAATAATAAGCTCTATACTATAGAAGTTATCGCTATTGCTCGCCGAGCGTTCTCTTATACGATAAGGTATTATAGCGAAAGTAGCCCCTATTTTAACCTTACTAATTCCCGTAAGTAAGCTCTTGCTAACTTTTATAATATAATATAGAAGTCCGACTATTATAAATATTTTCGCTTTTAGTACTATAAGACCCGCTCGAGCGAACTTAAATATACCGACGCTATACTATACGCGCTAGTATATTTTATTCGTTATATCTCCCCTAAAGTTCTATTTTTCCCTTCTATAATATCGCCTACCGATAAACTTAATAACGACGTCGACGCCGAAGTTGCTAGTTAAGTAAGCGATAAAGTCGACGAAAAAGTCGACTATAGCCTCGCCTAAGTAATACTAACCGACGAATAGCGCAAACTCTAGAATAAACTTAGCGACCGCGTCTAAAGTAGTATTACTAAGACGGAAGAACTAGAACTATATCCTCTTATTTCCTAGTTATTACTCTCTCTATTCTAGTACCTAATTAGTAGTCGTCGGTTCTACTCTCTACTTCTTAGCTACCTCGCCCTTTATATAGTATAACTATATTTAGGTATATAGCGGGAGCTAAACGACTTTAATTACTATCTCTCTACTATTGTTTAGATAGGGTAACTCCTCGTATTTAACTACTCCTAGCGTTATAACTAGGGCTTCGACCGTAACGACGAAGTTTTAGAGGCTATTAAGTATAAGATAGAGTTACTCTTTACGCGAGAGACCGCTATCCGAGAAATTGTCCGCTAGCGTAGTACCCTCTTCGCCTTTACTAGCAACTATATATCGACTAATTAGGCTATCTAGGCCGCTAATAGTAAATCCGTTTAATTTAGGGACGTTATACTACGAGTTATAGACCTAACTACCCTACTCGAGTATTGCTATCGATAGGCGTATAAGATCCTACGGCGCGACCTTCTTTTTAGACTCCTATATAACTCTATCCCCCTTACCGACCTTTATAACTGTCCTAAAGAAACTACCGTCTACTTTAGCTTCCTCTAGGATAAGCGTAATACTACTATCGTTAACCTAGCTCGGACGTTCGTTATTAACGCTATCGCTAGTAATCCGGCTCTATTGTATTTATACTTAGAGGCTAGTTTAGATACACTCTACCTTAGCTTAGTAGTCGGCGCGTATAAGTATTACGTCTAAGAGTTCCTTTAGCTACTTAGCGTCCTTATATTTATTAGTAGTAGTTAGCCCGCCCGCGAATCCGAATTCTTCTCGGCGATATAGCGTAATACTTAGTCGGTCCGCTCTATTACTATCCGAGATAGATGCGTTATAATTTACCTAACCTATACTAAGCTCCGCTAGAAGCTAAATAATAAACAAAACGTCTGCTTCCTATTTAAGCTTAGCCGCCTACTTATCGATTACCTTATATATATTTAACTATTTCGCGAGCTCTACTAGTATTAATCTAACCCCGGGTAGGTACTTAGTCCTTTCCTCTAGTTTAAGGACAACCTCGTCTAGTCGGATAATACTATAATCCGATACCTTCGTCGATAGACTATAGCCGCTAGCCTGCCTGCCTTCGGTATTAGCGAGTAGCGTTACTTCTCTATCGCTATTATTAAGAAATTCTTTAGTAAGTTCGTAGGCTTCGATTAATCGGATATAAACGACGAAAACGACAAGGTCGACGATATAGAGATAGCTATAGCTAGGTAGCGTAACTATAGTCTCTATACTACTAACATTTTATATACTAACGCTAATCTATTCGCCGCGTCGTCTAACTTATAGAATAGCTTAATCTAAGGTAGGTACTATACGTCTTATATCTAGTCGAACTTCCTCTAGCTTTCTACCGCTATTACTCGCTACTAGGGGACCTAGCCGTCGCTAGGTAGCTCTATTAGTAACCTCTTAGTACTCGAGAATAGTAGTCTCGCCTCCGTCTTTACCCTTAATAAAGCCCTATAGTATACGCGCGAAATTATATAAAACCTATAGCTATAGTAGAAGAGTAAGGGTTAAGCGACCGCTATACGATAGATCCTCTCCCTCGAGGCCCGACTATTCGTTATCCTCGGTACTAGCGCTAGTAAGAGTCTCCTCTTTATAGTTCCTTACTATATAAAAGGTACGCGGACTATTATACTTATCCTTCCTCTAGTTGCTCTACGAGTTAATATACTTATCCGACTTAAAGCCGCTAAAGTGTCCTATATAGTATAGTAACTAGGAATAGAGCGCCCCGCTTCCTTTATCCTAGTTAGCGCTAAGGCCGCCTACTCTACCTAATTTATTATATATATACGGCGTCTCGGGGTCTAGAACTAGCTCGATCGTATCTTCGTCGACGAGTGCTATTTAACCGTAACTACGTTACTATACCGCTCTATCTTTCGCTAATTTAGCTATCTTAGGTCGATTAGTACCTAGGTCGTCTATCTAACCGCTACTCTACTACTATTAATAGAACCTAAATTCCTATAGTATAACGTTATCGCCTAGCCTATAATAGTATAGCGGAGTACTAATTGCGCTAATATTATATATCGTATTTCCTTATACTAGTAGGTATAGTTACTACTTATAGCCGTACGACTTATTAGAAAGCAACCTAGGGCGAGTATATTTATACCTAGCGATCGCGTCCTAGTATTCGTATATAGTCTCGACTACGCCGAGTAGCTAGCGAGGGAAATTAATTACTTATACTTTACTACCGCTAGTAGAACTACTAGCGAGAAAGAATAGCTACTCGACGCCTAGCTTAATAGTACTAATAATCTATTTCTCGTCGCTACTTCTATACTCGGCGAAGGATTCGACGTACTATATATCCGGGTTGTTATCTACGTCGGCCTCCTACTCTTACTAATATTATTCGTATAATAGTCTAGTCGCGCTAGGCGAGATAGAAAGCTAGTACTATCTTACCTCCTACTACTAACCGAACTAACTATACTAGTAATAGTCGACTAGAGTAAGCTTAGCTTCGATTAATACCCTTACGTAGATAACGTTAGCTATATATAGTAGCGCGAGAGGCAAGCTATATAGTAATATACTCGTATAGGTAAATGTTTGCGTTTAATTATATCTAATTACTTCGATAGTTCCTAATTCCGCCTAATATATATATCTAATCTAGACGATAGTAACGAGCTCTACTAACGATATATATACCGACTAGTACTACTTCTAACCTAGCCCGAAACGCCGTAGGCTTAGGCGATCCGTCGGTAGACTACCTATTTCTAGCGTATCTAGTAAAACGAAGCTAGTAGTATAATATAGTTCGACCGCAACCTCGCTATTATCTAATAACTATATACTATCTACTACTTCGTTAATCCCCGCCTCCCTATATACTAATTCTCTTAATACCTACGCGCTAACTTCGTAGTTATAAAAAAGAGGTAAGCGCTCTAGGCTAAGCCGATCGAGAGGTACTATACCTACTTCTACTACTATTTCCCTTTTACTATATACTAGGAATATAGTAAGTAAATACGGAGTTATTAACGGCTAGACGTTATATAGCTAGTCGCTATCGGCGTGTTCTAGTCGCTATAGATAGGTCCTACTTAGATCCGGGATAAATTCTAGTACTAATTTAAAACGCTAGAGGAATACCTCGAGTAGATAACTTAGAGTACTATATAGGATAGAGAAAAGGCTATCTAAGGTGTTCGTCTCTACGCTATCGCTATCGAGCACGTTCTAGCTAGGAACGTTTAACTAGATCCGGTACCTACTAATAACTATATAGAGTAGAAATTCTAGACGCTAACTATTTCGCTAGCTAGAAAAAAAACAATAATATACCGGTCGTACTATTTACTTTTCTGTCTAGCGAAATAGTTAGTACGTAGCTATATTATCGCTATATTAACTCGGTAGTTAGGTAGGAGTAATAGTCTCTAATCTACTAACGATATTATTATACTAGTATCCTTATTAAATTAATAACGCTATAGCGTCGCTACGCTCGTACGCTATAGTATAAGATATCTACCGACGTTAGAAGTAGAGTATATAACTAAACAGTTATAGCTAGCATTTACCTATATCGGTAGACCGCTTAAGTTAAATACGGATAGAGCGTAGTTAGTCGAGATCTAAAATATAAACTATCTATATACCGAACTACTATTACTCGATATATTCTACTCTCTCTATCCTTATCCTAATTGCCTCCTCGTCGCCTTTCGCCTATATCGTATATTAACCTACCGACGATAATATACTAATAGTATCGTCGCCCTTCGTTAGAGTATTTCCGCCTATAGACTTATTATCGCTACTACTATCTCTACGATCTATTCCTCTAGTACCTCTATACTTAGCTACTCCTTATTTACTATTCGCCCTTATACTATCTAGCCGGCCGATAAATCTTCTCCTACGCTCCTCCTCCCGCTTACCTCCTATTTATCGTAGCCTTCGCCTAGTTCGCTTATTCCTCCCTTATTAACCTCTATTATGCCTTTACTTAATCTACCTATTACTCTCTCGTTAACTTCTATTATACCCTTATCTACTATTATATTACTACCTACCGGTATACTATCTACCTAATCGCTAGGCCTATTAACCCGCGCCTACGTCGCTAACTTATCTAGTCGCTATTCCCCTATTTCTATCCTATAATAGTATATTTTCTACGTAAATAAAAACGCTATATATTCTACGTAATATAACTATTTCTCCTCCGCCGAGAAGCTCGCCTAGTTATACTATAGAAGTAGTAGCGGTTGCTCGTATAACTATCGTCGTATTAATATTCTATCGCAATACTCGGCTATATTACTAGTCGCTAGCGCCGGCTTAGTATAACTCGCTAATATTTAGTAGTCGGCTATCTCGGTAGTCTTACTCGTATCTACGCGACGGCTAGCCGTAGAGAGAAGTTTCGGAATAGCGATATACTCGAGTAGTTTAGTAGGCGAAATCGGATAAAGATAGGATACAGACAATCTCTAGAACCGACGTCCTTTTATATCTTTCCTCGCTATATATATTAGACTATCTACCGTATCGCTACTTTATCTATTATTATAGCCGATCCTACCTTACGTCCTCCTAGAACTATACGCAAACTCGATTAAATTTTACCGTACCGCTCGTATCTACGCGTCCGCCTCTACTTATCGTATACTATTTCTTTTATAATATACTATTCGCCTACGTACTCTCTCTAGTATACTCGAATAGCGCGGTTATACCGTACTATATTTCGATCTAGGCGTCGCATTTAAAATCCGCGTATATAAGTTAGGTTTAATTTAATATCTCCTCGTACGTCGTCGTATATTATCTATTATAATCTCTTATATTCCCTCTAGCCCTTATTATTACTTAGGGATCGAGCGCTAATACTATAGCTCTCTTGCTTCGTATTTATACGTACTATCGACGGTAGCTAATAAAGTGCTACTTACCCGGGTTATTTCTTACTACCGGTATCTACTTTATATCTATTATCCTAGCGAGTACGCTAATATTCCGACCGATCGACGTACTAGCTTAGTTTCTATACTATCGTACTAACTATAGGCCTCCTCTAGTAGTTAGGTTAGATCTCGCTAGTAGAGGATATACTCGGTTAAGTCGGATTATATCCTATATAACTTAACGTAGATATACTTACTAGACAATCTACCGGTTTTTCCCTATCTTACGATACCTATATTAAAATACTAGAGCCTATCGGTAAAGGAGTCGGCTAGATCGAGTATTATTAGATATAAGCTATTTATAGAGATCTTATACGTTAACCTACTTATATATATAGTATAGTCGATACTACGCCGTAGTACCGCTAAATATCGCTAGCTACGTATAGGAGGTAAATATATATAGTTATAGTACTACCGGAATTTCTATATCTAGCACTTCTATTATACGAGACTTAGGCGTTATATAACCTAGGGCTAATCTACTAAACGACGATTAGATACGAACCGGTTTACTAGGCGGTAAACTATATTGTCTATATTACTTTTACTAGCTAGCAAAATAGTTAGCACTCTCGTATTATAATTGCGGTTATAGTAGATACGTCTACTAGCTATAAGTCGTAGTATAGTAACGCTACCTAGGCTCGAACCCTAATTGCGCTATCTATCCCTAGATATAGCTCGACTATTATACCTCGCTAACTAAATTTTATCGTATATCGTCTATTAGGACGTCTAGTATACTATCTATACCGTTATCGTAGCCTTAGCTATCTTAGTCTAGTATATTCTTACTTACCTAGTAGTCTACTATTATCTAATCCGGCTATTATCGAGGCAATCCGATATATCCTTATATTATAATACTAACGGACCCGTATACGGACTTATTAGGCTATATACTAGTTTATATATAGTTATTATATACGTAATAAAATACTACGATTAACTCGGTTAGTATTCGGTTCTTAAAACTATTAACTCGTAATATCGTAGAATAGATAGCGGTTAGTTCGTCTACCCGGGATATACGTCCGAAATTATAGTATATTTTCGAACGACTACAATTCTCGAAAACTAATTTCTCCCCCGATCGATTAGATAATAACGCCCTAATCTAACTATATCTTTTATTATTTATCTACCCGAATATAAACCTACTATAACCGAGACAGTCCGAGCAAATTAGTAACCTTACCGCCGCTAAGATTTACCCTAATTGTTACTAACCCTCGAGTCTAGCTTACTTACGTATTACGCTCCGTATACTAACGGCGTTTTCTAGGGTAGGTTTTATAGATTACCTCCTCCTACTACTATATATTATATAGTAAATTATTAATAGTATAATACTAACTGTTTTACCGCCTAGTAAACTACCGGGCTATTATCTATTTTCCTAGCCGGTAAAACGGTTAGTACTCTTATATAGTCGTATTTATTATCCTATAGTTTAACGAATTAGGGAAATACGAGGCGGTCTATATTACTTAACTACTATATCTACTTAGAGACGGTAGTATATATATATCGAATGTATTACGTATAATATGCTTAGTATAGGCTTATATATACTCGAGCCTATCGATATATTATAGTTACTCTACCTAGAATAGATCTATCGTCTCTAATATTTCTAAGATACCGCCTCGCGTAGCCTCGAGCTATACGGCTACTCCGATATATATACTGTCTCGTATTCTCTAGCCTTCCTCCTATACTATACTTACTATTCGATTAGCGTTAGATATCCCGTCTAATAATAAAGGTATATACTCGTCGTAAATATAGTCGATTAAATCTTTATCTCTAAACTTAAGTTCTAGGACCTCCTTTACCTCCCCTAATACTTTATCGAGGTTAGCTATACTATATACGTCTAGTAGCTTATAGTATGCCGCCTCTAGAACCGGAATTACCTTAACGGTAAGATCTACTATAGGGCACTTTAGGGTTAGAGTTAGGCGTATAGCGGGCGTATAGTAGGGCGCCGGCGTCGGGCTAATTAGCTATAACTAGCGATATAGCAAGGGCCGCGGGCTAATTAGCTATAACTAGCGATAGGAACGCTCGCCCTCGCGCGCGACGTCGACGAGCCCTATTTACTATTTATCGCCTCCTTTATAGAACTATTCTCTATTTATTCGATATTATAATATCGAAGGTATAAAAGAATATATTCTCGCGCCTACTCGTAGGCCGCCTACGTATATTGCGAGCTAAATAAGAAGGCGGTCGTATTCTTAGTCGTATCTCGACTACGCCCGCGTCGGGCTAATTAGCTATAACTAGCGATATAGTAAGGGCCGCGGGCTAATTAGCTATAACTAGCGATAGGAACGCTCGCCCTTGCGCGCGATATCGACGAGCTCTATTTACTATTTATCGCCTCCCTTATAGAACTATTCTCTATTTATTCGATATTATAATATCGAAGGTATAAAAGAATATATTCTCGCGCCTACTCGTAGGCTGCCTACGTATATTACGAGCTAAATAAAAAGGCGGTCGCATTCTTAGTCGTATCTCGACTACGCCTACGTCGGGCTAATTAGCTATAACTAGCGATACGGTAAGGGCCGCGGGCTAATTAGCTATAACTAGCGATAGGAACGCTCGCCCTCGCGCGCGACGTCGACTAGCCCTATTTACTATTTATCGCCTCCCTTATAGAACTATTCTCTTAGAGTACTCTCTACGAGCTATACCGCGAAGATACCCTCTACGGCCTTCGCGAAGTAGTCTTAATAACTCGCTATACTCTATATACCGCTAAGGACGTATTTAATAGTAAAGTCGGTATCTATACTAAAGTAAGTCTCGCCTTTACCCCTTTAACGCGCCGCCCGTTATATACTAACCTAAGTAGGTTTATATCTACGGCGCGACTTTGTCTATATATAGCTTCGCCGTCCGCGTTACTTTTAGTCTCTTCCGTACTAGTAAGAAAGTTCTATAGGAACCGCGAAGATACTCTCCGCGGCCTTCGTAAAGTAGTCTTAATAACTCGCTATACTCTATATACCGCTAAGGACGTATTTAATAGTAAAGTCGGTATCTATACGAAGGTTAGTCTCGCCTTTACCCCTTTAACGCACTGCCCGTTATATACTAACCTAAGTAGGTTTATATCTGCGGCGCGACTTTGTCTATACGTAGCTTCGCCGTCCGCGTTACTTTTAGTCTCCTCCGTACTAGTAAGAAAGTTCTATAGGAATAGTTAAAGCGCCTTATCGCCGATAGCTTAGTCGTTCTTATACTAATAAATAACAAGTTCGTATCTCGCGCTATTATCGCTACTATTGCCGCTCGACTACTAGAGGGACTTTAGTAGAATCTACCTAAGCTTAATCTCGCCTTTGCCCGTCCCGAGGAGTTAGAGCTAGATCCTACTATAGAATATCTTATAGTAGAGGACCGTAGCGGACTTTTCGAAGCTAATCGGCATACCTTACTTAGCCTTTAGCGTATAATACGCGAGGGTTTCCCCTTATTAGAGTACCTCGTTAGTATATAGCCTTACATTTCGGCGCCTAAGTATTTTAAAGTATAGCCGAAGCGAGATCTAAGCTCTGTCCTAGTTAATAACTCTAACGAGAGCTTCGAGAATATTAATATAGTTAAGTACTAGCCTTCTAAGCCTAATAGTACTCTAGACGCCTCCTAACTAGAAGCGCTCCGTCGTATTCTAACGGCGCGTCTTACTATTATTTAAGGCCTATCTAGTACTAGTAAGACCTATATCTCTATATAAGCTATTAAAGTAATACTCGAGAACTAGAATAAGGGAGATCTACTAATAATTATCGCTTATTAGACTAACTACGCTATCGACTAGTTTTTACGTTATATCGCTATATTTAAGGAAGAATTTATACGTCTCGGTAGTTGTAGTAAGAATAAGGATGTCGTTAAGCCGCTTCGTTAGGATACGACGAAGCGCTTCTAGTTAGTAAGCCGCTTCGCTAGGATACGACGAAGCGCTTAAGAAACATTAAAGTAAGAAGGCGTTCGTATTCTAAGTCGTATCTTAACCGCGCCCGCGTCTAGCTAATTAGCTATAACTAGCGATACGGCCCTCGCTCCGTTAGAACGCGACGGAGCGCTTCTAGTTAAGAAATATACGGGATATATATTCTCCTATCCCTTACCCTCCGGTTCCGTAAGTAGGGATTTACCTATCTTCTTAGCTATACTTTTAGTCTTATATTAAGTATACGAGGTACCCTTTTCCGAAATCTAGCTAACCTATCTGCCCGATATTAATTAAACATTATTAGAACCTAGCTAACTATCTAATTAAATAGCCTTCCTTCGCTATTATAGAAGGCTACTACGAACCTTACCCCGTATCTCGTATTACTCCGCCTATCGCCTAGTAAGGACTTTTACCTTTAATAATAGACCTACTAGTAATACTCTTTAGGTTTACTCCTCCTACGGTCCGATAGAGGAATAACTTAAAACTTTTAGTACGTACCTAAAACGCCTAGTTTTAGGTGCGTACCTAAAGTTTTAAGTTATTTACGGTATCCTTTAATTGCTAGACTTTAGGTTTTATAACGTCTACGGGAAGGCCGTAGGCAGTATACGAACCTGCTTATACGTACTACTTTATACGTAAAATATACTACGCTACTATTCCTTACTCTCTTATATATAAAATGCATCGCTAGAAAGGGGTAGCCCTTTCTAGTATTAGTAGTTTCCGCGAGATAGAACTACTACCTTCTCGAATTCTATACTTATTAGCGCGGCTTATATATAAGCTTTGCCCTCCGCTGTTAACGGAATTAATACGATACCGCCTAAAAGATAGCGTAAGCTACTCGGTACTAAAGAGGAAGAGCGAAAGAAGAAGGCCGAACGTACCGCGAGGAAGTTAGCGAGTACGGCTCTACGACGAGCCTAGAAGAAAGTATAGCAAGCCGAGTAAGACCTAGGCGTAGTATCTTCTTCGTCTACGCTACTACTATATCTAGCCGCTATATCGTCTACCTCCTCGGCTACCTAATCTATCCCCTATATTAACCCTCTACTTCGTAGCTAAATAGGCGTAGTAGGTAGTTAAATACTCTAGAGTTAGTACTATTCGGCTAGTTAGGGACGGCTACTTCTCCTAGTACTACGACTACTACCGCTCTCTCTATAGATAGCGCCGCGTATAAATACTAGAGATAGGCTATAGCTCCTCGCTATCTATATTAACTAGCTCGAGATCGACGATATTATCGCAGTAGTCGATTAATTTACTAGAGCTAACGCCGCTAGCTCTACTCTAAGGGATAGTACTTCTACGTCTATCGTTTAATAATCGATCGTATAGGCTATCCCTACCTACGACTAGCCTTAGTTAGCTATTCGGCGGGCTCCTCTACGTCCCCTTCTCCCTAAAATAGATAGCACTTAACTAGTATACCTATCTAATACTCTCCCTTCGTATATAGGTCCTCTTACCCTATATAGAATAGTTTACCGCCCCGCTCCGATAGCTACTAGACCCCCTTTATCCGCTATAGTATAATCCCTACTAGCGCTAGCTTCTATACTAGCGATACCTCCCGCGCTAGCTTCTATACTAGCGATACCTCCCGCGCTAGCTTCTATACTAGCGATACCTCCCGCGCTAGCTTCTATACTAGCGATATCTCCCGCGCTAGCTTCTATACTAGCGATACCTCCTGCGCTAGCTTCTATACTAGCGATACCTCCCGCGCTAGCTTCTATACTAGCGATACCTCTCGCGCTAGCTTCTATACTAGCGATATCTCCCTAGCTAGCTTCTATACTAGCGATATCTTCCGCGCTAGCTTCTATACTAGCGACGCCTTCCTAGCTAGCTTCTATACTAGCGACGCCTTCTCCGCTAGCTTCTATACTAGCGACGCTACCTAAGCCTAACTCCTAAGGAAGCGTAGCTTATTCTTCCCTATTACTAGCTTCGAAGTCCGCTACTTAACCTACTTCGCTAACTCTTTAAAGAAGTCTCTCCTTCCCTCCTATTCTAGAGAGCCCCTTATTACCTACGACGCCGCCTAAGCTAGACTCCTAAGTAAGCGTAGCTTATTCTCCTCTATTACTAGCTTCGAAGTCCGCTACTTAACCTACTTCGCCGACTTCTCGAAGAAGTCTCTCCTTCCCTTCTATTCTAGAGAGCCCTTTATTACCTACTTTAAGAGACGGGACGAATTAACTACTAGCCTTAGTATAGCGTAGTCGACCGATCGTAAGCGCGAGTATATCTAAGTCTAATTCTAGAGATAGTATTCCTAGCCCTAGCTTAAGGCGAAGCCCGTCTAGATTAAGAGATAGTATTACTAGGTCTAATTTAAGAGAGAGCTTATAAAGGCCTCGTCCTAGAGCTTACCTATCGTAGCTATAACGCGGGCTCCTACTACGTATTTAGCTAAATCCTAGAGAGCGTAACCTGCGCCCTACCTTACTAGAACCCCTACTACCGCTACGACCTACGCTACCGCGAGGTTAGTAGGGTCGAGACGATAATAGCGACGTTACGCTTAAAAGCTCGTAAGTACCTTCGGTAACTAGTAGTTTAATCTAATCGGATTTAAGTAGTCCTTCGAGTAGCGACGCTAGAGTTAATTCCGACGAGGAACTAGACAACCTACCTATTATATCGACCCCTTATAGTCGGATAGTACTTTACTAAGCGCTCGCTATAGATAGTTACTCTTATAAGTATTCCTAAGACTAGGATATAGACGCGGAAGAAGAGGAGCCGATACCGCTTAAAGTTACACTCGTAGAATTTATTACTAAGGGTACTACTGCTACCTTCGCCTAAAGTTAACTTTACTAGCTCCCGGATATACTTATATACGTCGTAGAATATAATAAGCTCCCGACGTATATATACGAGTAGCTCCGAGGCGTCGACTAGTATAGACTCCTCGCCGCGTAGGTTAATAGGGTACCTTCTACGGTCCTATTACTCGAGAAGTCGTATCTTATATCTACTAATTAGCTATTTTATATTACTCGATACTAGGATATTAACGCACTTCTCCTCTCTATAACCTTACTTACGACCTATAGAGCCGGTATTCGGTTATTCTATACGCTTCGCTTTATAAAGACTATTACTTACGAGTAGTATATACTAGTAGGCCGCTCTCCGATACGACCCGAATGCTATAAGTATATATAGATCGCGACTAGACTCGATACTTCTAAATTTAATACGTACCTCTTCTTCCCTAACCTTCTACTCCCTAAAGCGAATCGAAATCGGAAGATCGACCGGTAACGTCGCTATTATATAAACAAGCGTAAATAGGCTTACTTTATTAATACTATCCTTATTCCTACGCTTCGCGATACTTATCCTTCTCGAGTACTCGTATATTATCCCCTATCCTTCTAGTAAGTATATAATCGTATATACGCTCGATAGAAATAAGGCGTAGAAGGTAATAATCGTAATATTAGTAAAATCTCTTACGATATTATAGATCTGCTACCGGCAAATTAAGACCCTATAGTCGACGTAGCTATACTACGACTATATTATTTATAGTAGGGTATCGAACGTCGGTTACGTCGAGACTTAGATATATATTAGCAGCGTATAGAACTAGTTATTATATAGTATAGGACTAAAATCCGTCTAGAGGTATAGACTCCCTTAGAGCTTAAAGAACTCCTCGATTAGTCCCTCGAGCGCTAGTTTAACCCTATATATCGTAATATAGACCGCGCTTAGTTCGACCTCGCGTAGGAAGACATCCCTACTAGACTAGTAGTCGAAGACGTAGTAGTATCTCCGCTTATCGCCCTTTGCCGGATAGCCTATAGCGTTACGAAGACTAGCGGCCTTAATATCGAGCATCCTTAAGTATACTAGTAGTTCGGTATATAAGAGGCTTATAGTATCCGAGGCAAACTACTCCGTAAGTCCGTAGAGCGGCTTAGTAGTATCGGCTTCTTCTAAGGATATAATATATCGAAGGATCTCTTCGCGTCTATTAACTAAACGGTAGAACCTATTTTTAGTTAGTTAATACTGCCGCTTCTTACATTCTCCTAGTCTACTATCGACTAGGTAGCCGCCGTTACTTCCCTTATTACCCGAGATACTATATTTCGCCGAGCTCGTATCTTAGACGCCTTTAAAGTAGAAATTATATAGGCGTATAATACGCTAGATAGCTACGCCTCGAGTACTATTCCCTTTAGCGTACGAGGAGAGGTTCGTACTTACTAGAACCTGCTCTATTAGCCTAATCTGCCTATAACTCGCCTAAGCCTAACCGAGGGAGTAGACAGGCGTCGTACTTACTAGCCTTTTTTCGTACTCGAGAGTAAGTACGTCGTCGACTTTATATATTTATAGTTAAACCGCTAGCTCTTTATAATATATATAGTCCTTTCGTAAAGGTCTATTAACGTAGGCGTAAATACCGCCTAACTCGATCGTATAACCCGCGCCGTTAAGGAAGCCTCTACGTCGGTAATACTTAATATACTATTCGACTTACTAACGACGACTTGTAATAGTAGTTCCTTTAGTATAAAGCATAGACTCTCTCGTAATCGTTACGACTAGTTAGGCGTAGGCGATAGAGAGTAGGAAGGAAGTCGTCGGGGTTTAAATATTATAGCAAGCCTCTATACTACGTACGCCGCCTAGCTCCTAGCCGATCTCTTTAACTAGGTTTAACTACGCTTCTATACTACCGCGCTCTAGTAGACCGCCTATACTACCGACTTCCTCTATAGCTAGCTCTAGGCTACTAGTTCGGGAAGGCTAGAGTAAGCTTTCTATAACTACGTAAAGGAGACGATCGACTAATTCGTTACTACCTACTAAACGTATTAAGTAGCGTATAGGGAGCGTAAGGGTAACGACTTAGAAGAGGATAATAACTCGGATTAGTACCTAGATATCGTTAAACGGGCGCTTTAGCGATTAAGCTAGGTATATAGATGCCGCTATACTAGCTATATACTCTATATACTCTTAAAGCCCGATAAGCGCCTAGGGGATTAGATATAGTTACGCTACTTCTTCTTAGAGGAAGTTACCGATAAAGAGAGAGCCGGTCTCTATAGCTTTTCGTACGACCTCGTATATCGGATAACGGGCGGGAGACCTAATATTATCGTCGCTCGGGGCGGTAGTAGTAACGCTATAGAAGGCGGCTTTACCTTATTTACCGCTATCTAGCAAACCCGCCTTTAGCTACTTTTTAACTAGGACGACGGTTTTCGCCGTAATAGCTAGGAACGCCGACTATAGTATAGGTAGGCGAGGTACTATTTCGACGTACTTGCCTTACTTAGTCGGGATTACCTAGACATTGCGCAATAGTTTAAGTATAGTATAGGGCGTTATATAATAAATTAGATACGTATCCTCCCTGCTTACGATAAAAGTAAAATCTATTAAGCCGTTCGATAAAAGAAAATACCTAGTACTACCGCTTAATACTAGATAAAGTAGGTAGCCGCCGTCTTAGTTAGCGTAAGTAACCTTATCTAGAATAGCACTATCCCGTAGCATTAGTCGCTCGTTAGTACCGTAAAAAAGAAGAACTAACTTTATATAATATACCGCTATACTCCTAATCTACTCTATAATTAAGGATAGTAGATAATTAGCGAAGATCTTATTAACTACTTTATAGCGATACGATAGATTTAGCGACTAAGAGGGCTAGATAATAGTAACTCTGCGTCTGCCGACGACGACGATAACGACGAGTAGATTCTATCGCGAAATAGTAAGGCAAGGCTAGCCGAATACTAGATATAGCTACTGCTTAATACGGCTACTAGATAGCGCCGATAATAGCAAAAACTTCGGGCGTACGCCTAAAACCGTAGTTATATAATAAGTGTATACTAATAAAGAAACTTTAGGTACGCACCTATTTAATACGTAGAATAGGTATATACCTAAAGTTCCTTTATTTACGTATAGTCTCTATAATATTTAATCGTATAGTTAAAGAAGTAGATATAGGCCGGTTAACTAAGTAGATAGCGCTTAAATGAGATTGAATAGCGAGCGACTAGCGTACTACTAAATAAATAGATAGCCTATTATATATAATAGCGTATAATCTAGGTTTATTACTTTGTCGACTTTACTAGACTAGCGTCGAGAATAATAGGATTCTATTATACTATTATTGTTCTATATGCTTAGAATAATAAAATTGCTATATAGTACTAACCTCTCTTTATCCGGAAGCTATACTATGCTATTAGAGATAGAGCCTCGTAGTATAGGTAGAAATCTCGACCTATAAAGTCGGAAATTAGTATCTCGGAAGAGGCGTTCTCTACTACTATATATAGCGATCTATATTCACTCGGAGCTATAGAATACCGCTAGATATTCTATTATACTATCTACTTAATATATAGATTACTATAGCTCTTAACCCTTATATATACTATAGGGTTATCGAGGACGATAACGAGGTAGACTAACTTTACTTAATAGGCCCTAAATTCTTTATATAGTTAACTACTTAAGGAACGAAATTATTACGTAGTTATATAAGCTAGAAGGACTATAATTAATTAAATAAAGACGTTATTACTTATTTATATGCTTATATAATTATTTATATAATTTAATATTGCGGAGACTGTTTCTATAATCGTAGTATTATATACCTAATCTAAGAATATTACCTTTAAGTAGCGTAGGGTTCTCTTCCTCTATCGATACTTTACGTAGAGTAGCCGTACCCTCTTCTATTACTAGTAGCTCGCGTTCCTTCGCTATACTTAGTCGCTATAGTACGACGAGCGTAATATCGTTATCGTACGCCTCCTCCCCCTCTAGAAGTTCGATTAGAGTTATGTCTACTATACCGTTCGCTAGGTAGGCGATGCTATAGCGCTACTAATATATAATCGTTCCTAAGACTTTAACGTTACTTTCGAGGTTAAATGCCCCGATTCCGATCTCGTACTCTATCTCGCTATATAGCAGTTTAAGGTTATAGCGAAGCGCCTTAATATCCGCTATCGTAACGTTAAAGTCCGGTAGATAGTAATAAACTAAGAAGCGATACTGTATTAATAGCTAAGTTTTCTTATCGAGTCTATACCGAGTATAACGCTTAAGGCTAAATATACCTTTAGTCTTATTACCTAGATCGGTAACAATCTAATATAAATACTAGTACTTCCTACAATCCGGCGACCGTAGCTACGCCGCGCGAGAAACTAGAATATTATATATAAAACCGCCGTATACGAGTGCGACCGATATTAAGTAAAATCTAGTATATACCGCTAATCTATCCGCACTTTACTATACGTCTTTTAACTACCGCCGATCCTTATCTCGTATATCCTAGAGTCTAGAACGTAAGGTCTATATAAACCGGAAATATACGAGGGCGACGTCGTAGAGTCGTAGAGGTACTAACGCCGAGCTACGATACCCGAAGAATATATTATAATAACTTAAGTAGAGGTTGTCTACGAGGTACTTAACGAATAGCAATTAGTCGTATATAGACCGCGACTACTACCTTAGTATACTCTCTAAGCTTAAGTTAATATATTCGTCGAGCCTCCTTTAACTACGTTCTCTATCGTATAGGTAAAGGTTATTCCCGAGACTATATAGCGGTCTAAATGCGGCTAACAATTGTACTATCGTACTAGGCCTACTATTATTATAGCTACTCGTATTAATTAATACCTTATAAGACGTCTCTTATAGTATATTCTCGGGCGTCGGCGCTAGCCGCTAAGGATAATAAGGTAGTAAGTAACTACCCTATATAATCGAGAGTATACGGATATATATCGTTAAACTCTGTACCGGTAATAACGAGAAGTAGCGTTTACGCTTCTTAATAGGTAAAGGAGGATCCGACTTCGTCTTAATTACGACCTCGCTAAACCGGAGACTAGGCCGTATACTCGCTATTACTATCCGAACCGCTTCGTCGCCGTAGTTAGTAAGTATAGGTATATATAATAAGGGTCGCAATTCGGGACTACCGTTAATATAGAGAGCGACTAGGACCGCCGTATATATCTAATCCTACGCGATAGTTCGAGTCTAACTATCGATACCGAACCCCGCCGGCTAGCGCTTATATTATATCTACTACTCCCTATCTATACTATAGTTATAAGCAACCTAGACTTTATAGTCTCTATGCCTAACGTTTACTAGGTAGCGTAGGATTTAATCCTTTAGCTCGATCGACAGTTCGGAGAATAATATCCTTGCCTTAATTAGATAGTAGTATAAGGTTGTTATAGTAAGTAGCAATAATAAGCGTTTAATAGAACTTTAGGTACGTACCTAAAATTTCCTTACGTTATACCTTATATAACCTTATATAACCTTATAGGCTATTACCTAATACTAGTACGGGTAAGCGTTAAAAGCAAATATCGCTATTAGACGCGGGATATACCGCTAGCGGCAAATACGTAGTCTGTACGTAATATAACTTTTCTTCTTTTATAAACCTACTCCCTCTTCTTAACTTAAATATTAATATCAACCTTCCGTAGTACTTACTATTACTAGTACTAGAATAGGTATATACCTAAAGTTTCTTTAAAAACACTAATAGTTAAACTATTTTCGAAAGAAATATATTACTATAATCGCGAAAAAAACTATAGCTATAAGTTCCCTACTTATCCCTAGCGCGCGTAAGCGCAAATTAGGCACTAGTCCGCTAAGCGACCCGCCCTAAACCCCGACGTCTACTACTAAGAAGTAGTATACTCTACTACTTAGCCTCGGCGATCCTTCTCCGAAAGAGTCGCTAGTAAAGAAGGCTAAGACCGCTAATACGCCTAAGAAGTTAACTAAAGCTAAGTAGGACAAGACTATCGGTATAGAGATAGACTAAGATAAGCTTAACCTAGCCGAGTAGAGGTTTAAGGAAGGTCGCGTTAATAGCTTTAAGGATATTATAGATAAGACCCGCGGCGTAGTAACGGCCCTATCCTATAGTTAAGGTATCTATATAGCCGCCTACTCCGCTAGATCTATTAAGAACGAGACTACTATAGGAGCTATAGAGATCCTAGTCGGCGACTAGTTCGTATATATAATAGCGAAGCTCGAGCTAGCGTTTAAGTATTTCTACTTATATCGCGTCGTAAGTATAATAGGCCTAAGTATACCCCCTTTTTTTATTCTTTTTTTCCTTTACCGTTATATCGATTCTACTTAAAAGATAAAACTTTAGGTATATACCTATTCTACGCGTTAAATAGGTACGTACCTAAAGTTTCCTTAAAATACTACGATTTAGGTATATGCCTTAAGTTAACTCTAAAGATGAAACTTTAGATATATACCTATTCTATATATTAAATAGGTACGTACCTAAAGTTTCTTCGAAGGTTTATAATTTAGGTATATGCCTAAAGTTTCTATATTCTTAATTCTCCTTTCTAGAATAGTGCTAAGTTATTATAGCGAACATTTAGTAAGTACGAGAGCGCGTCGGCTAAGTACGCTAGACCCCTAGCGGGTACTCGGCGTAAAGCTAGACCGACTAAGCGTAAGGGCAAATAGCCCGTTTTATTAGAATACGTTAGCGATAGCGAAGACGCCTAAGGTTTAGACGATATAGTAGAGTAAGACTCTAATAACGACGTCGATAAGATAGATATCGACGAGAAAGATAGTAGTAACTAGTAGAGCTACCGACTCTAGCTTACGCCGAATAAGATCCTTAAGACTATCTCTAGCTTTACTAAAGGCTAGATTAAGGTTAAGAGTATAACGGCGGAGGACGACGACGAGGTAGATCGCGCTCTTACGGGCCCGCGCTATCCCGATACTATTAAGGGTAACCTAAAGCGTATAGCCTTTATCTATATCCGCGCCGTATAGAAGATAAAGGTTATTCTAGACTCCCTCGATCCTATAATCGATCGGCTAGATCTAGCGTATATTCCTACGTTCTTCGTAGGCACTCCTACTACGCTTTATAGACCTACTCTCTAGCTAGTCTACCTAGTCCTAGAACTAGAGATATACGGAAAAGACCTCTATCGAGGACTACTACTCTTATACCTATATAATAAGATAAAGAATAAGAATAATAACGCCTCGGTTAACCTATTACTCGAGCCGATAAGGATCTCCCGCGTCGCTACTACTACTATCCCGGTCTATATCGACCCGAAGGCTAGCCGAGTAAATACTAAAGAGTAGGAAGAGCGTATAGGCAATATTATAGAGATATTGCTAAACCTCGTTAAGAAGGGTCTATACGATAGATCTACTACTACGGAGATATAGCGTATATAAAGTAATACCGATCCGGATACTATACTTAAGACGTTCGACATTTTATCTAAGCGCGGTAATATAAATCTAGGGACTAGCCTACGCCTAGACAACTTTGCTAATAATAAGGCGCGTATCGCCTATATTAATAACATTATCCTTACTACCGGTAGCGCGCGTCTATATTTATAGCTTTTTAGCGATCCTACTAAAATCGAGCGCCTAGGGTTCGATACCGTAATATCTAAGATTAATATAGGCGAAGTATAAGCCTTCTAATAGCGTTACGCCGAAGACACTAATAATAAGCGTACTAGCGCCTATAATACCGATAGTACCCTAGTTATCGATAGCAAGATGTTTACGCTTATTAACTCCGCTATAAACTAGAAGAGCGCTAAGGCACCTACGTTCGAGGACGCCTATACTTCGCTCGATATTATACCCGAAATATTAAGCGTACTAGATAGCTTTACTAAGTTAGGGTTTAAGGCTATATACTACGGGCTAAGCTTATAGCCTTAGCAAGTAACTAGTATAGCGTACCTTAAGCGTATAATACTCTCTTCTACTCGGTTCGCTATTATAGGCGACGACGTTAGCCTCGGTAAGACTATTTAGGTCCTCGTTATAATCTACGAGATAGCGAAAGAGACTACCCGCTAGATTAAGGTCTACGATAGTAAGCTTTCTCTACGATTTATTATAAAACTTTAGGTACGTACTTATTCTTACGAGATTTAGGTACGTGCCTAAAGTTTTATTATTTCCGATCGTTATAATTTTTAGGTATACGCCTAAAGTTCCTTCCTACTAACGAAACCTTTACTAACTTTTCTTATCTAGACAAAGTTCGTTCTCGCGTAAGCGTTATAATAACTAATACTACTACGAAGTACCTAGTAGACTATCCCGACTAGTTCCCCCTCGACTAAACGCCTAAGAAGCGTAATATTATCGAAAAGATATAAGCTAGCGACGAGGCATTTAATCGTAATACCTCTATAAATAAGGCTAGAGCGGAGCTTAGTCTACGCCCTAAATACCGCCTACCGATTATCGTCTACCTACCGAATAGTCTTACGGCTTAGCTTACTAATACCGGTATATACTTCTACGATCTAGAGGGTAACTATTCTAAGTATATCTATATATATACGTTCTATTTACTCGGTATTAAAAAGAATTAGCGAGATAATTAGTTTACTAAGTCTACGCCTATCCTTATAAACCTCGAGGCTCTAAAGAGTTAGTTAGCTATCTAGAACGGCGATAACGAATAGATATCGCGTAATCTAGTACTTACTATCTACTAAGTACTATCTAGATAGATCCTCGAGGTCGGATCGACCGTTAGGGTCTCTAAGAAGCGAACTATAGCTATTAACGAAGATAACGAGGACGTCGACGGCCTCGCGGGCGATATCTTAGACGACGAGGATAGAGGTACTACGCTTGCCGACCTCTAGTAGGCGGACCTTATAATATTAAACGTTCTACTTATCCCCGAGGACTCCTTCTCTCTTATCGCGGCTAACGAGGGTTATACGGTAGGCAACCCTAAGGCTAATTAGACCGACGTATTATATAAGTTACGACCGTAGAATAGTATAGCTATTATTACTACTATAGTTATTCGCAACTATATATATAATATAGCGTCGATTATCCGCTTTAGTTAGCGCTAAGTTAAGAACCTTCTAGATTTAGGTTCTAATCTTAAGAAGAACGGTATAGACGTCGATAAATATAGACGTCTATTTTATAAGTTCGAGACACTCTATAACCGTAACTAGAGTAAGATTCTAGATACCTTATATAGGCTTACGGGCTACCCGGATCTCCTACTTAACTAGTACTACCTAGCCGCGCTCTATCCTAAAGCGATCTATAAGGCGATAGATAGTACGACAAATATCGGCTTCGTAATACTACTACTTCTAAGTCTAGTCTAAATCCGCCGTATTAAGGGCTAAACGATCGTCGCGAATAGCGTCGACTATCGTATTAGTACTAATATCCTACCTATATACTTCTATAATATCGAGATTCGTATAGACGATACTAGCTATACGATCTATAATAGAGCCTATAGGTAGTTTACTAATACGGTAGATAGTAAGCGTCTATATACTATAAACGAAGACGATAAGACCGGTTATAGTACTAGCCTACGCCGTTAGCTTATACTAACCTCTAATAACCCTATTAGCTCGGTTATACTAAGGCGCCGCTTAGATACGAGTACTAAGCTTATTAACTTATTATAAGTTTTCTAAAACTTTAGGTATATACCTTTTTTAGCTACGATTTAAGTATATACCTAAAGTTTCTATATTTTAGATATTACTAACCTTTTATTATAGGACTAATAGGTCTATCGACCCTTTTACGTACCTTTATATATCCCTTAAGGGCGACCTCTAGATACTACCGCTTTCGGATCGATTTAGCTACCTTAACTTCCTCTATCGCGTATCCCTAAAGTATTATACTTTCCTAGAGATCGTCCGAAATATTATACTTATCGAGTTGCTAAAGCTCGTAGTCTAGGCCTACGAACCTATCTCGCTCCTAATTGTCGAGGCTATTTGCGGCCTACTCTAGATCCTATATATTATAATCCGCGCTAGTATTAGTAATCGTAGCTGCGTCCTAGCTAAGTGCGCCTTCCTAAACGATTCTAGCGTTAAAATTATAATTATCTCTTTATATATAGGAGCCGAGTCCGCTAACTACTAGAAGGTAGCTTTCTTTATAGTTATACTCGACGCCGTTTCGTTCTATATTAAGTACTAAGCTAGCGGTCGACTTTACTATATAGGCTAAGAATACGATATAACGGTCTATATCTTAAATATCGACGAGAGTATCGATTAGGCCTTATAGTATAAGTATAAAGTGCGGTTCCTTAAGTAGATTCGCTCTACCTATACCCTTAGCCCGGAAGATATAGAGGTTATTATACGAGACTACCCTTTTTAAAATAATAATACTAAGCGACGCGAAAACGACGCCGCGGAGGAGCCGACCGGCCTTATTCGAGAGTCTATCGAGACGCGTATCTATACGGTTATAGCCGACGCTCTACTACGTACTATATATAGCGTACGCTCCCCTTATACTAGTAACGTATAGGCTAATATTATAGATCCTACTATAAAGAACCTATTACCGAACGAGACGCTATTCCGTTTAGTATATAGCGGTACGGTTACTCGTAAAGTTATCGGTTAGGTCTAGGAGAAGGCTAAAGGAAACTACGACGACTAGCTCGGTAACGACGACCTAGAACCGGACTAAGTAGATAAGCTCTATATTAAGCTAGTCGCTAAGTACGTCGAGGACCGTTAGTATATCTAGCGTAAGACTAGGCCCCTAACTATTAAATAAGATAAGGTTAATCGTATCGTATAGTACTACGCCGACTAGCTTATATATAGAGATACCGTAAAGCTAGTATACTTAAGTAGAACCGGTATATTCTCCTATTTAAACTTTAGGTATATACCTATTATTATATACTTTAGGTATATACCTAAAGTTTCTTCTAAATGTTTCTAAGTTAATACTAATAACGATTATAGATATCGTATTCTAGTTCTATAACTAGGTCGACTCGCTATCCGACTATATCTTTAACGGCCTTACCTATATAGTAGAGTAGGAGGGTATAGTAGTCCCTCTATAGCTTCGATAAAAGAGACTTCCGTTCTCCCTAATATAGACTACCCCTCCCCTAGAAGAGGATAAAGAGTAGCCGCCTTAGAAGCCTAATATATTATCCCTCGGCGAGGAAGTCGAAAATAGTATTATTAATAGTAAGTAGTACGAATTAGTTACTACGGTAAACTAGAAACTAAACGCTATAAAGGCGACCGATCTAGCCCGCGCCTAGATTCGAAAGTTACTACGCGAGCTTTAGAGCCTTATTAGATTATAGAAGGACTACGAGGATTAACTAATAGTATTTAAAAAGCGCTAGGCGGAGAAAGTAGTAGAGGCGTAGAAGAAAGCTTATATATTACTACCGCCGCTAGATAGTCCTCTACTATCTCTATCGCTACCTCTACCTCCTCTATCCTTAGATATAGTAAACGGCGATCTACTACTTCCTCTATCTCTAAGCCCGTAGCTAGCTATAGTTAACGATAATCTACTATATAATCCTTCGCCGTTTCTAAGTATTAACGATAATCTACTATATAATCCTTCGCCGTCTTTAAGTAATAGCGAACTTACTAATCGCTTAGATATACTACCTACTCCTCTATCTACTCCCTTACCTAGACCCTTAGAGCCGACCGCTTAGGAGATCGCTACTACTATCTCGAATACTAGAGGTCTATATAATAAGTTTATTATTATAAACCTACCTAGTTCGCTACCTATATCTAATAGTACCCGGGCAGCTAGCGAGATAGCGTTTATAGCTAGATTCGATCGGTTAAGTATATAAGAGCGAGTTCGGGCGTACGATTACTTATAGGATCTATCGGGCGGTAGTTACTAGAAGTAAGGTAAGAACCTATTTAATAAGTAGTAGAGTATTCGGTAATATAGTTATCGGTAATATAGTTAAAGCTAGTTCGTAGTAGTAGATATCTCTCCTCTCCTATATTATATATATATATATCTACTAGTTAGTAGCTTAGGGCGGAAATGCGTCTATAGTAATAAAAGTTTAGGTATATACCTAAAGTCTCTTCCTATACTAACGTAGTATTAAAGTATCTATCTTACTATAGGGCACTTTAGGGTTGGGGTTAGGCGTATAGCGGGCGTATAGTAGGGCGCCGGCGTCGGGCTAATTAGCTATAACTAGCGATACGGCAAGGGCCGCGGGCTAATTAGCTATAACTAGCGATAGGAACGCTCGCCCTCGCGCGCGACGTCGACGAGCCCTATTTACTATTTATCGCCTCCCTTATAGAACTATTCTCTATTTATTCGATATTATAATATCGAAGGTATAAAAGAATATATTCTCGCGCCTACTCGTAGGCCGCCTACGTATATTACGAGCTAAATAAGAAGGCGGTCGCATTCTAAGTCGTATCTCGACTACGCCCGCGTCGGGCTAATTAGCTATAACTAGCGATACGGCAAGGGCCGCGGGCTAATTAGCTATAACTAGCGATAGGAACGCTCGCCCTCGCGCGCGACGTCGACGAGCCCTATTTACTATTTATCGCCTCCCTTATAGAACTATTCTCTATTTATTCGATATTATAATATCGAAGGTATAAAAGAATATATTCTCGCGCCTGCTCGTAGGCTGCCTACGTATATTACGAGCTAAATAAGAAGGCGGTCGCATTCTTAGTCGTATCTCGACTGCGCCCGCGTCGGGCTAATTAGCTATAACTAGCGATACGGCAAGGGCCGCGGGCTAATTAGCTATAACTAGCGATAGGAACGCTCGCCCTCGCGCACGACGTCGACGAGCCCTATTTACTATTTATCGCCTCCCTTATAGAACTATTCTCTTAGAGCACTCTCTACGAGCTATACCGCGAAGATACCCTCCGCGGCCTTCGCGAAGTAGTCTTAATAACTCGCTATACTCTATATACCGCTAAGGACGCATTTAATAGTAAAGTCGGTATCTATACTAAGGTTAGTCTCGCCTTTACCCCTTTAACGCGCCGCCTATTATATACTAACCTAAGTAGGTTTATATCTGCGGCGCGACTTTGTCTATACGTAGCTTCGCCGTCTACGTTACTTTTAGTCTCCTCCGTACTAGTAAGAAAGTTCTATAGGAACCGCGAAGATACCCTCCGCGGCCTTCGCGAAGTAGTCTTAATAACTCGCTATACTCTATATACCGCTAAGGACGCATTTAATAGCAAAGTCGGTATCTATACGAAGGTTAGTCTCGCCTTTACCCCTTTAACGCGCCGCCCGTTATATACTAACCTAAGTAGGTTTATATCTACGGCGCGACTTTGTCTATACGTAGCTTCGCCGTCCGCGTTACTTTTAGTCTCCTCCGCACTAGTAAGAAAGTTCTATAGGAACAGTTAAAGCGCCTTATCGCCGGCAGCTTAGTCGTTCTTATACTAATAAATAACAAGTTCGTATCTCGCGCTATTATCGCTACTATTGCCGCTCGACTACTAGAGGGACTTTAGTAGAATCTACCTAAGCCTAATCTCGCCTTTGCCCGTCCCGAGGAGTTAGAGCTAGATCCTGCTATAGAATATCTTATAGTAGAGGACCGTAGCGGACTTTTCGAAGCTAATCGGTATACCTTGCTTAGCCTTTAGCGTATAATACGCGAGGGTTTCCCCTTATTAGAGTACCTCGTTAGTATATAGCCTTATATTTCGGCGCCTAAGTATATTAAAGTATAGCCGAAGCGAGATCTAAGCTCTATCCTAGTTAATAACTCTAACGAGAGCTTCGAGAATATTAATATAGTTAAGTACTAGCCTTCTAAGCCTAATAGTACTCTAGACGCCTCCTAACTAGAAGCGCTCCGTTATATTCTAACGGCGCGTCTTGCTATTATTTAAGGCCTACCCGGTACTAGCAAGACCTATGTCTCTATATAAGCTATTAAAGTAATGCTCGAGAACTAGAACAAGGGAGATCTACTAATAATTATCGCTTGTTAGACTAACTACGCTATCGACTAGTTTTTACGTTATATCGCTATATTCGAGGAAGAATTTATACGTCTCGGTAGTCGTAGTAAGGACAAGGATATCGTTAAGCCGCTTTGTTAGAATACGACGAAGCGCTTCTAGTTAGCAAGCCGCTTCGTTAGGATACGACGAAGCGCTTCTAGTTAGTAAGCCGCTTCGCTAGGATACGACGAAGCGCTTAAGAAACATTAAAGTAAGAAGGCGTTCGCATTCTAAGTCGTATCTCGACCGCGCCCGCGTCTAGCTAATTAGCTATAACTAGCGATACGGCCCTCGCTCCGTTAGAACGCGACAGAGCGCTTCCGGTTAAGAAATATACGGGGTACGCATTCCCCTACCCCTTATCCTCCGGTTCCGTAAGTAGGGATTTACCTATCTTCTTAGCTATACTTTTAGTCTTATATTAAGTATACGAGGTACCCTTTCCCGAAATCTAGCTAACCTATCTACCCGACATTAATTAAATATTATTAGAACCTAGCTAACTATCTAATTAAATAGCCTTCCTTCGCTACTACGGAAGGCTACTACAAACCTTACCCCGTATCTCGTATTACTCCGCCTGTCGCCTAGTAAGGACTTTTACCTTTAATAACAGACCTACCTATAATACTCTTTAGGTTTACTTATCCTACAGTCCGATAGAGGAACAACTTAAAACTTTTAGTACGTACCTAAAACGCCTAGTTTTAGGTACGCACCTAAAGTTTTAAGTTGTTTACGGTGTCCTTTAATTGCTAGACTTTAGGTTTTGCAACGTCTATAGGAAGGCCGTAGGTAGTATACGAACCTACTCGTGCGTACTGCTTTATACGTAAAATATACTACGCTACTATTCCTTGCTCTCTTATATACAAAATATATCGCTAGAAAGGGGTAGCCCTTTCTAGTGTTAGTAGTTTCCGCGAGATAGAACTACTACCTCCTCGAATTCTATACTTATTAGCGCGGCTTATATATAAGCTTTGCTCTCCGCTATTAACGGAATTAATACGATGCCGCCTAAAGGATAGCGTAAGCTACTCGGTACTAAAGAGGAAGAGCGGAAGAAGAAGGCCGAACGTACCGCGAGGAAGTTAGCGAGTACGGCTCTACGACGAGCCTAGAAGAAAGTATAGTAAGCCGAGTAAGACCTAGGCGTAGCATCTTCTTCGTCTACGCTGCTACTATATCTAGCCGCTATATCGTCTACCTCCTCGGCTACCTAACCTATCCCCTATATTAACCCTCTACTTCGTAGCTAAATAGGCGTAGTAGGTAGTTAAATACTCTAGAGTTAGCACTATTCGGCTAGTTAGAGACGGCTACTTCTCCTAGTACTACGACTACTACCGCTCTCTTTATAGATAGCGCCGCGTACAAATACTAGAGATAGGCTATAGCTCCTCGCTACCTATATTAACTAGCTCGAGATCGACGATATTATCGTAGTAGTCGATTAATTCGCTAGAGCTAACGCCGCTAGCTCTACTCTAAGGGATAGCACTTCTACGTCGCTCGTTTAACAATCGATCGTATAGGCTATCCCTACCTACGACTAGCCTCGGTTAGCTATTCGGCGGGCTCCTCTACGTCCCCTTCTCCCTAAAATAGATAGTACTTAACTAGTATACCTATCTAATACTCTCCCTTCGTATATAGGTCCTCTTACCCTACATAGAATAGTTTACCGCCCCGCTCCGATAGCTACTAGACCCCCTTCGTCCGCTATAGCACAATCCCTACTAGCGCTAGCTTCTATACTAGCGATACCTCCCGCGCTAGCTTCTATACTAGCGATACCTCCCTAGCTAGCTTCTATACTAGCGATATCTCCCGCGCTAGCTTCTATACTAGCGATACCTCCCTAGCTAGCTTCTATACTAGCGATACCTCCCTAGCTAGCTTCTATACTAGCGATACCTCCCGCGCTAGCTTCTATACTAGCGACGCCTTCTTAGCTAGCTTCTATACTAGCGACGCCTTCCCCGCTAGCTTCTATACTAGCGACGCCGCCTAAGCCTAACTCCTAAGGAAGCGTAGCTTATTCTTCCCTATTACTAGCTTCGAAGTCCGCTACTTAACCTACTTCGCCGACTCCTCGAAGAAGTCTCTCCTTCCCTCCTATTCTAGAGAGCCCCTCGTTGCCTGCGACGCCGCCTAAGCTAGACTCCTAAGTAAGCGTAGCTTATTCTCCCCTATTACTAGCTTCGAAGTCCGCTACTTAACCTACTTCGCCGACTTCTCGAAGAAGTCTCTCCTTCCCTCCTATTCTAGAGAGCCCCTCGTTGCCTACTTTAAGAGACGGGACGAATTAACTACTAGCCTTAGTACGGCGTAGTCGACCGATCGCAAGCGCGAGTATATCTAAGTCTAATTCTAGAGATAGTATTCCTAGCCCTAGCTTAAGGCGAAGCCCGTCTAGATTAAGAGATAGTATTACTAGGTCTAATTTAAGAGAGAGCTTATAAAGGCCTCGTCCTAGAGCTTAGCTATCGTAGCTATAACGCGGGCTCCTACTACGTATCTAGCTAAATCCTAGAGGGCGTAACCCGCGCCCTACCTTACTAGAACCCCTACTACCGCTACGACCTACGCTACCGCGAGGTCGGCAGGGTCGAGACGATAATAGCGACGTTACGCTCGAAAGCTCGCGAGCACCTTCGGCAACTAGTAGTTTAATCTAATCGGATTTAAGTAGTCCTTCGAGTAGCGACGCTAGGGTTAATTCCGACGAGGAACTAGACAACCTACCTATTATATCGATCCCTTATAGTCGGATAGTACTTTACTAAGCGCTCGCTATAGATAGTTGCTCTTATAAGTATTCCTAAGACTAGGATACGGACGCGGAAGAAAAGGAGCCGATACCGCCTAAAGTTATACTCGTAGAATTTGTTACTAAGGGCACTACCGCTGCCTTCGCCTAAAGTTAACTTTACTAGCTCCCGGATATACTTACGTACGTCGTAGAGTATAGTAAGCTCCCGACGTATATATACGAGTAGCTCCGAGGCGTCGACTAGCGTAGACTCCTCGCTAGGTAGGTTAACGGGATACCTTCTACGGTTCTATTACTCGAGAAGTCGTGCCTTATATCTACTAATTAGCTATTTTACATTACTCGATACTAGGACATTAACGCACTTCTCCTCCCTATAACCTTACTTGCGACCTATAGAGCCGGTATTCGGTTATTCTATACGCCTCGCTTTATAAAGACTATTACTTACGAGTAGTATGTGCTAGTAGGCCGCTCTCCGATACGACCCGAACGCTATAAGTATATACGGATCGCGACTAGACTCGATGCTTCTAGATTTAATACGTACCTCTTCTTCCCTAACCTTCTACTCCCTAAAGCGAATCGAAATCGGAAGATCGACCGGCAACGTCGCTATTATATAAATAAGCGTAAATAGGCTTACTTTGTTAATACTATCCTTATTCCTACGCTTCGCGATACTTATCCTTCTCGAGTGCTCGTATATTATCCCCTATCCTTCTAGTAAGTATATAATCGCGTATACGCTCGATAGAAATAAGGCGTAGAAGGTAACAATCGTAACGTTAGTAAAATCTCTTACGATATTATAGATCCGCTACTAGCAAATTAAGACCCTATAGTCGACGTAGCTATACTACGACTGCATTGTTTATAGTAGGGCATCGAACGTCGGTTACGTCGAGACTTAGATATATATTAGCGGTATATAGAACTAGTTATTATATAATATAGGACTAAAATCCGTCTAGAGGTATAGACTCCCCTAGAGCTTAAAGAACTCCTCGATTAGTCCCTCGAGCGCTAGTTTAACCCTATATATCGTAATATAGACCGCGCTTAGTTCGACCTCGCGTAGGAAGATATCCCTACTAGACTAGTAGTCGAAGACGTAGTAGTATCTCCGCTTATCGCCCTTTACTAGATAGCCTATAGTATTACGAAGACTAGCGGCCTTAACATCGAGTATCCTTAAGTATACTAGTAGTTCGGTATATAAGAGGCTTATAGTATCCGAGGCAAACTACTCTATAAGTCTATAGAGCGGCTTAGTAGTATCGGCTTCTTCTAAGGATATAATATATCGAAGGATCTCTTCGCGTCTATTAACCGAACAGTAGAACCTATTTTTAGTTAGTTAATACTACCGCTTCTTGTATTCTCCTAGTCTACTATCGACTAGGTAGCCGCTATTACTTCCCTTATTGCCCGAGACACTATATTTCGCCGAGCTCGTGTCTTAGACGCCTTTAAAGCGGAAATTATACAGGCGTATAATACGCTAGATAGCTACGCCTCGAGTACCGTTCCCTTTAGCGTACGAGGAGAGGTTCGCACTTACTAGGACCTACTCTATTAGCCTAATCTGCCTACAACTCGCCTAAGCCTAACCGAGGGAGTAGACGGGCGTCGCACTTACTAGCCTTTCTTCGTACTCGAGAGTAAGCACGTCGTCGACTTTATACGTTTACAGTTAAACCGCTAGCTCTTTGTAATATATATAGTCCTTTCGTAAAAGTCCGTTAACGTAGGTATAAATACCGCCTAACTCGATTATATAACCCGCGCTATTAAGGAAGCCTCTACGTCGGCAATGCTTAATATACTGTTCGACTTACTAACTACGACCTATAATAGTAGTTCCTTTAGCATAAAGTATAGACTCTCTCGTAATCGTTACGACCGGTTAGGCGCGGGCGATAGAGAGTAGGAAGGAAGTCGTCGGGGTTTAAATATTATAGCAAGCCTCCGTACTACGTACGCCGCCTAGCTCTTAGCCGATCTCTTTAACTAGGTTTAACTACGCTTCTATACTACCGCGCTCTAGTAGACCGCCTATACTACCGACTTCCTCCGTAGCTAGCTCTAGGCTACCGGTTCGGGAAGGCTAGAGCAAGCTTTCTATAACTACGTAAAGGAGACGATCGACTAATTCGTTACCGCCTACTAAACGTATCGAGTAGCGTATAGGGAGCGTAAGGGTAACGACTTAGAAGAGGATAACAACTCGGATTAGTACCTAGGTATTATTAAACGGGCGCTTTAGCGATTAAGCTAGGTATATAGATACCGCTATACTAGCTATATACTCTATATACTTTTAAAGCCCGATAAGCGCCTAGGGGATTAGGTACGGTTACGCTACTTCTTTTTAGAGGAAGTTACCGATAAAGAGAGAGCCGGTCTCTATAGCTTTTCGTACGACCTCGTATATCGGATAACGGGTAGGAGATCTAATATTGTCGTCGCCCGGGGCGGTAGTAGTAACGCTATAGAAGGCGGCTTTACCTTATTTACCGCTATCTAGTAAACCCGCCTTTAGCTACTCTTTAACTAGGACGACGGTTTTCGCCGCAATAGCTAGGAACGCCGACTATAGCGTAGGTAAGCGAGGTACTGTTTCGACGTACTCGCTTTACTTAGTCGGAATTACCTAGATATTACGTAACAGTTTAAGTGTAGTATAGGGCGTTATATAATAAATTAGATACGTATCCTCCCTACTTACGATAAAAGCAAAATCTATTAAGCCGTTCGATAGAAGAAAATACCCGGTACTACCGCTTAATATAAGGTAAAGTAGGTAGCCGCCGTCCTAGTTAGCGCGAGTAACCTTATCTAGAATAGTACTATCCCGTAGTATTAGTCGCTCGTTAGTACCGTAAAAAAGAAGAACTAACTTTATATAATATACCGCTATACTCCTAATCTGCTCCGCAATTAAGGATAGTAGATAATTAGCGAAGATCTTATTAACTACTTTATAGCGATGCGACAGATTTAGCGACTAAGAGGGCTAGATAATAGTAACTCTACGTCTACCGACGACGACGATAACGACGAGTAGATTCCGTCGCGAAATAGTAAGGCAAGGCTAGCCGAACACTAGGTATAGCTACCGCTTAATACGGCTACTAGATAGCGCCGATAATAGTAAAAACTTCGGGCGTACGCCTAAAACCGTAGTTATATAATAAGTGTATACTAATAAAGAAACTTTAGGTGCGTACCTATTTAATACGCAGAATAGGTATACACCTAAAGTTCCTTTATATATATATAGTCTCTGTAATATTTAATCGTATAGTTAAAGAAGTAGATATAGGCCGGTTAACTAAGTAGATAGCGCTTGAATAAGATTGAATAGCGAGCGACTAGCGCACTACTAAATAAACAGATAGCCTGTTATATATAATAGCGCATAATCTAGGTTTATTGCTTTGTCGACTTTGCTAGACTAGCGTCGAGAATAATAGGATTCTATTACACTATTATTGTTCTATATACTTAGAATAACAAAATTGCTATATAGTACTAACCTCTCTTTATCCGGAAGCTGTGCTATACTATTAGAGACAGAGCCTCGTAGTATAGGTAGAAATCTCGACCTATAAAGTCGGAAATTAGTATCTCGGAAGAGGCGTTCTCTACTACTATATATAGCGATTTATATTCACTCGGAGCTATAGAACACCGCTAGATATTCTATTATACTGTCTACTTAACATATAGATTACTATAGCTCTTAACCCTTATATATACTATAGGGTTATCGAGGACGATAACGAGGTAGACTAACTTTACTTAATAGGCCCTAAATTCTTTATATAGTTGACTACTTAAGGAACGAAATTATTACGTAGTTGTATAAGCTAGAAGGACTATAATTGATTGAATAAAGACGTTATTACTTATTTATATGCTTATGTAATTATTTATGTAATTTAATGTTACGGAGACTATTTCTGTAATCGTAGTATTATACACCTAATCTAAGAACATTACCTTTAAGTAGCGTAGGGTTCTCTTCCTCTATCGACACTTTGCGTAGAGTAGCCGTACCCTCTTCTATTACTAGTAGCTCGCGTTCCTTCGCTATACTTAGTCGCTATAGTACGACGAGCGTAATGTCGTTATCGTACGCCTCCTCCCCCTCTAGAAGTTCGATTAGGGTTATGTCTACTATGCCGTTCGCTAGGTAGGCGATACTATAGCGCTACTAATGTATAATCGTTCCTAAGACTTTAACGTTACCTTCGAGGTTAAATGCCCCGATTCCGATCTCGTGCTCTATCTCGCTATATAGCAGTTTAAGGTTATAGCGAAGCGCCTTAATATCCGCTATCGTAACGTTAAAGTCCGGTAGATAGTAATAAACTAAGAAGCGATGCTGTATTAATAGCTAAGTTTTCTTATCGAGTCTATACCGAGTATAACGCTTAAGGCTAAATATACCTTTAGTCTTATTACCTAGATCGGTAACAATCTAATATAAACACTAGTGCTTCCTACAATCCGGCGACCGTAGCTACGCTACGCGAGAAACTAGAACATTATATATAAAACCGCCGTATACGAGTACGACCGATATTAAGCAAAATCTAGCATATACCGCTAATCTATCCGCACTTTACTATGCGTCTTTTAACTACCGCCGATCCTTATCTCGTACATCCTAGAGTCTAGAACGTAAGGTCTATATAAACCGGAAACATACGAGGGCGACGTCGTAGAGTCGTAGAGATACTAACGCCGAGCTACGATACCCGAAGAATGTATTATAATAACTTAAGTAGAGGTTGTCTACGAGGTGCTAACGAACAGCAATTAGTCGTATATAGACCGCGACTACTACCTTAGTACACTCTCCGAGCTTAAGTTAATATATTCGTCGAGCCTCCTTTAACTACGTTCTCTATCGTATAGGTAAAGGTTATTCCCGAGACTATATAGCGGTCTAAATGCGGCTAACAATTGTACTATCGTACTAGGCCTACTATTATTATAGCTACTCGCATTAATTAATACCTTATAAGACGTCTCCTATAGTATATTCTCGGGCGTCGGCGCTAGCCGCTAAGGACAATAAGGTAGCAAGCAACTACCCTATATAATCGAGAGTATACAGATATATATCGTTAAACTCCGTACCGGCAACAACGAGAAGTAGCGTTTGCGCTTCTTAATAGGTAAAGGAGGATCCGACTTCGTCTTAATTACGACCTCGCTAAACCGGAGACTAGGCCGTATGCTCGCTATTGCTATCCGAACCGCTTCGTCGCCGTAGTTAGTAAGTATAGGTATATATAATAAGGGTCGCAATTCGGGACTACCGTTAATATAGAGAGCGACTAGGACCGCCGTATATATCTAATCCTACGCGATAGTTCGAGTCTAACTGTCGATACCGAACCCCGCCGGCTAGCGCTTATATTGTATCTACTGCTCCCTATCTATACTATAGTTATAAGCAACCTAGACTTTATAGTCTCTATACCTAACGTTTACTAGGTAGCGTAGGATTTAATCCTTTAGCTCGATCGATAGTTCGGAGAATAACATCCTCGCCTTAATTAGACAGTAGTATAAGGTTATTGCAGTAAGCAGCAATAATAAGTATTGTAAATCGTGCTAAGGATGCAACTAATTATCGGATTAACAACTATATAACTGTATAAAGAAGGATTAGGAGCCTACTATAGAAACTACAGTTAATATACCTATTGTGTGTCCTTCCTCTTAGTATAGGTTAGCTAATAGTATTAGCTAACTAGCATATTACCTAACTGAACTACAACACTCCCCCTTAGGTAGAGATAATATACTGTTTAGATTAGACACTCTAAATCTAGGCTTAGAGCTTTACTTTATCTTCTAACTGCCTTTAGATATTAGACTATATCTGCTCTACGTATAGCTTTATATACTATGCTACTTGTACGTACTTATATCACATTGTTTGCTAATTGGTTTGCTTTAGAGTAATGTCCTTAGTCGTGATTGTAGAGTTAGCAGGTGCCTATAAGAGACACCTAAGCTTAACTAGACAACTTAAACTTTTACAATCTACTCTTTAGCAATCCCCTAAGCACTAGTAGCCTCTACTAGAATTCAAATTCTTACTAAAACTTTTTAAGTCTAATAGCTAGCCGAGACTTTATTATAGCGATAATTCTTTACCCTAGCCTAGGGAGTATAGCGAGTAGTATAGGTAGTAGTAGTAGCGGCGGCGGTAGTAACGATCTAAACAAGAATCGGTACCCTTCGCGTTATAACAAGCTCTAGCTTATAGAGACTAGTAAGTGTTGCTGTTAGAGTTTCCCCTTTTCTAATAATTTACTAACTAGGCGCAGTCCTTAAGGAAGTTTAGTTAACTATCGCGATTCTCTAGAGAATTATCTAGTACTTAACTAATATTAGTCCGGAGCAGACTCCGCCTTAGCTACGCAACGTTGATATTAGGCACTTTATTACGAACTAGGATAATGCTCGGCTGTTTCTAAGTATGCCTCCGCGTCTACGTAAGGCGGCTAAGGCATTCAATTTAGGCTTAAAATCGAATGTTAACTACTTACCTACCGCGCTTATATATACGGCTACTACTAGACGCGTATATACTAGTAATAGCTAGTGCGGTCCTTACAAGCAGTTAAAGGGTCCGTACTTAGAGTATATAACTCTAAGTTATCGAATTAACGGTTAGGATATCGCTTTCCTAAAGGGCGCTTATACTAACTGTACTAGCCTAAATTATTATAGTTAATGCGAGTTCTCTAGTAAGTTGAATCTAGTCTTTTAGGGTAGGGTTACTATAGGGTACTTTAGGGTTAGGGTTAGGCGTATAGCGGGCGTATAGTAGGGCGCCGGCGTCGGGCTAATTAGCTATAACTAGCGATACGGCAAGGGCCGCGGGCTAATTAGCTATAACTAGCGATAGGAACGCTCGCCCTCGCGCGCGACGTCGACGAGCCCTATTTACTATTTATCGCCTCCCTTATAGAACTATTCTCTATTTATTCGATATTATAATATCGAAGGTATAAAAGAATATATTCTCGCGCCTGCTCGTAGGCCGCCTATATATATTACGAGCTAAATAAGAAGGCGGTCGTATTCTAAGTCGTATCTCGACTGCGCCCGCGTCGGGCTAATTAGCTATAACTAGCGATACGGTAAGGGCCGCGGGCTAATTAGCTATAACTAGCGATAGGAACGCTCGCCCTCGCGCGCGACGTCGACGAGCCCTATTTACTATTTATCGCCTCCCTTATAGAACTATTCTCTATTTATTCGATATTATAATATCGAAGGTATAAAAGAATATATTCTCGCGCCTACTCGTAGGCCGCCTACGTATATTACGAGCTAAATAAGAAGGCGGTCGCATTCTTAGTCGTATCTCGACTGCGCCCGCGTCGGGCTAATTAGCTATAACTAGCGATATAGTAAGGGCCGCGGGCTAATTAGCTATAACTAGCGATAGGAACGCTCGCCCTCGCGCGCGACGTCGACGAGCCCTATTTACTATTTATCGCCTCCCTTATAGAACTATTCTCTTAGAGTACTCTCTATAAGCTATACCGCGAAGATGCCCTCCGCGGCCTTCGCGAAGTAGTCTTAATAACTCGCTACACTCTATATGCCGCTAAGGACGTATTTAATAGCAAAGTCGGTATCTATACTAAGGTTAGTCTCGCCTTTACCCCTTTAACGCGCCGCCCGTTATATGCTAACCTAAGCAGGTTTATATCTACGGCGCGACTTTGTCTATATATAGCTTCGCCGTCCGCGTTACTTTTAGTCTCCTCCGTACTAGTAAGAAAGTTCTATAGGAACCGCGAAGATGCCCTCCGCGGCCTTCGCGAAGCAGTCTTAATAACTCGCTATACTCTATATACCGCTAAGGACGCATTTAATAGCAAAGTCGGTATCTATACGAAGGTTAGTCTCGCCTTTACCCCTTTAACGCGCCGCCCGTTATATACTAACCTAAGCAGGTTTATATCTACAGCGCGACTTTGTCTATACGTAGCTTCGCCGTCCGCGTTACTTTTAGTCTCCTCCGTACTAGTAAGAAAGTTCTATAGGAATAGTTAAAGCGCCTTATCGCCGGCAGCTTAGTCGTTCTTATACTAATAAATAACAAGTTCGTATCTCGCGCTATTGTCGCTACTATTGCCGCTCGACTACTAGAGGGACTTTAGCAGAATCTACCTAAGCCTAATCTCGCCTTTGCCTATCCCGAGGAGTTAGAGCTAGATCCTGCTATAGAATATCTTATAGTAGAGGACCGTAGCGGACTTTTCGAAGCTAATCGGCACACCTTACTTAGCCTTTAGCGTATAATACGCGAGGGTTTCCCCTTATTAGAGCACCTCGTTAGTATATAGCCTTATATTTCGGCGCCTAAGTATGTTAAAGTATAGCCGAAGCGAGATCTAAGCTCTATCCTAGTTAACAACTCTAACGAGAGCTTCGAGAATATTAATATAGTTAAGTACTAGCCTTCTAAGCCTAATAGTGCTCTAGACGCCTCCTAACTAGAAGCGCTCCGTCGTATTCTAACGGCGCGTCTTGCTATTATTTAAGGCCTACCCGGTACTAGTAAGACCTATATCTCTATATAAGCTATTAAAGTAATGCTCGAGAACTAGAACAAGGGAGATCTACTAATAATTATCGCTTATTAGACTAACTACGCTATCGACTAGTTTTTACGTTATATCGCTATATTCGAGGAAGAATTTATACGTCTCGGTAGTCGTAGTAAGGACAAGGATATCGTTAAGCCGCTTCGTTAGGATGCGACGAAGCGCTTCTAGTTAGTAAGCCGCTTCGTTAGGATGCGACGAAGCGCTTCTAGTTAGCAAGCCGCTTCGCTAGGATACGACGAAGCGCTTAAGAAATATTAAAGTAAGAAGGCGTTCGTATTCTAAGTCGTATCTCGACCGCGCCTACGTCTAGCTAATTAGCTATAACTAGCGATACGGCCCTCGCTCCGTTAGAACGCGACGGAGCGCTTCCGGTTAAGAAATATACGGGGTACGTATTCCCCTATCCCTTACCCTCCGGTTCCGTAAGTAGGGATTTACCTATCTTCTTAGCTATACTTTTAGTCTTATATTGAGTATACGAGGTACCCTTTCCCGAAATCTAGCTAACCTGTCTACCCGACATTAATTAAACATTATTAGAACCTAGCTAACTATCTAATTAAATAGCCTTCCTTCGCTATTACGGAAGGCTACTACGAACCTTACCCTATATCTCGTATTACTCCGCCTATCGCCTAGTAAGGACTTTTACCTTTAATAACAGACCTACCTGTAATACTCTTTAGGTTTACTTATCCTACGGTCCGATAGAGGAACAACTTAAAACTTTTAGTACGCACCTAAAACGCCTAGTTTTAGGTGCGTACCTAAAGTTTTAAGTTATTTACGGTATCCTTTAATTGCTAGACTTTAGGTTTTGCAACGTCTACGGGAAGGCCGTAGGCAGTATACGAACCTGCTTATATATACTGCTTTATACGCAAAATATACTGCGCTACTATTCCTTGCTCTCTTATATATAAAATATATCGCTAGAAAGGGGTAGCCCTTTCTAGTATTAGTAGTTTCCGCGAGATAGAACTACTACCTCCTCGAATTCTATACTTATTAGCGCGGCTTATATATAAGCTTTGCCCTCCGCTATTAACGGAATTAATACGATACCGCCTAAAGGATAGCGTAAGCTACTCGGTACTAAAGAGGAAGAGCGGAAGAAGAAGGCCGAACGTACCGCGAGGAAGTTAGCGAGTACGGCTCTACGACGAGCTTAGAAGAAAGTATAGCAAGCCGAGTAAGACCTAGGCGTAGTATCTTCTTCGTCTACGCTACTACTATATCTAGCCGCTATATCGTCTACCTCCTCGGCTACCTAACCTATCCCCTATATTAACCCTCTACTTCGTAGCTAAATAGGCGTAGTAGGTAGTTAAACACTCTAGAGTTAGTACTATTCGGCTAGTTAGGGACGGCTACTTCTCCTAGTACTACGACTACTACCGCTCTCTTTATAGATAGCGCCGCGTATAAATACTAGAGATAGGCTATAGCTCCTCGCTACCTATATTAACTAGCTCGAGATCGACGATGTTATCGCGGTAGTCGATTAATTCGCTAGAGCTAACGCCGCTAGCTCTACTCTAAGGGATAGCACTTCTACGTCGCTCGTTTAATAATCGATCGTATAGGCTGTCCCTACCTACGACTAGCCTCGGTTAGCTATTCGGCGGGCTCCTCTACGTCCCCTTCTCCCTAAAATAGATAGTACTTAACTAGTATACCTATCTAATACTCTCCCTTCGTATATAGGTCCTCTTACCCTACGTAGAATAGTTTACTGCCCCGCTCCGATAGCTACTAGACCCCCTTCGTCCGCTATAGTACAATCCCTACTAGCGCTAGCTTCTATACTAGCGATACCTCCCGCGCTAGCTTCTATACTAGCGATACCTCCTGCGCTAGCTTCTATACTAGCGACGCCTTCCTAGCTAGCTTCTATACTAGCGACGCCTTCCCCGCTAGCTTCTATACTAGCGACGCCGCCTAAGCCTAACTCCTAAGGAAGCGTAGCTTATTCTTCCCTATTACTAGCTTCGAAGTCCGCTACTTAACCTACTTCGCCGACTCCTCGAAGAAGTCTCTCCTTCCCTCCTATTCTAGAGAGCCCCTCGTTGCCTACGACGCCGCCTAAGCTAGACTCCTAAGTAAGCGTAGCTTATTCTCCCCTATTACTAGCTTCGAAGTCCGCTACTTAACCTACTTCGCCGACTTCTCGAAGAAGTCTCTCCTTCCCTCCTATTCTAGAGAGCCCCTCGTTACCTACTTTAAGAGACGGGACGAATTAACTACTAGCCTCGGTACGGCGTAGTCGACCGATCGCAAGCGCGAGTATATCTAAGTCTAATTCTAGAGATAGTATTCCTAGCCCTAGCTTAAGGCGAAGCCCGTCTAGATTAAGAGATAGTATTACTAGGTCTAATTTAAAAGAGAGCTTATAAAGGCCTCGTCCTAGAGCTTAGCTATCGTAGCTATAACGCGGGCTCCTACTACGTATCCGGCTAAATCCTAGAGGGCGTAACCCGCGCCCTACCTTACTAGAACCCCTACTACCGCTACGACCTACGCTACCGCAAGGTCGGTAGAGTCGAGACGATAATAGCGACGTTACGCTCGAAAGCTCGCGAGTACCTTCGGTAACTAGTAGTTTAATCTAATCGGATTTAAGTAGTTCTTCGAGTAGCGACGCTAGGGTTAATTCCGACGAGGAACTAGATAACCTACCTATTATATCGACCCCTTATAGTCGGATAGTACTTTACTAAGCGCTCGCCGTAGATAGTTGCTCTTATAAGTATTCCTAAGACTAGGATACGGACGCGGAAGAAGAGG
>NW_006921547.1:852172-854248 GCF_000340215.1 Pseudocercospora fijiensis CIRAD86
TACCGCTACCTTCGCCTAAAGTCAACTTTACTAGCTCCCGAGATATACTTACGTAACCGGGTTGCCGTAAGAGTATAGCAAGCTCCCGACGTATATATACGAGTAGCTCCGAGGCGTCGACTAGCGTAGACTCCTCGCCGGGCAGGTTAACGGGGTACCTTCTATAGTCCTATTACTCGAGAAGTCGTACCTTATATCTGCTAATTAGCTATTTTATATTACTCGATACTAGGACATTAACGCACTTCTCCTCCCTATAACCTTACTTACGACCTATAGAGCCGGTATTCGGTTATTCTATACGCCTCGCTTTATAAAGACTATTACTTACGAGTAGTATATACTAGTAGGCCGCTCTCCGATACGACCCGAACGCTATAAGTATATACGGATCGCGACTAGACTCGATGCTTCTAGATTTAATACGTACCTCTTCTTCCCTAACCTTCTACTCCCTAAAGCGAATCGAAATTAGAAGATCGACCGGCAACGTCGCTATTATATAAACAAGCGTAAACAGGCTTACTTTGTTAATACTATCCTTATTCCTACGCTTCGCGATACTTATCCTTCTCGAGTGCTCGTATATTATCCCCTATCCTTCTAGTAAGTATATAATCGCGTATACGCTCGATAGAAACAAGGCGTAGAAGGTAACAATCGTAATATTAGTAAAATCTCTTACGATATTATAGATCCGCTACCGGCAAATTAAGACCCTATAGTCGACGTAGCTATACTACGACTATATTGTTTATAGTAGGGTATCGAACGTCGGTTACGTCGAGACTTAGATATATATTAGCGGCGTATAGAACTAGTTATTATATAGTATAGGACTAAAATCCGTCTAGAGGTATAGACTCCCCTAGAGCTTAAAGAACTCCTCGATTAGTCCCTCGAGCGCTAGTTTAACCCTATATATCGTAATATAGACCGCGCTTAGTTCGACCTCGCGTAGGAAGATATCCCTACTAGACTAGCAGTCGAAGACGTAGTAGTATCTCCGCTTATCGCCCTTTGCCGGACAGCCTATAGTATTACGAAGACTAGCGGCCTTAATATCGAGCATCCTTAAGTATACTAGTAGTTCGGTATATAAGAGGCTTATAGTATCCGAGGCAAACTACTTTACAAGTCCGTAGAGCGGCTTAGTAGTATCGGCTTCTTCTAAGGATATAATATATCGAAGGATCTCTTCGCGTCTATTAACCGAACGGTAGAACCTATTTTTAGTTAGTTAATACTACCGCTTCTTATATTCTCCTAGTCTACTATCGACTAGGTAGCCGCCGTTACTTCCCTTATTACCCGAGATACTACATTTCGCCGAGCTCGTATCTTAGACGCCTTTAAAGCGGAAATTATATAGGCGTATAATACGCTAGATAGCTACGCCTCGAGCACCGTTCCCTTTAGCGTACGAGGAGAGGTTCGCACTTGCTAGGACCTACTCTATTAGCCTAATCTGCCTATAACTCGCCTAAGCCTAACCGAGGGAATAGACGGGCGTCGTACTTACTAGCCTTTCTTCGTACTCGAGAGTAAGTACGTCGTCGACTTTATACGTTTATAGTTAAACCGCTAGCTCTTTGTAATATATATAGTCCTTTCGTAAAGGTCCGTTAACGTAGGCGTAAATACCGCCTAACTCGATCGTATAATCCGCGCCGTTAAGGAAGCCTCTACGTCGGCTATGCTTAATATACTATTCGACTTACTAACTACGACCTATAATAGTAGTTCCTTTAGTATAAAGTATAGACTCTCTTATAATCGTTACGACTAGTTAGGCGTAGGCGATAGAGAGAAGAAAGGAAGTCGTCGGGGTTTAAATATTATAGTAAGCCTCCGTACTATATACGCTGCCTAGCTTTTAGCCGATCTCTTTAACTAGGTTTAACTACGCTTCTATACTACCGCGCTCTAGTAGACTGCCTATACTACCGACTTCCTCTATAGCTAGCTCTAGGCTACTAGTTCGGGAAGGCTAGAGTAAGCTTTCTATAACTATATAAAGAAGACGATCGACTAATTCGTTACTACCTACTAAACGTATTAAGTAGCGTATAGAGA